>NC_083717.1:67079113-67421256 GCF_028564815.1 Eubalaena glacialis
TTTAAAATTGTATGCTACTCTATACTTTTCAATTCCTTGAACTGAAAATCACATCACTTTATTTAACTCCCATAAGAACAACTTGGTGAGAAGATAGGTACTATTACCTCAGCTTATAGAGAAGGCAGTTGAAGGTCTGGGAGATGAAGTGATTTGTCCATAATCACATAACTGGAAAGTTGTGAAGTTAGAATTAAATAGAACCTTAATCATAACCCAGTTCACTTTCTACTTTAACACAATGCTCCAGGCAACTTTTGAAGATACAAATCAAATCACTAAAGTCTCTATGTAAATGGTAACTAAGTCAATTACCTGGAAGTAAAAGAGGTTAAATATTATGGGTTACAAGGAGATACAGATTCAAATTTGCCAACTATCTTCAGTCTTTTCACTACTCTTTTTTTTCTCTTTTTACAGACAGAAATGCTTAATACTGCCATATTGCTTTATGTGATAGAAAGCTCTAACATGGGCAATTATACCCATAAAGATGACTTAGCATATTTGGACTCATTATAGGAGTACAACAGAAAAAGAATGGATTAAAAAATCTCAGAGCACTAGGACACAACCAAAGCAGACACTGTGACTGCTCCAATATCCATTCCAATGCCATTCGACTCTAAGTGGCAGCAACCTGGAGAATTGACTTCAGCTCAACGATGGGCCTATCCCACTGCCAGAAACTGATTCAGACATGAGGAGAAATTGTGCCAATGAGATATGAAAAGAAGTTTTCTGGCAGCTTCTGGTTAAGTTTGTCCTTTCTGATAAGAGGAGGCCAGATTGTTTCTTATTTTTAGAACATATGGTTCCTTCCTGGCAACCATAAGACAACTACAAAGAGAATCCTGCCTGGTATAAAGCCAGCATTAAGGAGTGCAGAGTGGAACAATGGAAAGAATCTGAATCCTTGGTGTCTTCATTAAGGTACTGACCAACTAATTCTGAAGCCAACTGTGCTTCTGGACTTCCAGTTAACGTTAACCTATAAATTTCCTTATTGTGTGAAGCTGTTTGAACTGGGCTTTCTGATACTTAGAGCTGAAAGAAGCCTAACTGAAACAGACATTGAAATTAATACACCTAGCTGATGGACTACAAAAGATACCTAAGAACCAAGATGAGCTCTTGAATTTTTAAAAAGATTTTAAGAACACTGTTATTAGTAGGTAATTTAGATGTAGTAATATAAAATAGATAAAACAAATTATAGAACTGGAAAAGAAGTGGAAACTCTATGCTTATTTTTTATAATTATAATTTTTCTCTGATTTGGATAGTCCTGAAAAACTTGAAGGGATGCAGGGTTCACCAGGGAGGTGTCATTATTCTGCACTGCATGCCCAGAGCTATGACTAAATTGAGGAGGTGGTTGGGAAGCTTCAACGAAAATCGTTGTTAATGGTTCAGGATGAGTCCTAGGAAATATTAAACCAAGGCCCTGCTGATTTCAGTCTTGGGGCTGAAATTTTCTGGATGCTGAAATACAGAGAATGCTTGTAAATTCTAAGTACTACGAAAAGGGATAAGGCTACAAAGACACCAAACAGGGGTAAAACTCAAATTCCAAAACTGCACTATAATTTTTGCTGTTCTCCAAAGTTAGTACCTTCTATGCCTCTATTTGGGATGATCTTCACCAGCTCAACCGGCTGAACATTGTAGTGCCCCAAATACCTGTCCTGGGACCTTTGCCTATTTATCCTTACTCCTTTGGTGAAGCCATCTGGTCTGATTTCTTTAAACAGCATCTAGACATAATCCCCAAACTTAAATCTTTAGCCCATACATCTCCCTTGAACTCTAGACTCATATATTCAGCAGTCTCTCCACTTAGACACCTACTGCATGTCTCACATTTACCTTGTCCAAAATCAAACTTTTCTCCCCCCAAATCTTTTTCTCCAGTTTTACCCATCACAGCAAATGGGTAATTCTGTTCTTTTAGGTGCTCAAGCCAAGCACTCTGTACCATCCTTAACCTCCTTCCTTCCTTCACTCTGTCTCCCTCTTTCTCCCCCTCGCAACAACTCCTGTTGACTCTACCTTCAAAATACCAATTACTTACCATTTCCACTGTTACCATTTTGGTCTAAGTTGCCATCTCTCACCTAGATTATTGCAAAAGCCTCTTAAGTGGCTTTACGGTTTCTGCCCTTGCCCTTCTTCAGTCTATTCTCAAGACAGGAGCCAGAATGATTCTTTAAAAGGAAAGTCTAACCACATCACTATTCTGTTCAAATCCACCCACTGTCCTTCTATATCACATACCACTTAGACTAAAAGCATAGGTCCTTAAAATATCATATAAGACCCTGCTTGATCTAACCACCATCCACCCACCACCACCACCCTCTGACTTCATCCTCCATTTACTCCTTTACTCCACGCCAAAGAGACTTCTTGGAATGTAAATACCTCAGGCATGCCCCAGCCTCAAGGACTTGGCATTTGCTATTTCCCTGGACCTAGAATCTTTGCATTGGTCTGCATACCTCATTCACAGACTGCCTTCATGTTGTCATTTAAATGTCACCTTCAGCAGTGAATTTTCCTAGCCATACTTTGAAGTGCAACTCCTCCCATGCTCTACTCCACCTTCCTTGCTTTATTTTTTCTCTTTATTATTTATCATCTGACATGCTGTATATTTACTTATCTTTTTTTATCATCCCATCTAAAATGTAAGTTTTATGAGGGTAGGGAATTTTATCTGTTTCGTTCACTGATGTATTTCCAGGGCCTACAGGAGTGCCTGGCATAAAGTGGTCATACAAACATTTGCTAAGTGAATGAAATCATTTCCCTCCTTCAAGGATGATATCGAATTATCCACAGTATCAAGATTATATTGAAAGGGGCCAATGAAAATCTCTCTCCCAACTTCCTTATTTTAAACATATCTAGTTAGTTAGCAGCTGGTTTATGCAGGATTAGAACTAGAGCTAGTTCAACTAATAACTATACTAATGCTGTTTCCATAAAGATTTTTCTGATCCCTCTTTTCTAATCTTTGATCACCCTGAGCTCTCAAAGCAATAAATATGTTCTGCCCTTTGTTATTTGCCAAGTTCTGTTCTTTGTTCAGGATTGTTTGTATATCTCTATTATCTCCCCATCAGCCTATATACTCTTTACATCCAAGGACTCCATCTTCTCCATCTTAATACCTTTAGCATTTAGCACAGTAATTTATTCTCAGTAGAGTTTCAAAATATTTGTTGAAATGAATATGTAAGAAAGTCAAACAGAAACAAGTGCTAGGAAGCAAACTATTCTGTTTTGCTTATGACAATACTGAGGCCCAAGAACCAGAGACCGTGACTGATTTAGCAGATTATATTCATGGACAAGTTATAGACCTAAAACCTACAATATGAGTGTTTAACTTGGGGTCCAAGTAAAGGATTTGGGGAATATGTGAACTCCCTGATATTATACATAAAATTTCCTTCTGGGTTGCAACTTTTAAAATATTCTCAAAGAAGTCTATGAAGAAAGTGATTGCAAGCAAACTTTTCAAGGAAACCATTCTAAAGTTACACTTTCTATTATTTTCTAATGTAGTACTGACTGAATCAGCACTTTTAAAAAATTTAATGAATGACTCCAGAACACATTTCACTACAATTTAAATTTTATAGTTCTTCATAATCCCATGACTAATCAGATGGCTAACTATAGCACTCTACCTAAGAACTGCCACATTGATTTACCTTGTTTCTAAAATAGTAAATTCTATAATATGTAATTATATCATTTAAAATCATAGTTCAACATCAATACCACATTTTCCAGACTACAACATATGGCATCACAGATATTAATGCTGTTTAGAAAAGGAAAGACAATTATTATCTGACCCTAGCCTGACATTTTTCCTTAAGAAAAGATTTGCTCCCAGGAAGGTGGTTTGGACTGAGAACAGTAAATGTTTAGTAAAATGCATTCAAGGCAATTTAACAACAGACATAAAAGCAAAATGAAGTTCACATAAGTTTGCATTTTACCTTTTAAAAAAACTTTACAAAACAGATTATAAGCCTTAGGTTTCCTAAAAGGGAAAATAAAGGTTTTTAAATTTGTTTTGTTTTGATTTAAATACAAAGGATACCAACGACCCAACAAAATAATCTTTGAATATTCATCCGACAAATTCCTAAATGTACCTAAAGAAATGGGAGGATTTTTTTTAATGAATATATCATAGTCCCTGCCATGATGAAGCTTAAATGGAGGGATAACAGTTAGTGGTTTCATACATCTTAAAATACAAATCATATGTTAAATTCAGTGTCTTGGTCTGTCCGGGTTGCTATAACAAACTACCACAGACTGGGTGGCTTAAACAGCAAATATTTATTTCTCACAGTTCAGGAGGGTGGGAAGACCAAGATTAAGGCACCAGCAGATTCTATGTCTGGTGAGGGTCTGATTCCTGGTTCACTGATGGTCTTTTGCAATCACATGACAGACAGGGGTGAGGGATCTCTCAGGGGTCTCTTCTATAAGGACACTAATGCCATTCATGAGGGTTCTTCCCTCATGACCCAATCACCTCCGAAATGCCCCACCTCCAAATATCCTCACCCTGGGGATTAGGTTTCAACATATGAATTTTGGGGAGACACAAACATTCAGTCTATAGCATGCAGTAAGAGGAATATAAAGTACCATAGGTGTCCACAACATAAAATGATACCTAGTACATATATCTCTGACACAAAAAAGTCATAAAATAAGCATATACAATACATACACTATACACTACACTACACACACACACGCACACAATCTGGTATATCTACTACATATACTATACACACACATGTTAATATACTATGTACTTAAATATATCGCCTGGTGGTTCTGCTTATTCCATTGTCTAAATTTATAGTAAATAAGCCATTTCCCATTGTTCACTTTACTTGTCAATTGACACAGACACCAAAGGTCACAATAGCAAGCAGAACTATATGGCTATAACAGTAGTAACTAATATACCTGTCACAACTTTCACAGATAGCTATATGAAACAAACTTAATAATCAACTTTAAAGAGTAACTTCTTATACACCTAAAGTCCCATATTAATAAAGTACTATGCAAAATCCCTATACCACCAGATACAAAGCAAAAATGCCCCCTTAAATCTTTTTACAGAGATCTTACTAAGTGCAAGGTACTGAATCTACCCTCAAGGAGCATATAGTCAGCCTTTCTTAAAAGACTATAGTCAATATACCAATAATTGCCCCTTAGCTTACACTCCCATATTAGAGAACCCACCCTGCTCAACCCCTGGATGGTACAGCCCTATGTGCCAAGTCACCTGGTTCACCTAAACCAATGAGCTACAGTCTCTCTCCCTATAATTTGGAAAATGACACAAAGAAAATGACTAAGTTAAATACAGTGATCTTGGAAGTAAGAGGAAATATATTCAGAGTTGGAGTTAATGCCATGGCAAATCAAACCATGTACAACCCAAAGTTATGAGGTAACAGATACTATGAGTATACAGAGGGACCTACACTGCAGAAAAAAAGAAGAATGAAGCAGGCATGCAGAAAGACGCAAAGACAGAGAGCATATGGAACCAGGAGAAAAGAAAGAAGTTACAATCGTTCACTTTAGTTGAATGTCCCCCATGGAAGCACAGCTGTATTTTATTTTCAGTCCTTGGTCACTGGTGAGATTGCTCGTTCAACAGCAGGGAAATGGCTTATTTACTATAAATTTAGACAATGGAATATTGGACAAACATCAAAAAAAACTTGTTTTCAAAAATGTTTTATCACATGGAAAAATGTTCATGAATACTGGTAAAAAGCAGGATAAAAAATTATACATGCATAATAATACTTTTGTTTGTTTAAACGCACAGATAAAAGACAGTGCACAGGAAAAATAATAGAAGAAAACAAACCCAAGAGTAAACAGTGGTTGGTTTTGGAGGCAGGAAATACAGCTGATTTTTTTTTAAATTATTTATTTTATTTATTTAGTTTTGGCTGCATCGGGTCTTCATTGCTGCACGTGGGCTTTCTCTAGTTGCAGTGAGCGGGGGCTGCTCTTTGTTGCGGTGTGCAGGCTTCTCATTGCGGTGGCTTCTCTTGTTGCGGAGCGCGGGCTATAGGCGCGCGGGCTTCAGTAGTTGTGGCACGTGGGCTCAGTAGTTGTGGCTCGTGGGCTCTAGAGTGCAGGCTCAGTAGTTGTGGCTCAAGGGCCTAGTTGCTCCGCGGCACGTGGGATCTTCCCAGACCAGGGCTCGAACCCGTGTCCCCTGCATTGGCAGGCGGATTCTTAACCACTGCACCACCAGGGAAGTCCCCAGCTGATTTTTGTGTCCTACAAATATATCCTAGTAAACTGATAATAAGATTAACACTGCAAAAAACAAGTGAGGTTATAGTAGGCAAAATGTAAATACTTTAATTCAATTGCATGCAGATGTTGTGTGGTTATTTAAATGTTATATAGTTAGTATTCACACAAATGCGTCTACATTCTAAAAACTAATTTTGAAAAAAAAATCTTTTCCTTCCCCTTAAATGACAAAATTCTTTTCTTTTGTTTTAATTTTGTTCCTAGTCTTTTTTTGGTATGTTTTGCCTATTATCACTAATAAATGATAACATTCCCATTCATAAGAGAAGCATATACATACATACTCTATTACAACATTCTTAAGAGAATTTCATGCTTCCTAATACACCTAAAAAAATTCCGTGGCATGAGTGTATCAATGCATCTAGCAACTATTCAATGTAACAGACTTATTAATCAGTACTATAAAGTAAGAACTAATACAGGTATAAAATGTTTTGAAGTTACCCTTTTATCACAGAGGTGTATTTATGAAAGGTAGGAGCAGAAGAACCAACAGCAGGAAAAAGATTCAAAGCTTCTGCAAGACCAATGTTACTCAAAGATCTAAAGACAGATTTTAAAAATAGAGCAGTGATATAGTAGCATTCTCTCATGAATCAAAGCAATTTACTTTAGCTGCATAGATTTATTCAATTAAGAAATTTAGGGCTCCTCAATAAAGTAAAACACACTGGTCTCAAAATCAGTCCTTTAACAAGTTCCTCAAAAGGAGCACTTTTACTTCATTCACATTTACTGTAGATACATCATTACATAGGTTGTAAAGTTCAGTCTTTTCGATCTCCAAAATTCATAGGCAAAAAATAATCTGTTTCTTTAATAAAAGGAATTTTCACTGAGGTTTTTCAAAAAGAAAAGATAAACTGTTAGATCTTAATCACTGTTGAAACATGTTGGATTTTTAAGATAGAATAATTTAGCATACCCACTCCTTTGATCAGGACATTCATTACTGAAAACTGTTACTGAACTTTCTTATAGTTTATCAGAAAAACAGTAACAAAGTATTTGGGAAAACTGGGTTGTTACAGTTGTATGACTTTGTGCAACTCAACAGTCTCCCTAGGTATTGTTTTCTCCACGTGCAAAATAAAAAGTTCAAACTAGATTATCAGTGGTTTCTAAACTATTCTATGGAAGTACTTCAGGTGTTTTGCAAAGATCTACTTTGAATTTCACTTCTCTATTTTAGCTCTAATTTTAAAAACATACTCAAATGTGTTACACCCAAGGGATACAATTAACATATTATAAACATAGCAGAGTAACTCATTTTGAGCAAATTTCAGAACAACTTTTTTTTATATATAGTAGGCCTTTTTGTAAATGTGTCATTATTTAGCAAGACTGCAACTCTGAACTACTGTTTTATTTAATCCAGGTCCATGTATAGCCCCTGAAATAGAATTCATTACCAGCAAACAAGTAAACAACATATATGTACAAACACATTTTCAGTTCACATGGGCTCAGGCTCATTGCCTTGTCAAAATGTATTGACACAGTTAAAAAAATAACAACTAAAATCTACCATTTCTAACCAAAATAGAGTAACAGGGACCAAATTTACTCTCTAGTCTGAAAATAGAAAAAAAAATACATTAAATAGTTTCAAGACATTGGCTATCAGGCTATGTAGGGCAGTGATCCCTGAAGTGAGAAACAATTAAGGATGAGCCCTATTATTAGCCCCATCTTCCCTTCCTGCCTTGAGAGTTTCCAACCCATGGTGCAGGGAGGGAGAACTGAGGCAGAGCACAGCACACTCTTTGAGTTAAGATGGAGCTGAAAGTCTAAAAGGCCAAGGCAACTAGAGTTAACAGAACAGAGTACTAGAGAAGTACACAGCGAGTACAGAGAGAACATCAGGTATCTGCAAAGGATTCTTCTCAAGCATTCAGCAGAGTACTAAGCAGTGCTTGCATGTGAGGAAACTACTGGAAGATGAGGAAAGAACCATCTGAAAGGATTAGACAAAACAGTCCCAGCACACACATGGGGTCAGGAACAGTGTCTGTACCCACCAGCCAGACTGGAAAAACTCGTAAGTCATGGATTGGGTAGACTACTCATGAAAGTCTTGACTCAGCAGTGGAGAATACTGCCTCTTGTTTGAGCACTGCTCCAGGCCCATCTAACAAATCACAAAGGCAAGAACTGAAAGCCTCAAACTGTTTTCAAGTTACTTGACAGAAAGTAACCTAACAAAAATATGTTAACATGAAACTATCCAGCATCAAAAAAGAAAAATTCACACTTTCTGCCATCCAAAGACTAGCAGACATAAAATAAGATAGAAAAAGATGATCTGTCATTAGAAGAATAATCAAAACTGACCCAGAAGGAGTGGTATTACTGAAAATGGACGAGTAGACAGCTCAAGGATCCATCCCTCCTCTAAGGCAACAAGTAAACTGGCAAAAACTGTTAGAATCAACTTTTTTAAACTCTGGAAATTAATCAAAAATGTACAACAACCACAGGAGTGCTTATGAAGAAAAAAGTTTACATAGTTCAATAAGACATTCAAAAGTTCAAAAGCATTGTGGCATTTTGGTTTAGCAGCCTACCATCCCCCATTCTCCAGCTCAGAGGTAGACTTGTGGATAGCAGCCCACATTACTGGTGTGACTTGCTGGTGCCAGATGGGGCAATAAAACCTTGTTCTCAAAAAGTATAGTTGTGGGTTTTAACGTGTCTGGTGGCTTCCTGAAGGAATGGCTCAGGGGCTTGTCTGTGTTTTGCACACCCTTGGAACTCTCTCAGAGCTGAGGTGGCCTCCCATACAGCATCTGTTGAAAACATTTAAAGGCGTATCCGTGGTTACCTGGGGCAACAGAGGGGTTAAGCAGCCAACAGAGCAAGAAGCCTAGGAAGATGGTAGGGAAGGAGACAGAGCTGTGAAAAGCTCTCCTATGAACTGGGGAATCTAGAAGGCCACACACATGTCCAGGGCTAGATGCATGTCAGAATATAGCTAAAAAGATCCTAAGCTTTCACCTCTTGCTCATTTTTAGGCTCCATGTAAGCAAAAAGTGAGGAACTGTAAACAGCCTCACTAAGCACTGAAGGAGCACCCCCAACTCAAAGTCAGTCTACAAAGTCCAGAAGAAAAGTTTTTGTTTGTTTGGATATTGTTTTTGTTTTCTTTTTGGCTCCAGGTGTTTAGAGAAATCTGTCAAATCACTAGCTGACCACTAAGCTAATGGAACAGAGATGTCGATGACCATACACAACAAAGAATACTCTTTGCAAAAATAGTTTAGAAAAATAACTAAAAAACAAAAAACTACAACCCATAACAAGCAGCAACAATAAATACTGGGATGGTGGGAGACTTTGTTCTCTAAAATTACCACATTATTAAAAATGTCCATATATTAAAAATGTCCAGTTTTCAACAAAAAATTATGAGGCATGCAAAGTAACAAGAAAGTATGGTCTACTCACAGGAAAGGAAAAAATAGAAACTGTCCTTAAGGAAGGCTAACATTAGACAGACATATTAGACTAACTGACTTTTTTTTAATTTTTAATTTTTTAAAGGTTACTTTCCATTTACAGTTATTACAAAATATTGGCTATATTCCCCATCTTGTGCAATATATCCTTGAGCCTATATTACACCCAACAGTTTGTACCTCCCACTCCTCCACCCTTATATTGCCTCTCCCTCTTCCCCTGGTAACCATTAGTTTGTTCTCTATATCTGTGAGTCTGCTTCTTTTTTGTTATATTCACTAGTTTGTTGTATTTTTTAGATTCCACATATAAGTGGTATCATACAGTATTTATCTTTCTCTGTCTGACTTAATTTCACTTCGCATAACGCCCTCCCAGTCCATCCATGTTGCTGCAAATGGCAAAACTTCTTTCTTTCTTATGGCTGAGTAGTATTCCACTGTACATATACACCACGTCTTCTTTATCCATTCATCAGTTGATAGACACTTAGGTTGTTGCCATATCTTGGCAATTGTAAATAATGCTGCTATGAACAATGGGGTGCATGTATCTTTTTGAATTACTGTTGCTGTTTTTTTCAGATATAAACCCAGGAGTGGAATTGCTGAGTCATATGGTAGTTCTATTTTTAGTTTTTCGAGCATCCTCCATACTGTTTTCCCACAGTGGCTGCACCAATTGACATTCCCACCAACAGTGTATGAGGGTTCCCTTTTCTCCACATCCTTGCCAACATTTGTTGACAGCCATTCTGACAGGTGTGTGGTGATATATCACTGTGGTTTTGATTTGCATTTCCCTGATGATTAGCAATGTTGAGAGTCTTCAAATGCCTGTCACCCATCTACATTTCCTCTTCTTCTGCCCATTTTTAAATCGGGTTGTTTGTTTTTTTGTGTTGAGTTGTACTGAGCTGCTTATATATGTTGGATATTAATCCCTTATCAGTCATATAATTTGTAAATATTTTTTTCCCATTCAGTAGGTTGTCTTTTCGTTTTGTCAATGGTTTCCTTTTCTGTGCAAAAGCTTCTAAGTTTAATTAGGTCCCATTTGTTTATTTTTCCTGTTATTTCATTTACTTTAGGAGACAGATCCAAAAAAATATTGCTGTAATTTACATCAAAGAGTGTTCTACCTATGTTTTCCTCAGGGAGTTTTATAGTATCTAGTCTTACATTTAGGTCTTTAATCCATTTTGAGTCCATTTTTGTATGTAGTGTTAGAGAATGTTTTAATTTCATTCTTTTACATGTAGCTGTCCAGTTTTCCCAACACCACTTACTGAAGAGACTGTCTTTTCTCCATTGTATATTCTTGCCTCCTTTGTTGTGGATTAATTAACCATAAGTGTGTGGGTTTATTTCTGGGCTCTCTATCCTGTTACACTGATCTATGTGTCTGATTTTATGCCAGTACCACACTTACTGTAGCTTTGGAGTATAGCCTGAAGTCAGGGAGCATGATTCCTCCAGCTCTGTTCTTCTTGCTCCAGATTGTTTTAGTTATTCAAGGTGTTTTGTGCTTCCATACAAATTTTAAAATTTTTTGTTCTAGTTCTGTGAAAAATGCCATTGGTATTCTGATAGGGATTGCTTTGAATCTGTACATTGCCTTAAGACTAACTGACTTTAAATCAACTGTCTCAAATATGCTCAAAGAATGAAAGGAAATCACAGACAAGGAACTAAAGGAAACCAAGGGAATGAGACCTCATCAACTAGAGAACACTAATAAGGAGATATAAATTATAAAAAAGAACCAAATAAAAATTTTGGAGCTGTAAAGTACAATAACTTTGAAGAAAAATGAACAGAACCAGTGGGATATCATCTTACACACCAATGTATACACAAAGGGAGTTCTGGGGGGGGAAAAAAAAGGCAAAGGGTCAGTAAGAATACAGGAAAAAATACTAGCCAAAAACTTCCCAAATTTTATAAAAGCTGTAAATCTACATATTCAAGAAGCTTAAAGAACTCCAAGCAGGATAAACTCAAAGAGATCCTCATACTGCCAACCCAATATAATCTGTCCAAAGTTAAAGACAAAAAGACAATCTTGAAAGCAGTAAGAGAGACGCAACATGTCGCATACAAGGGATCCTCAATAAGATAACAGTTAATTTCTCATCAGAACCCATGGTGGGATGATATAAAGTGCTTTTCAAAAAACTTTATCAATGAAAAATTTTATATTCAGCAAAGCTCTCCTTCAAAAAATGAAGAAACTGGGAATTCCCTGGCAGTCCAGTGGTTACAACTCAGCACTTTCACTGCTGGGGCCCAGGTTTGATCCCTGGTCAGGGAACTTAAATCCCACAAACCACGTGGTGCAGCCAAAAAAAAAAAAAAAAAGAAGAAGAAACTAACACATACTCAGGTAAATAAAAGCATCACCAGTAGACCTGCCTTATGAGAAATGTTAAACAGAGTCCTTCAGGCTGAAATGAAAGGACACTAGACAGTAACTCAAAGCCATACAAAAAAGAACTCTAGTAAAAATAACTACATAGATAAATAAAAAAGCCAGCATTGTTGTATTTGTGATTTTTAACTCCTTTTTTCCCTATATAATTTAAAAGACAAGTGTATAAAATAATTATAACTCTAGGTCAATGGACACACAATGTATAAATAAGTAATTTTTGACAATAACAATAAGAGGGAGGTTGGAGCTATATAGGAATAGTTTTTGAATAATACTGAAGCTATGTTGTTATGAATCCAAACTAGTTTCTTATAAGTTTGAGATCAATATAGCCTTAATCTTCAGGGTTAAGGAAAAGAACTAAAAAATATACAAAAAATAAAACGAGAGGGAATCAAAATAGGACACTAGAAAAAATAAACTAAACACAAAAGAGGGCAGTAATGGAGGAAATGAAGAACAAAAAAGATATAAGATTTTTTTTATTAAAAAGAAGACCTTACCTATGAATAGTTATTTTAAATTACTATTTTATTTAATTTTAATTCTTCAATCAAAAAGCAGAGATTGGTAGAATAGATTTTAAAAAGTGATCCAATTATATACTGTCTACAAGGGACTCACTCTGGATCCAAAGACACAAATAGGTTGATAGTGAAAAGATGGAAAAAGACAGTCCATGCAAACAGTAACTAGAAGAGAGCTGGGGTAGCTATACTCATATCTGACAAAATAAACTTTAAGTCAAAAATAGTTATGAGACAAATAAGGACATCATACATTGATAAAAGGGTAAATCCAACATGAAAATATGTCAAACATAAATATATGAACCTAACAATATATCTCCAAAATATATGAAGCAAAAATTAACAAAATAGATGAGAGAAATGTTCTATAATAATAGCTGGAAACTTTAAAAAATATCCCACTTTCAAAAAGAAAAACCAGGCAGATAACCAATAAGAAAATAGAAGATTTGTTGAACAACACAATAAGCCAACTAGACCTAACAGACACATACAGAACACTCAACAACAGCAGAATAGTGCATTCTGGAATACTCTTCTCAAATCCATGGGGAACATTTTCCAGGATAGAAACACAATAGAGCGAATCAACAAAACCAAAAGTTGGTTCTTGAAAAGATCAACAAAATCGACAAACTTTTAGCTAGACTAACTAAGAAAATAAGAGAGAAGACTCAAACTATGAAAATTAGAAATTATTATGGGGCATTACTACTGACCTTAAAGAAATACACAGGATTATAAGAGAATACTGTGAACAACTGATTGTGAACAAATTAGACAACCTAGATGAAATGGATGGATTCCTAGAAAGACATGATCTACCAAAATTTACTCAAAAAGAAATAGAAAATCTGAACAGAACTATAACAAGAGATTGAATCAGTAACCAAAGACCTCCCAACAGGAGAGTGGCAAAGATGGCTGAGGAGAAAGACCCTGAGCTCACCTCCTCTCACAAGCACACCAAAATCACAACTATCTGCAAAACAACCATTGATGAAAAAGAATGGAACCTACCAGAAAAGGTCTTCTACAACTTAAGACATAAAGAAGGAACCACAATGAGATAGGTAGGTAGGAGGGGTGAACTCACAATATAATCAATTCCCATACCCCGCAGGTGGGCAACACACAAACTGGAGGATAATTCTATTGCAGAGGTTCTCCCACAGGAGAGTTCTGAGCCCCACAACAGGCTCCCCAGCCCAGGGGTCCTGCACTGGGAAGACGAGCCCCCAGAATATTTGGCTTTGAAGGCCAGCAGGGCTTTAATTTCAGGAGCCCCACAGGACTAGGGGAAATAAGAGACTTCACTTTTAAAGGGCCTATACAAAATCTCATATGCACCAGGACCCAGGGCAAAAGCAGTTATTTAATAGGAGCCTGAGCCAGACCTACCTCCGGGTCTTGGTGAATCTCCTGGAGAAGTGGGAGATGGCTGTGGCTCACCCTGGGGACATAGACACTGGTGGCAGTCATATTTCGGAACATTCTACCACATGAACGCTGCCATCTTGGCTCATTATTGCTAAGACCTTGCCCCACCCAACAGCCTATAGGTGCCAGTGCTGGGATGCTTCAGGCCAAACAAGTAACTGGGCAGGGACCCAGCCCCACCCATCAGCAGACAGGCTGCCTAAAGACTTCCTGAGCTCACAGCCACCTCTAGAAATGCCCCTAGACATAGCCCTGCCCACCAGAGGACCAAGACCCAGCTCCACCCATCAGTGGGCAGACACTGTCCCTTCCCTCCAGGAAGCCTGCACCAACCTCTAGACCCACCTCACCCACCAGGGGGCAGACAACAGATGCAAGAAAACTAAGATCCCACAGCCTGTGGACCCAGTCCACTCACAGCAGGCCAGACTCTACCCTGGAACCAGTTGGGCCCTGTCCACTTGCAGGCCAACTCAAGCTTCGGGACACCCCAGACCCCAAACTCAACTGTGTCAGGACCCCTGCCCCAACAATCTGAAATGAACTCTGGGATCCCTGGGCTCTGCAGCCAGACTCCAGCACTAACCCCAGGACCTGGCTTCACCTGCCAGTGGGTGCGCAACAGCTCCAGAGTCTTCAGGACCCTGCCTCCGCCCACCAGTAAGCCAGCACTTTATACCCACTAGGATGGCTATAATTTCAAAAACAAAAATAACAGCTAGGATGTAGAGAAAGTGAAATCTTCATACATTACTGGTGAGAAGATAAAATGTTATAGTTGCTATGGAAAACAGTGTAGTAATTCCTCTATAAGGTAATCATAATTTCATATTACACAGCAGTTTCATTCCTAACTAAATACATCCAAAAATTGAAAATAGGTGTTTAAACAAAAAAATTTACAAAAAAAGTTTGTAACAGCAGTATTCACCATACCCAAAAGGTGGAAATAACTCAAATATCCATCAATGAACAAACAGATAAACAAAATGTGTTATATCCGTACATGGAAGTATTGTTCAGCCATATAAAGGAATGACATGGTGATACGTGGTATAAAATGGATAAACCTCGAAAACTATGTGATAAGCGAAAGAAGACATAAAAGGACACATGTTGCATTATTCTATTATATGAAATATCCAGAATTGGCAAATCCATGGAGACAGAAAGTAGATTAATGGTTGACAGGGGCTGAGGGGATAGGGGGAATGGGGAATGATTGTTTAAAGGGTACAAAACTTCTTTTTGAAGTTATAAAATGACTGGGACTAGATAATGGTGATGGCTGCACAACACTGTTAGTGTATTAACTTTCACTGATTTGTACATTTAAAATTATTAAAATTGTAAATTTTATGTTATGTGTATTTTACCACAATGATTTTTTGAAAGACCCAGAACTGCCACAGATATTAGAATTAAGATAGAAGGACACTAAAATCGTCGTTATAACCACATTCCATGTGTACAAAAAGTTTAGCAGAGACATGGAAGATATTTTTTAAATAGAAATTTTAGAAATGAAAAGTACAGTGATTAAGATAATAATACACTAGATGAGATTAGCACAGAACAGACAATACAGAGGAAAAGATTAGTGAACTTGAAGGCACAGGAACAGAAACTATCTGAAAGAAAGAAAGAGAAAAAAGGAATTAAAAAAAAAAAAGAACATAGGTAAACCACTGAACTTCCAGTGGCCAAATATATGGTAACTGGAGTCCCCAAAAGGGAGGAGGAAAATATATTTTAAATTTGCAGAAATAATGGCAAAACTTCTCAAACTTAATGAAAATTAGAAAGCTAGCTGGGGTTTTATAGCATATATAAAAGTAAAATTCATAATAACAATAGCATAAAGGCCAAGAAGGGCCTTATAAACAAGCTCAACAAAACCCAACCACACACACACACAAATCAACAAAACTGCATCAACATACATCATAATCAAATTGCCCAAAACTACTAATAAAGAGAAAATCTTAAAAGTAGCTAGAGGAAAAAGGACATGTTACGTACAGAGGCATAAGAATAAGGACAACACCAGATTCACAGAAACAATGTAAGTGAGAAGACACTGGAGCAACATCTTTAAAGTACTGAAAGAAAAAAAAAATCAACATAGAATTCTATACCCAGAAAAATTATCTTTCAAAAATGAAGGCAAAAGTAAAGCAACCATACACCAATAACAATTAATTTAAAAAAAAGAGAAAAACAAACAAACAAAAATGAAGGCAAAATAAAGACATTTTCAGACATTCAAAAACGAAAAGAATTCATCACAAGCAGAGCCACATTACCAAAAATGTTAAATGAAATCCTTCAGACAGAAGAAAAATCTTGATACAAATATGGATCTACATAAAGGAATGAAGAACACTAGATATGGTGATTTCAAAGATAAATATATATTAATATTTAAATCTCTTTAAAAATAACTGACTGCTTAAATAACAATGTACTGAGGGTTTATAACATATTTAAAAGTAAAATGTATCATAACAATAGCATAAAGACTAACAAAAGAGAAATGGAAGTATACTTTTCTAAGGTTCAATACTATATATGAAGTGGTATAATATTCTTTGAAAGCAGATAAAGATGTATACTATAAACATTTATGTACTATAAACCCTAAGCAAACACTAAAATAACCAAATAAGTAGTTATAGCTAATAAGGTAACTGAGGTGATCAAACAGAATCATAGAAAATACTCAACTAATACAAAAGAGGACAGGAAAAAGAGGAATGAAGGAACAAAGAACAAATAGGACAAATAAAAAACAAAGAGCAAGATGACAGACTCAAACAATCACATCAATGATCATATTAAATGTAAATGGTCTATACACTCCATTTAAAAGATAGATGTTATCAGACTGGATTAAAAGCATGACCCAACTAGAAGCTGCCTACAAGAAACTCTTTAAATATAAAGACACAAGTAGGTTAAAAATAAAAGGATGGGAAAAGATATACCAGAAAAAAAAAAAAAAAAAAGCTGTAGTGGCTATATAAATGTAAGACAAATTCTTAGAGTAAAGACTATAACCAGGAATAAAGACAGTCATTTCATAATGATAGGTGAGTCATTTCATCATAAAAACATAATAATCCGGGGGCTTCCCTGGTGGCGCAGTGGTTAGGAATCCGCCTGCCAATGCAGGGGACACGGGTTCGTGCCCCGGTCCGGGAAGATCCCACATGCCGAGGAGTGGCTAGGCCCGTGAACCACAACTACTGAGCCTGCGCGTCTGGAGCCTGTGCTCCGCAACGGGAGAGGCCGCGATAATGAGAGGCCCGCGCACCGCGATGAAGAGTGGCCCCCGCTCGCCGCAACTGGAGAAAGCCCTTGCACAGAAACTAAGACCCAACACATCCAAAAATAAATAAATAAATAAATTAAAAAAAAAAAACATAATAATCCTAAATGTTTATGCCCCTAATAACAGAGCTTCAAAATACATGAAGCAAAAACTGATAGAACTGCATAAGAAAATAGACAAATCCACAATTATCCAATACTTCTCTCTCAAAAACTTATGTAACAAATAGGCAAAAAGACAAAAACTAGAAATGAAAGCATGGATATAGTAGATTTGACAACACTATCAATGAACTTTATCTGATTGACATTTCTAAAACACACTACTACCCAATAGCAGAAGAATACACATATTTCTCAAGAGTACACAGAGACCTTATGAAGAGAGACCATATTCTAAGAAATAAAACAAGGCTAAATAAATTAAAAATGATTCAAGTCGTACAAAGTATGTTCTCTGACCACAATGTAATCAAATTAGATATCAACAGCAAGAAGATTATAGGCAAATCCTCAAATATCTGGAAATTAAAGAATACCCTTCTAAATAATTCATGGGTTTAAAAAAAGGGGGGGTAAACTAAAAGGAATTATTAACTGAATGAAAAGAAAAGCAAAACACATCAGAATTTGTGGGATTGTGCTAAAAAGGTATTTAAGGAGAAATTGACAGCAATGAATGCTTGCTTCTACCTTTTAGAAACTAGAAAAATAATAGCAAAGTAAACCCAAAGTAAACAGAAGAAAGGAAATAATAAAGATCAGAGCTGAAATCAACAAAACAGAAAATAGAAATAATAGAGAAAATCAATGAACTCGACAGCTGGTTCTTGAGAAGAGTAATAAAATTAGTAAGCCTCTAACCAGAAAGATCAGGAAAAAGAGAAATACGCAAATAACCAATATCAGGAATGAAAGAAGAGACATCATTACAGATTCTACAGATACTAAAAGGATAACAAACCATGATAAACAACTTTATGCCAATAAATCTGACAACTTAGATAAAATAGACAAATATTTGCAAACCACATATATGACAAGGAACTCATATCTAGAATATATAAATAACTCTCAAAATTCAAGAGTAAAAAACCAAAGATTCAAGTAAAAATGAGCAGAAAACATGAAGAGACATTTCACCAAAATGGATATACAGATGGCAAATATGATAAGTTCAACATCACTAGTCATCAGGAAATGAAAATTAAAACCATAATGAGATACCACTACATACCTATTAGAACACCTAAAATAAAAAACAGTGACAATACCAAATGCTAATAACGAAGACAGAAAAACTAGACCTCTAATACAATGCTGATAGGAACATAAATTGGTACACCACTCTGGAAAATGGTTTGATAGTTTCTTAAAATACACTTAACAATTTCCTAAATCTATTTACCATACTACCCTGGAATTTACACTCCGAGACACTCATTCCAGAGAAATGAAAACTCATGTGCACACAAAAACTTGTATACAAATGTTGATAGCAGCTGTATTTGTAATAGCCAAAAATGAAACTGCTCAACTATCCATCAGTGGGTGAAGATTAAACAAACTCTCATACATTTATACCATGGGATACTGTTCAGCAATAAAAAGGAACTATTGATACATGTAACAACTTGGATGGATTTCAAGGGAATTATGCAGAGTTTTTAAAAAGCCAGTCTCAAAGGTTACATACTGTATGATTCCATTTATATAATATCTGGAAATGACAAAGCAGTAATGGAGAACAGATTAGTGGTTGCCAGAGGTTAGGGGATCTTTCTGGTGATGGAATAGTACTGTATCTCAATTGTGATGCTGATTACACAAATCTACACTTGATAAAACTGCAAAGAATTACACACACAAAGGAACACATGTAAAACTGGTGAAAAAGGAATAAGATCTGTGGATTGTACTAAAGTCGATTTCCTGGTTTTGATATTGTACTATAGTTATTTAAAATGTTACCACTGGGGCTTCCCTGGTGGCGCAGTGGTTAGGAATCCGCCTGCCAATGCAGGGGACACGGGTTCGAGCCCTGGTCCGGGAAGATCCCACATGCCGCGGAGCAACTAAGCCCATGCACCACAACTACTGAGCCTGCGCTCTAGAGCCCACGAGCCACAACTACTGAAGCCCGCGTGCCTAGAGCCCGTGCTCCACAACAAGAGAGGCCACCGCAATGAGAAGCCTGTGCACCGCAACAAAGAGTAGCCCCCACTCACCACAACTAGAGAGGGCCTGTGCGCAGCAACAAAGACCCAACACAGCTAAAAATAAATTAATAAAATAAATTAATTTTTTAAGTGTAAAAATAAATAAATAAATAAAATTATTATAACAAATATTCTCTTAGATACAGTCCACCGTTCTAATTATTAAAAATAAAGTGGTCTGGGGAGGATCCTGATTCTGTCACATAACATACTAGCACTCCCTCACAATTTTGAGAATAACTTATGATAAACATCTTAAAAGGACATGGGGGAAGATAGCATCTTGAGGCTCACCACTAAGAATGAACTGCAGTTCAATTTTAACATCAGCCCATTCATTAATCAATTACAAATCCACCTGCCTATGCAATTATTAACTACATTTCTATATCTTTTCTACAAAGATATAATAAAAGGCTATCAAATGCTACCTGTATAACCTTTGGGGCCCCTTTCCTCATTTGTAAAACAGGACTAAATGAGGCAATCTATGTAAAGTGTTTAACCCAGTACCCAGCACAAAATTTAAAATCCAATAAATGTAGCTATAATTCTAGATATATTATGGCCAGAGCATCTCCTGATGTACCTACCAGTTTACATACCCTATAAGAAAAAAAGTGAGGCTAGTGTGGCATGACTTGTCCTCTGTGAACCCATGCTGGCTCCTAGTGATTACTGTCTTCTTTTTGGGGTACCAAAAATATATGTGTTCAATAATCTGACAGTTTGTTCAGGAATAACACCAAGCTCACCATTTTATTATTATTATCTGCAACCTTTACTTCTTTTCCAACATTGTGTATCAGCAGCTAAAACACTCTGTTACACATAATATGTGTTCAAAAAAAAATAGTTTGCTGAATTCCCCTTTAAAAAAATCAGGATTAATTTCTTAGTTTTGATAAATTTGCCATGGTTATATAAGATGTTAACATTAGGGGAAGCTGGGTGAAAGGCATATGGGAATTCTTTGTACTTTGCAATTCTCCTATAAATATATAACTATTTCAAAATTAAATGTTTTTTTAAAGTCAAGAGGATCTTTTCCCACCTCTGGTAAATTCTTTCTTAAAACTACTCATATATTACCAACCACTATTAGGTGCAAATTCTTTAGCAGCCTTTACAGCCCTATAATTAATCTGGAATAGGAGATATGAATTCCAGCAAATAGGAACTCTCATAATACCCCTAACTTATCCTGGGCCACACAGAGTTAGTATTCAGTAAACAATAGTCATCCCCAAATTTTATCTTTGGAAACATGGGCTTAAAAAAAAAAATCTGTCCCCAAAGCAAATATCTTTTCCCTAAAGCATTAAAGCTCTGTAGAATCCAATTAAAACCTCTGACTCTTACTGTTCAAATTACTTATTTAGCAGTGGCCTCCAAGTCAAGCTCTAAAAGATCTTTGATTGTATGAGACAAGTTACTACTATATTATTAGCATGAAAATCTTTTAAAAATATGTTTTAAAATATTTTATATCATGGCTGATTGGTTTTTGAATTAGGTAAACAAGAGTTTAGGGAAATGATGAATTTCATTTATAATTATTCAAGCTCAAACTTTCTCTGTTAAGCAACAAAGTCATGAAAATTCTGATACAACTGTACTTGCCAAAGAAATCCTAAAATACCTAAGAAGAAAGTATCTTGTTCCTAAATACCTCCAAATAGCTTTTGTACTTTAAAGAGTTTCTTTCAGGCATCAACTAATTTTCAAAAACTTGGCTTTCCTTTTTGGAATAGAACTACAGAATCGGTACTATAAACAGAAGTGCTATTGTCAAAGAATCGATCCAATAATAAAAAGAGCTAAGGCCACTTGTCTTATAGAAAATTACTGCCAAATGCTGCCAGACCCTGCTTTTCTTCCTTCTGGGCCAGTAGCCAGATACTAATCATTTTTAGACCCTTTCTAATTTTTAGTACACAGTTTAGTACACAATGCCACAACTGAACTAGACAGTATTTTAATGAACGTTCTCCATAATTCGTCTAATGTTTTGGCACACACACACATGATTTACAATATCTTTGGAAGTACATATGAGAAACTGGTAACAGTAGTTGCCTCTAGGGCAACTGTTTGGGTCTTTGAATTTTGTCAGTTTTTTTAATAACTATTCAAGAAATTAATTTATCTATTAAAAGAAAAAACTACAATAATAAAACATTAGTTCCAGTTAAAACATTTTACCTTATAACATAATGCATATGGTATTCTTTTAAAAATCTTTTCTTTTCATATGCAACTTTAAAAAAAATTTTGGCAATGCTCTTCAGTTATAATCAAAGAAATACAAATTAAAGTCAGATCATTTTTGCTTATTAAATTAGAAAAGGGTTCTTTTTTTAATTTTTTAATTAATTTTTTTGGTTGTGCCGCACAGCATGCAGAATCTTAGTTCCCCGACCAGGGATCAAACCCGTGCCCACTGCAGTGGAAGTGTGGAGGCTTAACCACTGGATAACCAGGGGATTCCCTAGAAAAGGTTTTTAAAACTAATACTGATATTGGCATGTAAAGTGGCATAACCTTTCTAGAAAGTAATGTGGCAATACCTAATTTTTTTAAGATCTTACCTTTTGACTCAACATTTTTATTCCTATCCTAAGAAAATAATCAAGTATGGAGAAATATTTACGTACAAAGATTTTCTTCAAGTGTTACTTGCAGAGGAAAAAAATATTCAGTAATTGGGAATGGTTAAATCATTACACATCCGTTCAACAGAATATTATGCTGCTATTAAAAATTCGGTTTTGAAACAATTTTGACAAAGTACGAAAATCTTTATGATATAAATTCATGGTGGGAGAATAAACAGTATACAAATGAATAAATATATTCATGGAAGGAGGAAGAATGTGTACCATAATGTTAGCAATGCTTATATTTGAGCTGAGGCATTAGATCTTTGTCTTTAGTATTTCTCCACGTATTTAAAATGAGTTCCTAGAACTTATAAAATAAGGGGGAAAAACAAGCTACACACACATTCCTAAGTTTATAATATTGGAAAACTGATGTGATATTTAAACAGCTGAAATAAATTAAAGCCTTCTAATTAATAACATTTACAAAAGCTGGTGACAAACTAACTCAATTATATATCATTAAGATCATTCCTACTGTATAATAAGCACTACCAGCTAGCTTATTTTTTAATCAATACAATAAAAAAGAAGACTTTGAACTATCATATGGTACAACATGGACAAAAATTAAAGCCCATCAAACAGGGTTAAAAATGTAATTATGGGGGCTTCCCTGGTGGCGCAGTGGTTGAGAATCTGCCTGCCAATGCAGGGGACACGGGTTCGAGCCCTGGTCTGGGAAGATCCCACATGCCGCGGAGCAACTAGGCCCGTAAGCCACAACTACTGAGCCTGCGCGTCTGGAGCTTGTGCTCCGCAACAAGAGAGGCCGCGACAGTGAGAGGCCCGCGCACCGCGATGAAGAGTGGCCCCCGCTCGCCGCAACTAGAGAAAAAAGCCCTCACACGGAAACGAAGACCCAACACAGCCAAAAATAAAAAAATTTTTAAAAATGTAATTATGAGTTAAATTGTAATAATACTTATTATATAATAAGCAATAATATCCCTGGAAGAAAAAAAAGATTAAACTAACATATAACATCTAAATTAATAAACATAACCAAACTTTTCCTTTAAATGAACTGAATCTGCCACTGGGAAAAACAATAATTATTAATGAATGGGTAAACTATCATTGCTCAGACATTAATTGGTACAGTTTCAAATGTAGATGGAGTTTACCCCTAAAGATTATTTCCACCACTACTGCCCCCTCGAAAATCACAAATCTCACAAGGTCACTATTCTGCTTAGCACCCTTCAGTGGGTTACCACTGCCTTAAATCCAAATTCCTTACATTAGTTGTAAGATCCTCCATGATATGGTCCTTGCTTTCACTCCCCACTCCTTCCTTCTCACTTGCTTCCTATGCTCTGGCCCAGTGGTTTGCAAAGTGTGATCCTTGAACCAGCGACATCTCTACCACCTGTGAACATGTTAGAACTCCAAACTCATGAGCCCCACTCCTACCGGGAGATTCATATTTACATTATAGCTTGAAAACCACTGCTCTAGCCCTCCTGAATTGCCTGCAGATTCCCAAATCTGCCCTGCTCTCTCTCTGCAAAGACAGCTCCCCACCTACAGTGCTTTTACCCCATTCCCTACCGGGCATCTCATCCACCTTGTTTACTACTCATCTTTCAAGTCTTAGCTTAGAAATCACTTCAAAAGGGAACTGAAAACTTTTCCAGAATTAGAAAAATATTTCTCATGATTTCTTCTATTATTGTAGGGGTTCTCATTTGCATTCTTCACCAACTAAAGCCATTTCTAAAATTTCTTAAGACCATCAAAGAAAGCCTTTGCTTGACATATCCCAAAACATAACTTATGCATTGGTATAAATGATTTCAAACTGTACAGAACAGTAAAAAATATATATAATGTACAGTAGAACCAAACTGTCAAAAAGAAATGACTTTTTTAAGTTGGGAAAATATAGAAAAATAGCCAACCAGTTCTGAAATTCACACCTTAGAATTAATTAATTTGAATTTCCTCTTTTCTGGACATATTTCTCCCATCTTCTGGAGAAGGGGCACCAACAAATAAAGAACATGATTTTTAAAAAAGAGGCTAATCAAGAGGAAAGAGAAATGTGTATAGCCTGGATAAAGTTAAATGCTACATGTTTTAAGTCAGATATAAGAACAAAAGCACGGACCAGAAGCTGTTCTCCAATATTTTTAACAAGTTTGAGATAATCTCACCGTACACGATCAGTTAATAATTTATCTTCAGTCATTTAATGATCATCTATCATGTGCTAAGGACCACGTGGAATTAAGAATTATGTATATGTATCTATATATCTATATCTATATGAAGATGAGGTTAACTTCTAGTTTTTTAGCCAAGAAATGAATCTTTAGGCCCACGAAAAGACAGGTACAAAATTGTTCTTAGCAGCTTTGTTCCTAAGAGCTAAAACCTGGAAATGGTCCAAATGTCTATAAATAGTACAATAAAAAATATATACTCACACAATGGAATACTATACAGCAATGAAAAAGAATGAACTTCTGCTAACTTAAAAATTGATTTGATTCCATTTATTGGGTTGGCCAAAAAGTGCCTTCAGTTTTTAAGTAAAACTAAAAGACACATTTTACATTTTCACCAAGAACTTTATAGAACAACCTATTCACCCTTTTGTTCCACTACCTTCTGCCATTTTTCAGGCAACTTCATAATTCCATCTTCCCAAAACTTTCCAGCTTTTTGAGCAAAGAACTGTTCCAGGTGCCTTTTACAGTCTTCCAGGGAATTGAAATTTTTTCCATTAAGAGAATTTTGTAACGACCTAAATAAATGGAAATCCGAAGGTGCAATGTCTGGTGAATACGGCGGATAAATCAGAACTTCCCAGCCAAGCTGTAACAGTTTTTGCCTGGTCATCAAAGAAACATGCAGTCTTGTATTATCCTGATGGAAGATTATGCCTTTTTTGTTGACTAATTCTGGATGCTTTTCATCGAGTGCTGCTTTCAGTTGGTCTAACTGGGAGCAGTACTTGTTGGAATTAATCGTTTGGTTTTCCGGAAGCAGCTCATAATAGAGGACTCCCTTCCAATCCCACCAAATATACAACATCACCTTCTTTGGATGAAAACCGGCCTTTGGTGTGGTTGGTGGTGGTTCACTTCGCTTGTCCCACTATCTCTTCCATTCCACATTATTGTACAGTATCCACTTTTCATTGCCCATCACAATTTGTTTTAAAAACGGAACGTTTTCATTAAGTAGAGAACCATATGTGGAAATACGGTCAAGAAGATTTTCTTTGCTTAACTTATGTGGAACCCAAACATCAAAGCGATGAACATAACCAAGCTGGTGCAGTGATTTTCAATACTTGATTTGGATATTTTGAGTACGTTGGCTATCTCCAGCGTGGGATAACGTTGACTGTTCTCAATTAATGTCTCAATTTGATCGCTATCAACTTCAACTGGTCTACCTGATCGTGGAGCATCGTCCAGTGAGAAATCTCCAGCACGAAACTTCACAAACCACTTCTGACATGTTTGATCAGTCACAGCACCTTCTCCATACACTGCACAAATCTTTTTTTTGTGTTTCAGTTGTGTTTTTACCTTTCTTGAAATAATAAAGCATAATAGGCCGAAAATGTTGGCTTTTTTTTCTTCCATCTTCAATATTAAAATGGTTACACAAAAATTCACCAATCTTGATGTCTTTTTTTAAAGGCATGCTGATATACAGCTGTCACATAAAATCTAACAAAATTGTTTCAAATGAAGTTAAAGACAGCTAAGTGCTACTAGAGCCATCTCACGGAAAAAACTGAACGAAACTTTTGGCCAACCCAATATATGAAGTTTAAGAAAAAGCAAAACTAATCTACTGTGATGGCGGTCAGAATAGTGGTTACCTTTGGGAGGTACTGACTAGCAGCGAGTAAGGAAGGATGCTGAGGTCCTAGAAGTGTTCTATATCTTGGTGTGGTTGGT
The DNA here is from genome assembly GCF_028564815.1 of Eubalaena glacialis. Classification (NCBI taxonomy): domain Eukaryota; kingdom Metazoa; phylum Chordata; class Mammalia; order Artiodactyla; family Balaenidae; genus Eubalaena; species Eubalaena glacialis. Next base: position 67,105,516 of record NC_083717.1, read on the forward strand.
GATCACATGCTTACATATGTAGAAATTCATTGAGCTGTTTATGATTTCTGCACTGTATACAATTTAAGTCCTAGAAACAAAATTTTTTTTAAATAGAAGAGAAAGTTCCTCATCCTCCATGCCAGCCAGCAAGGAAGGAAGGAAGGAGAGAGGTTAGATCAAACAATCTTCAAGTTTCTGTTTTAAAGTTCGATTGTCTTATTCATTTAACAAAAATGTGAGTACCTACTTTGTAAAAGGTAAAATGTGACCACCTACTTTGTATCCCCTGGGTGCTGGGGATATAGCACTGAATAAAATGGGTAAAAATCCCTGCTCTCATGGATCTTACATTATAGTAGGGTTAGAAAGATAATAAAAGCAGTGTGTTGGACTGCAGAAAAGCACAAAAAAAGAAACAAAGCAGGGAAGAGGGATAGGAAGAGTATGTATAGGAGGGATGCTATAATTTTAAACAAGGTATCAGTAAAGGCCTTTCAGAAAGGGTGATACTTTAATTCAGAACTGAAAGAAGGACGGGAAGGAGACATACAGATATCTGGAAGAACATGTTCCAGGCCTTCTAAAACAGGAAGGAGGCCACTGCGGCTAAAGGGAAGTGAACAAGGGTTAGATTAAAAAAAAAATACACACACACACACACACACACACACACACACACACACACACACCCGGCCAGATATTCTTTTCCCCAGTCTTTCCTTCCAATTCCTCATTTAAAGACTAACTTAAATCAAACCTTTTCTACATAGAAACTTCTGCAGCCACTAGCCCAGTCCACATTTACCTTTATCTTCTGAGCTCCTGGAGCTGCATCACTCATAGCATCTTTATATACTGCCTTGCAATTAAATACTTACTGCCTCCCACTCCCAATAAACTGAGCCTCTTCAGGGCAGTGACTAGATTTTATGCTTTTTTGTATCCCTGTTAGTTAGTCCATGGTTGGCATGTAAATGGTTACTGGTCAGGCTGCTGCTAATAACTTTAGCAGGCAGAAGATTAGTAAACTGTGAATAGATTTTTAAAAAGAAAAAAGAGGAAGGAAAGAAACCAAGACTAGGGAGCTACGTGAGTGAAGAGGCACTGAGGCGTCTCCATGTGTCATGATCCAGAGTCTGGATTTTCTCTGAGCCATGTCCTTAAGACTCTGAGATCCTCAACATCACTTTTCTAAAAGCCACTCTAGGCTTTTTTCCTGGGGGGAACATCAGGCACCTGGTTTCCTTTCAAATAATGGTTTTACAACACCAATGGTCATAACTAGCTTAATAACAACAACAAATCTTAACCAACTACAAAGCTGTAAGATCTTGAGCAAGTCATGTAACTATTCTTGTGTATGTCAGTTCCCTCATATGCTAAATGTAGGAGTTGGATTAAGTGGTCTCTAAAGTCCAATCAATCTCAAATCCTCTACTTTAGCTTTTTTTGAAAAAGCTGAATGGATAAACCTCACAACCTACTTCTTCAATTTATAAAATGAATAAAATATCTATTAATAATTTTAAATACACTGAATAAGAACTCATATTCAGAAAGCAGTGTAGTATTTTGAAAAAGCATAGAATCTGGAGTAAGACAGACCTGGATCTACATAGCCTGCTTCTTAGTAGATAAATAACCCTGAGAAAGTTACTATATTTGCAGGATTTGTTTTGAGAATTAAAGGTAATTATGTAAAGCAACTATTAAGCCAATATAAAATCCCATACACACTGGCAACAATCATTTCCCATACAGAAAGCAGCCAAGGTAAAATATCTACCAAATCACTGATGTCTAAGATCTGAAATACTCAAACTAGTTCATAACTCTGCTAACAACTTTAGATACAGGGATTAGTGGTTGCCTCAAAATTCTGCATGACTTTTCTGCGAGTTTAACAGAGTAACCCCTAACTCCTACAGTGCTAATAGTCTCTTTTCTTAAACAAGAGGATAAGAACTACAGATCTAATGTCAGTTTGTGGTCATAGGGGCAAGAGAATAAGATAATTTAGAAAGCCCAACGTTTTAGAAAAATAGGACAAGACTGAGATTTGGGCTTAACTCAGACATTATGAAGATATTAATCTTGGCACTGAGAGTTCAAATCCGTAATGAGAGCCAACTGTGTTAACTAAGCAATAGATATTCAATAAGTAATAAGACAAATATACATCGGCTTTTGAGTCCAGGAAGAGAGAGACATACATAATTACAGCATACTAATGAAGATAAGAGAATGAATGAACAAGATACAGAGAGTGAATAACCTAGTGGGGCTGGAAGAGCAAGGACCAGAGCACACAGAAGATTCAAAAAGCAGATAGCGCTTAAGTTGTATCTTGAAAAATCACTAGACTCTGTCAGTAAGAGAGGAGAAGGAAAGGCATTCTAAGCAGCAGGGAGAATATATAAGAAGGCTCTGAGTCAGGAAAAAGTATGGCTCTTTCAGTAAACTGATGTTACTAGTACAGTTGGAGCTTGAGACGTACGGTGGGAGAAATGCAGGAGATGAGCCCGATGATGAAGGGCCTTGTAACCATAGAACTAAATACTGTAGGTAAGGGAGAAGTATGGGTTTTAAGAAAAAAGCACTGAACATATTTGCATTTTAGAAAAATCACATTGGCAGCAGTGTAAAGGATGGATTAAAGGGGGTCAACCACTAGAGACCTCATTCTACACACAGAGTTAAATAAGGACATTACATTATCATATAGATACTCTATTACAGAACCAGGGATCAGAAGCAAAAATAATAATGCTTTAACAGATAAAGCTAAATTACCAAAAGGAAATTATTTACCTTCATGAATGTATATTCTTTTTTTTTTTTTTTTTTTTTATTTATTTATTATTTATTTTTGGCTGTGTTGGGTCTTCATTTCTGTGCGAGGGCTCTCTCCAATTGTGACAAGCGGGGGCCACTCTTCATCGCAGTGCGCGGGCCTCTCACTATCGCGGCCTCTCTTGCTGCGGAGCACAGGCTCCAGACGCGCAGGCTCAGTAGTTGTGGCTCACGGGCCCAGCCGCTCCGCGGCACGTGGGATCCTCCCAGACCAGGGCTCGAACCCGTGTCCCCTGCATTGGCAGGCAGACTCCCAACCGCTGCGCCACCAGGGAAGCCCGAATGTATATTCTTGAATTAAATATTTCCTATATATCTTAAAATAGAAGAGGCTCTAAAATTAGGTATGATATATAAAAATTACATGGAACTAGTTGTACCCTGAGAACTAGCTACTCTTATGGCATCTATCCCTTTTTGTACATATAATACTGTAGATCCGCAACATAAAAACCTATGTAATAAAAACCGTGGAATTGGAGTTTATATTGATTACTGACAGGGACTTCTCTTTCTTTAATTGTATATATACGGAAACTGAGGCCCTGAGAGACTAAGGAATCATCCAAGGTCAGATGGTTAGCAGCACAGTTAAGACTGGAATTCATGTCTTATGATTTCCTTTCTAGAAATTGGCTTAGTACGTCACATTTATAATTTCAGAATTTTGAATGATAATCCAAAAGACACTGGTATTGTCATTTTCAGCAGTGTAATAATGAACTATAAAACAATTTTTGTTTCATACGCCTCACAAGAAAAACAACTATTAGGTGTCCATATGTCTGACAAAAAGAAATCCCATCCTGAAATCTGTGCCACAATAAAAACACCTCCTGCCCCGCCACAAAAACACAACCTATTCTTCTCTAGGGAGTCTAAAAACTTCCTTTTTCAACTCGGGAAACAAATTTGAAATAAGAAAGGCCTAAGATTAATTTATCTTTGTATAATTAAAGATCCAACATCTTTACCATATTTTAAGATTTAACTTGGGCCTCAGTCTTTTACTTATTCTGTTGTGCTCCTCTCCCTACCCCATTCCTATAATTTTACATTTTTTCCTTCACTAGTACACACAGTAGAAGTGGCAACACTGACAAAATGCCTTATAAATACAGTACATTTCACAAATTTGCATAGTGACCAAAATTTTAATTTTTAGACTTCTCTAATTTACCCTTAAGTAATGTCTGCTCACTGAAATAAATTCAAATAGTATAAAAGCATATATTAATAATTAATAACTCTCTTCCATGCCTTTGCAACTCTCTCCTGAAGAATCCCCCGAACACTTAAAAGTCTGATATTTATCCTTACAGACTTTTTTTATGCTTATATAACAGAAGGTGCTAATCCTCAGAGTCAAAATATATTTAACACTCAAACTCTACTGATCATAATTTAATCTTTATTAATTCAGAAGGTAGATCGTTATCTTGCCTGGTTTCTGGTTAACATGCCAGACATCAATCATATTATCATTCAGAGGTTATTATTTTTTTAAGTGAGCAAAACCCCAACTATCCTGTTTATTTCTTCCTTATCAGCATCTCAATTATTTTATGTATTTATTTTATTTATTTGTTGTCTTTCTCTCTCTCTTGATATAGGTTTCATGAGCGCTGGAATCATTGTGTCTCCATGCTGTGACACCTAGCAGACAATCAAATATTTTTTGACGGATCAGTATGTTTACTTAGAAATTATGAAAGCTACTTTTTAAAAAGTTACTGACATCTGCTTAATTTTTCATTGGCTTTCAAAAATAATAAGGAAAAAAGATCTGCTTAGAGTTTTTTTGGCTGTGGTGCCAATCAAATGTCTGCTCAACTGATCACTTTTGATAGTCAAAACTATCTTATAAAAGTCAATCAGGCATTTTGGTTTGACCAGGAATTTATAACCAAAACAAAAACCAAAAAAACTTAAGCTTTTCAGAGAGTTATGCATTGCTATGCAGAATTCCCTTGTTTTTTAAAATGATTACAAAAGTCAAGTATTAAGTAGATTATCACTAATGTTTCTGGTTCTAAGATCAAAAGAAATGTCATTTAAAAAAAAAACTGTCACTAAGAAAAAGAATGAGGCAGGCAAAGTTCTCTGCTTTGGCACACTCAAATTTGTCTGTTTATCCCAAATTACAGAATTACTGTGAGTACAGGTTCCACTGCCTGCCATATCAGACTTCATTTACGGGCCTCTATGATAAAGGAGCTATCTAACCAGGAGAACTGTCAAGCAAAGGAACAGACTTTCTGACTTAAACATTAAAAAAAAAAAAAAAAAAAAACCCACATACACATATATACAGGTCATTTTATTTGAATTCCACCTAAGTCTGGGCTAGTTACCAACGACACTGCATGGGAGTCAAGACTAACTGTACCTTTACAATAAAACTGTTAAGCAGGATTCTCTAAAAGAGCTGTTAGCCATGCTTACAGGTCTCAAATGACGCTTCTGCAGAGCTCTAGTTTTGGAACTTCGAATTCCAATGCGTTATTTGGAAGCTGAACTTGAAGTTACCTCTCTCCACAAATGCTTTTCAAAGGGCAGAGAGAAGCCAAAACACACTTCCCAGCACTGCTTGACTGCCTAACACTCGGGCAAGACTTCAGGACAGACCTAATAATGCAGGATCAGCAAAGCAGACCACCTAGGAAAGGAAGCCAAAACCTCATAGCCTTCCCTATCCTCAGCGGCTTCCACGCTGACGCGGAGGACACTCGCCTCCTTAAGAATCTACAGTCTACATGCCCACTTAAGGTGCTGCCTGCCACTCTCCCGCTCCCAGAGCAGGGAGACCAGCACGCCTCCACAGGGATCCCGGGACAGAGAGAAGAAAACTGCAGAACAAACCCACTATTTCTCCAACTAGGCAACAACGCGGATCAATCCTTCAACTGAGCATTGAGTAAATCTCATCTAGAAAGACATCTGTTCCAGGATGCTGACCAGCCACAGACTGTGTACTAGGCTGGCTCGGGATGTCACCAGAGTCCCCTTCCCGCCCCGAGCCGACCCAGCGCCTGCAGAGCCGCACCCTCCCTTCGAGATCTCCCGGGGACCCGCTAACTCGCCCAGTCGCCCCCGAAAAGACTGGAGGCCGTGCCAAGTTACCGCCCCCCTCTGGGCAAAGCAGAAACCCCAATAAAGACGCTGGTCTCCGCTGTAAACCCTTCCGCCCCCAGCAGCCCACCAAGGCGGTCCCGGCCCCTGCAGGACGCAGATACATCTCCCTCTCGCCCGGAGACCCCGATAAACAGACGGAACCCCAATACACTGCTTCTTTATCCCAGGAAGGCGAAACGAGACGCCCACTCTCGCTCAAAGGACCCCCAAGACCCCATGGATCTGCCCCTTCAGAGACCTAGGACCTTGCTAAACTGAATCCTCTGCCCCCAAAGAGCCTGAGACCGCGATAAAAGGACCCCTTGTCCCGGAACCGCGCTATACCACCTCAAGGAACCGAAGGATCCTGATAAATCTCCTTCGACCCCGAAGACCCGGGACCCAATACGCTGCCAGCCACCACCCCTCCCCAAGCCGGAAAAAACCCCGGACCCCCATTAAACCGCCTCCTCACTCCGAGGAGCCCTGGCACCCGCTACACCGCCCTTGGGCGCCCGCACCCGGATCCCACCCCACCGCCTCCTCGACCCCCGCACTCACGAACCCCTCCAAGCCTCGCGCCCACCAGGCAGCGCCGCGCTGTCCGCGGAGCCGCCCCCGTCGGGAGCCCGCCTGCCCCGGCTGCTCCGTGTCCCCGCTCCCCGACCGCTCCTCAGCGAAGACGAGCTCCGGGCTTCCTCACCTGGGTAGCGTCGGAGGGCAAGAGGACCGGGGAGCCCTCAGGAAGAGAAGGAGGCGGCACAGAAGGGGCTGCCCAGGCCTGCGTCTGCCGCAGCTCCAACCCCTCCGCGAGGAAGCGCTTCTGTGAGGAGAGCCCTCCCGCTCCGCGCGCAGCCGGGAGACGGAGCCACAGCCGTGCCCACCGCTCTTCCCGCGAGATCCCAGCCACAGCGAGGGGCGGGGCCACGGCGAGGGGCGGCTGCAGAGGATCGAGTGACAACCGCGAGAGCCTGTCTGCGGCGGGGCAGGAGGCGGGACTTGGAGCCTAATATTACCAATCGTAAAATAGGAAAGGTGATTCGCCTACCGCTTCTCTTTTCCGTCGCCCCTCATCTATAAACTAGGCGAAAGGAGCAGTGACGTTAAGTAGTCAGGGGCAGAGGGAAGGTATCTTGGATGGAGAGTTTTGGCTTGTGTCTGGTCCTGGTCAGCCTCCGTAGATATACCTGGTTAAGGAAGAAGGTGGTTTTCACACCGCCGTGGACTGGGGCGCTGTTACCCTCGGTTACCGCGCGGCCTGAAGTGCTCAAGAGGTTCGCCTCTTCCTGGTTGAAGGCGCACCCTCCTCGGGTTACCCAGGTCTAAACCTGTTTTCCCCCCATCGGGGCCTCTCCTACCTCTCCACCTCAAACAGGGCGCCATTGTTGAGATGCCAGTGTTTTCCCAACCCCTATTAGGGACGTCTGGTCTGACAAAGGACACCCTTCTGACTCGTGTTTATTTCTACTGAAAGCCTTCTAGAAGAGTAAAAAGTAAATCTCAGTCACCATTATAACAAATTCCCAAATTAAATGAAAAGTTGTATCTCTTTGGACCCCAGTGTCTGGCACACGCAGGGCACTGAATAAATGTAAAAGGAATGACTGAAGAACGTGATATTTAAATACAGTCCTCTCTCAGTATCCTGGGGTATTGGTTCCAGGACCCCTGCAGATACTAAAATAGTGGATGCTCAATTCCCTTATGTAAAATGGCTGTAGTATTTGCATATAACCTACCTCCCATATCCTTTAAATCATCTCTGGATTATTTATAATACCTAATACAATGTAAATACTATGTAAATAGTTGCCGATGCAACTTTTTAGAACTTTCTGGAATTCTTTTTCCTGAATACCATGATTGGTTGAATCCACAGATATGGTGGCCAACTATGTATGAAATCTGAACCCACTCCAGAAAATTCGGGCTTTTCTAGCCTTTCCTCTACAATGACAGCCAACTTTTTTCACCCTTAAGCCCAGTCACTTCATTATTATGCCTATCCTATAGCCTTCATTCGTTCCCTGTCCCACAGCAAGAAGTGTCCTTTCTCCTCATCAAGGTTAATCCCTGCACCTGTGCACTGGATCACAGCCATTCCCAGATTTTGATGAATCAACTATCGTTTCCTTGTTATCAATTTTCCCCTCTAATCTAGCTCTTTTCTCCCAAACACAGTCTCCTCCATGCTTTGAACAGAACAAAACAACTAACCTCCTCCACCCTTTCAAACTACTCTACCTCCTTTCTTCTCAGAATCAGTGCTTAAGAGACATGAAACTGTATTTGCTGTCTTTACTTTCTCATCTCTTATTTTCCCCACTGCAATGCTGCTTACACCCACACAATGGGCTGATCTCTCAGTGATCACAAAAGACCTCTTTCTCTTTCTATTTTGGGGGATCTTTCCCAATGACCATATTGCAGCCTTTTGACAATGCCAGCCATCTCCTCCTTTGGTACCTGCCTAACTACTTTCTCCAGATTCTCTAGCTACTCTTCTGATTTTTTTTTTTTTTTTAATCCTCTTTCCTCATTCGAAAACTGTTGCATATTGGCATCTCCTTATCTTATAGCCATGCCTTGTGCGTAATAAGAAAAATGGTTTCCACACATGGTTCCACACTTTGAGTGTCAATAAGTTGCTCAGACAAAAGCTGTTAGAAGAATCCAGAGGGAGGAGACATGACTATAAGGCTGGGTCTTAAAACAGTAGTTGGCCCATACAAATGCAGAGCAGAAACAGAGGCTTTTCAGAGAAAAAAAATAGAGTGAACCTGAGCACAGAGGAAAGGATGTAGGCCAAGCCTGGCTATGGATTCACCAGATTGGTCTACAGAGGATTCCTGCAGAAGAGCAGTAAAAGGTAAGTTTAGAGAAGAACCCATAGTAAAAGGCCTTAAAAACCAGGCCAAGTTGATTCAACTTGATTCTGTATCAGATGGGAAGCCAGAGCCAACCCTAGCATTTGTAGGGCCCGCAAAAGGCTACACATAGAGTTCCACATATCAAATGTCTAAATATTATGTAAAAGTTATAAAACAAGCTAACAAACTGTGAAGTTAAAAAAGATATCCTTTTGCTTTGACAAATTTTCCTAACAACTTGGAAGGCCAGGTTCGAACTTAGGGTTCTGGGACTTTTCAGAGTTCCCTGCTTGGAACAGAGAGAGCTGGCCCACACACAGAGCAGTCTTCCGCCCTTTTCTTCCCACAGCCAGTTCACCCCCCACTCTATGGGTACCCCAGCCCACATGTCCAAGCTCCATTCCCACTTTTCCCTCTACCAAACTATAATTTCTTAGCCACTCCACAAGTCCAGAAGTTTATATTTCAGGCTGTAGGAGGGAAGCCCACAAAGGCCCTGGAAGTGGGCTCAGGGTCATTGAGGTAAAGAATTTTGGCTTCCAATACCTGGAGCGAGGTCTGAAGGGGTGAAGTCAGCTTCAGGTGGGCATATTCCTTTGGTTTGATGGATTCCCGTCCCACGTAGGTGTGCAGCTGGAGAAGGGCCAGAGCAGAGCCCCTTAAAGGTAGGCCCCTCTCACCTGCATCTAAGGTGGTAGCAGGTAGCAGCAGAGCCCCTGAATGTCTTTAGTAGGGTAATGACATATATAGTAGATCTATAGCTTGAAATATAAATCTGTGTATTTTCTGTTTCCCACCTCCTCTCCTCTTGCACTGGTATCTTTTTTTTTTTTTTTAAAGTTTTGCTAATTTGCGCTTTTTTCTTTTTAAACTTTGGGTTTATTTATTTATTTATTTATCCATTTATGGCTGTGTTGGGTCTTCGTTTCTTGTGCGAGGGCTTTCTCTAGTTGTGGCAAGTGGGGGCCACTCTTCATCGCGGTGCGCGGGCCTCTCATTATCGCGGCCTCTCTTGTTGTGGAGCACAGGCTCCAGACGCGCAGGCTCAGCAATTGTGGCTCACGGGCCCAGTTGCTCCGCGGCATGTGGGATCTTCCCAGACCAGGGCTCGAACCCGTGTCCCCTGCATTGGCAGGCAGAGTCTCAACCACTGCGCCACCAGGGAAGCCCTTGCACTGGTATCTTAATGGCAGGAATGTACTGGAAAGAAAACTCTATTCTTGACTCCACTCTCTCCTTATGTGGCAACTCCTCTCCAATGCCCGGTTTCACAAATTATACTATTCTATGACTCCCTTATTAATCAGTGTATTAGAAACCTGGGTGTCTCTAAATGTGAGAAAACAGAAAAGCTATGAAGCACTCTTAGCCTGGAGTGGAGCTTGGAACACTCACATTTGACTTCTAAGTTAAAATGCTTTGGAAACAGAAGCTCCTGAAGAGGCCCAATGTGAAGAGTACACAGGCAGGAAGAGTACCAAAAAGGCAATAAGCCACCACAGACGGGGGCACCCCTCTCACCATCTGTCTTTATGGCACGACGCTTCACTCTGTGGCCTGACAGTCATGCTCTGTCCTCGCAACCTCTCCATCTGGTACCAAGTACACCCTTGAGCACATTGTATGTTAAGAGCTGCCAAGGAGCCAGAACTACCATGGTTTCTGTTTTCAGGATCCAAGCCTAGAATTCTGCCCGTGGATCCTGTACATCTCTCAGTGGTGCTGCAGATGATTTCAGCAGGAGGCTCTGACGCTTCCTTAATCCCAGGACCAACATCTACTCATAGCCACACTCTCACTCAGCATCTGTGGCTGGTCTTCGCCAACCAGCAGCAGAACAGAACCAGCTAACTTCTTATTCAGGTCTTACCATCTGCTGCCTGTGTCTAACCTGTTAGTCCAGGTAAGTACAATCCAACACTTCTATCCCTGTTCCTTTCTAGCCCTTCCATCCTTACTGGTGTCCCCCTCTATGAGCATGTGCTGGGGAAAGCTTCCTCTTGGCTGCTGCATATTCATGAGGGGCATAGAAAACAGTATCGTTGGAGAATCTGGAAGAAGAAATCTGGCTCTCTCAGACCCAACCTCCACTCCACCCTTTTCAAGTTTTGGAGGAGCACCTATTTGGTTAGGTTAGAAGGCTGAAATTCTGCATGAATTACCCCAAGATTGAGGGAACAGTATTCGTCTGTCCATTTGCTGACCACACGCTAAACCTCTGAGTTTGGTTTATTTTGAAGATACCCAGTTACAAAAGGGGGAAATCAAGAGGGTTGTAGTGGTTTATAAATATGTCCACAAAACTTTTGATACATCTCCCTTCAAGAGGTGGAGCTTAATTCTCTTCCCCTTGAGTATGGGATTGACCTAGTGAGTGATTCACTTCTAGCAAAGAGAATATGGCAGAAGTGACAGTGTATGACTTCTAAGACTAGGTCGTAAGAGGCATTGCAGCTTCCTCCTTAGTTTCTCTCTTTGATCACTTACTCTGGACGAAGCCAGCTGCCATGCCATAAGGACATTCAAGCAGAGGCCCACATGGCAAGAAACTTAGGCCTCCAGCTAACAGCTGTGTGAGTGAGCCATCTTGGAAACCTCAGTCCAGCTCCGGTTAAGCCTTCAGATGCCTACAGCCCCAGGCCAACACCTTGACATAACTTCATGAGCCGGGACCACCCAGCTAAGCCTCTCCCAAATTCCACACAGAAACTATGTGAGATAATACCTGTCTGGTTTTTTTTTTTCTTTTATTGAAGTATAGTTGATATACAATGTTGTGTTAGTTTAAGGTTACTCGTCTATTGTTTTAAGCCATTTCCTTTTGGCATCACTTGTTATGCAGCAATAGATAGCTAATACAAAAGTGTTGAGAGTAGTTTAGTCTACTCCTACTCCTGGGCAGATATCTAAAAACTCACATCAGGCACTAACATTACCTAAAGAGCAAGGAACAACAGATTTGTAGCTATAATGGCTACATCTAAAATTCAAGCGATGCTGCACCGAAAGAATGTAGAAGAAATCATTTCTTGGTGGGAACAAAGATTCCAAGGCCTTCAGACTATTAAGAGCATCAGGGCAATTTGGAGATTGCAACAATCGTGGAGCCATTTGGAGGCAGTTAATAGTAGGTCTTGAGCAGTAGGGAAACTTTTCACCCTCAAAAGCTTAGAGTGCTTCACAAACGTACTACTGTCATCCAAGTTTATGGGAAAGTATATATTTCCATGAAAACAGAGGTGGAAAAAACCTCAAACATCCTCTTATCCATCCATATTAACCAAGAATAAAGAGTTGAAGATTCCATCTATAGGGATTCTGTCAAAATGAAATTGACATCCTGACACCATTAGTGCCCATGTGAGAGCAGAGTATGTTTGACAGCAAGAATATTGAAATTCTTTCTTGCATATAAAACTCTATTTCTGAAGTCTTAACATTGTGAATTAAGATTCAGTGGGAGAGCAATTTCCCTATTAAGTAAAAAATGAGGAAAAGACATAAAAAGGAGACCAGTTAACTGAGTTACATACATTGCCTGTCTAAATTCATCTTACATCTGTAAGAACCATCTAGATGGGCCAGATATACAAAGAGTCAAATACTTTACAAGTTAACCAGAAGATAACTTAGAACTAAGAAGATATACTTGAGATTCATTTGCAGGTCCGTCATTCAAATGACCACAACACAGATGTGGGATCTTTCATTTCCTGCAGCAGTGAGGGCAAAAATTAAGTCTTTGAACAACAAGGCCCTAAACAGACTCTGAATTCTATACCTTTCTCTCGATCCCTCACCATCCAATTTTTTTAATCAGCAAATACTTATTGAATAGCTACTAAGTGCAAGGCATTGTGACGATGCAGAGTATAAGCTACTGTCCCTGTCATTAAAAAAAAAAAAAATCATATGAACGAGATGAGAATCTAAAACATGCTGTGCCTTGCATGTAGTACTCAATTGCTAGCAGGTAAGTTGATGAAAAAGCATCCTGGGCAGTTACTCTTGGCTACCTAGGCAACAGCAAGAACACCACCCCTTCCGTTTTTCTAACAGAGCCCTGCTTTTGTTCAGCAAAGTTCTCAGCTCCAGGAATGAACCTCGTTTGAGCTAATCCAGTCTCAGCTCTTCCAGTCCCCTTTGCCAGATACTCGCTTTCCTTGCCTCCTCACCAGGTGATCCAAGTTTCCTGAATGGTCTCTAGGGAAGTTTTCCTTTTTGTAGGAAAGTCCTCTCTCCACCTGCTCCCTTCTTCTTTCTGCTTGGAATACTGGTGTTTGAGGCTGTGGTTACGGTGTAGTGACTATGGGGAAATAAGGCCATGATGTTAAGTGATAAATAAATAGTGTAGACAAAAAAGAGCAAAAGGAATTCAGAGCCAGGAAAGCCCAATTACATCTGGAGTGGTAGAATGGATATATGTTGTTTTTGCCTGCCTGGTGTCCATCCAGTTGCCCTTCTGGTAACAGTATCTAAATTTTCCTTTGGGGAGCCACCCAACTCCCACTGTCCATTAAAGCAGTTTGGAGAGGTTTACTCCACCCATAGGTTCCAGGAGTGGACATATGACCCAGACCTGGTTAATCAGAGCACCATAGCAATGGGTTCAGGATGGGCATGTGACCCATCCTTCTCTATGACTTTTGCTGGAAATTTAAAGAAAGAGAAGTTCACTTTTCCTGAGGTTGCTAAGCAGGTAGGATTTTAGCCTTGAGTGTATGGGGCTACCGCGTGAAACATATTGTCACCCACTCCCTGGTAAAACTAACTCAGAATGAAATCAGCAGATCAAAAGAATCAGCAGAATCAGAAGGGAGAGAAGGATTACTGATAATATTTTACTTAAGGTCATATTTAAACTCTATCTCTGGACTTATCAATGACATGAACCAATAAATTCTATTTTTTACCTAAACCAATTTGAGATTGGACTCATCATTTACAACTGAAAGGTTCTAACACAGGTGGCTAGGGACTGTTTTACAGAGAAAATGGGATATAAGCTGTACTCTTAGGTCGGATAGAAGTTTGGTAACAGAAGAGAAGGTGGCGCTTCTGGGGGGAGTAAATAATATAAACAAAAGCTTAAAGTCAGTGGATAAAAATGTCTGGTGAAACAAACAATTTACCTTAGAGAGTAAGTAAATACAGAAATTTAGGTCAGAATCAGATTAAAGATGGACTTGAAGGTCAGGTGAAGTCTGAGTTTATTCAGTAGCCAACTCTTTTAAGCAGAAGAGTCACCTGGTCAAATCAGTGTTTGGGAAATGTTAATCCAGTAGGATCTCACAGGGTGGACTGAAATGGGGAAAGCTCAAGTGTGAGACAATGAGGGCAGAATCCAAGTACAGAGTCTGCCCAAGACAAGAGGACCTAAACAGTAGGTAACCACTCAGCAGGGCAGAGCTAATCACTTTTTTTGTTTTGTTTTGTTTTTTTGGGTTTTTTTTTGGCTGTGTTGGGTCTTAGTTGTGGCACGCAGGCTCTTCATTGTGGTGCCAGGCTTCTCTCTAGTTGTGGCGTGCGGGTTTTCTCTCTCTAGTTGAGGCCCACGAGCTCAGTAGTTGTGGTGCAAGGGCCTAGTTGCCCTGCGGCATGTGGAATCTTAGTTCCCAACCAGGGATCCAACCTGTGTCCCTTGCATTGGAAGGTGGATTCTTTACCACTGGACCAACAGGGAAGTCCCTAACCAGTTTTTAAATTACCAAATAGTAAGCGAACTCTTGATGAAGTTTTGACTTAGAGACCCAGTACTTAAGATTAATAAGTACTTACGATTAGTACCTGTACAGTACTTATGATTGGTCGTGGGTACGTTCTACAGATATTTACTATGAGCCCAGCACTCTGCCAGATGCTTGGTACATAATAATAAACACGACAGCTGTGAAGTCATGTTGATGAGGTATACATCCATGAAACAAATAACTGAACACAACCATGATAAGTGCTCTGAAAATTATTGGGTACTATGAGATCATGTATCAGGGAACCTAATCCCAGCCTCACTAGGAGTCAGGGAAGGCCCCCCAGAAGAAGTAACATTTAAAATGAGACCTGGGGACTTCCCTGGTGGCGCAGTGGTTAAGAATCTGCCTGCCAATGCCGGGGACATGGGTTCAATCCCTGGTCTGGGAAGATCCCACATGACGCGGAGCAACTAAGCCTGTGCGCCACAACTACTGAGCCTGCACTCTAGAGCCCGTGAGCCACAACTACTGAGCCCGCATGCCACAACTACTGAAGCCTGCACGCCTAGAGCCCATGCTCCACGACAAGAGAAGCCACTGCAATGAGAAGGCCACGCACCACAACGAAGAGTAGCCCCCGCTCACTGCAACTAGAGAAAGCCCGCATGCAGCAACAAAGACCCAACACAGCCAAAAATAATAAATAAATAAATAAATTTATAAAAAAAAAAAAATGAGACCTGAAGCAGGAATAGGAGTTATTATGGTGAAAGGGGTTGATGAGCAGTACACTCCAAGCAGAAGCATGCTAAGATTAGATGGTATTTCTAACAAAGATCTGACAAAATTCCAATGTGGCTTTCCTCCAATGGTGCAGAAAGAGTCTAAAGAGTTAAGTAGGAGGCTGGATTAGGCAAGGTCTTATGTGCTAGGAAAAGGATTTGGAGCTTTATCCTAAGAGCAATGTTAGCATGTTTTTCTGAGATTGGTCAATTCCATTCTCTGATGTGATCACAAAAAGGAGCCAATGAAGGCACCAACCTCGTGCATATTCTAAGTAGGTGGTCACCAGTTGGTGGGACCTAAGGTTTTGGAGAAGTTCCTCTACTTTGAAACTATCTCTCCTGCTTGCAAACTGATGTCTAAAATTTATTGAACATGGAATATTTGATACAACAAGTGGAAAATCAAATGTCAAATGCTGATTTCTCCAGCAAGAGGAGCACTAAGGTGCAAACGACTGATAGCTCAACTGCCCTGAGAACAGGTTTTGAGGTCACAGAGAGGTGGAGGAAAGGAGGAAATCTGATACAGAAAGCAGTCACAGAGAGGGGAAAGGGATACATGAAAGAAACACTGGAGGCACCAGAGAGAATACCTAGCACGTAGTACATGCTCAACAAATACTTGTAGGCAGAAATGGAAGAAAGGAAGAAAGAAATCTCATAGTTTTATCAAGACTTGGCATCTATTTTGGGCAAGCAAATTGGCTCTTTTCTCCCTGATCCCACACATGTCATGTATTAGGAAGACCAGGGGCAAGGAAAGGAGAGGAGAGAGCACAAATACATCCTCCGGAAGTCCTCGGGGTACATGGAGCATGAGTTGTGATTCAGCTGGTTCCTGGGACCACAAGGTAAGACAATGGGTTTGTCTTCCAATGAGGAAGACATCCAAATTTTCCCCAGGAAGGTGAGGAGCCTGAGAAATGGGCAGGGATGGAGCCCTGTGAGAATAGTGGGCAGAAAACCATGGCAGACACTGCATTTCTGTGCCTGCAAGGTTGAGGCCCAGCATCTGGCCTGTGGGATGCTACATCTCTGAGGCCTCACTCTCAAAAACCACTGCCCTTCTTCTGACATTTCTTTAGTAGCACCTGGAACAAACTGTTCATTAGCAACCCCCAGAGGTTTTGTTTAAACAGCCATATTGAATCATTATTACTGACCAAGAGTCATCCACACCTATGGGCTTTAGTTGGGACAGAAAAATCTAAGAAAAACTGCTTTTGAGTAGTTAAGGATGGTTTCTCTTTTTCTTTCCATGCAATACAAAAGATACACATCCCATTTTCCTTGTGCACATTTCAATTAAATATGTATTTTCGCCATATAAGCCTCTGCTGTCAGAATAAAAATACTTCTGGAATAGCTCAGTAAACTCACCATGTTACTTGGTAACTTGACCTTTCACTGCTTTTAAATTAACCAACGGGGAAACAGTAAGTTGCCTTAATTAAAGCATTATCTTCATTAAAGATTATTAGATAAATAGGAAAAGGGCTCCCTGAAAACCAGCGTGTGCTCTGTGGTTATAACAACCCCAGCATTTTGAAAGTAGCATGATTGAAGGGTCTGGAATTGAGTTTGGTGATTGGGTATCTCTGTAAAATATGAACCATGTTAACAATGATTCCTTCTCCCTAGTGTGTTCTAAAGATTGTTTCCATGGCAATCTACATTGTTTTGTCTAAATTATTCTTCATGCCATTTTTTTCCTCTCCATCTAGGTATTTGTAAAGCACCTATCACTTGAGTATCTCTTCTCTGAACAAGTCCCCAGGAGGGAAAAGAGACTATTTCTTGGAAGAAATAAAAGGCTGACACTTGTCTAGAAGAGCCCAATCTGTGAGATTATGTAGGGCCTGAGGTTCTCTGTAGACCGCCCCACTGCCTCCCACTGGGATCCACCTCCTGCTCAGGTGATGGGAAGGCAAAAGCCCTGGTCTACGTATCTGTCACTTCCGAGATGTCTTCTCAGGAGTCCAGTCCTTTCTAGGCTTTGGACAGAATGATAAACTGGGGGTGGGGTGGGAGCGATGGGCTCTTAGAAGACAGATGCCTCTACTGTCTAGCAGAGACAATGCTACTTGTACACCAAACAATTCTATTTTCTCCCAGCACACAGGAAGATTTCATTTTCTAGATACGGCCAAGTACTAGTTCTAGCAGAAGCAATGGACTCATCATTGCTGCCTCGTCAGAGCAGAAGCAATGAATACTACTTCTTGGCCGGGCCCTAAAATGTCCTGAGATATCCTTTGCTATCTCTCCTCCCTCATCTACTGGCTGGCTGGATACGGAGAAACCAGTGAAGGATTCCAAGGTCCTAGAAGATGGAGGGACCACTGGATGGAAGGAGAGGGTCCTGAATCACTGTGTGGTAAACTGTCATACACTTGAACTGTTGTGAGTGAGGAATAAACCTGTTATGTGTTAAGCTACTGACATTGGGGGTTGTCACAGCAGCTGGCCTAATGGATGAGATATGGCAGGTTTCTGGGCAGAACCAGCAACAGATGGCAGCAGGAGCTCTGTGTAGGGAAACAAAGTGCAGTGACCAGAGGTGAAATGGACAGGAAAATGGTCAGAGTCCAGATCAGGGTCTTCAAGGTGGTATTAGCAGCCATAGCTTGACATTAGCTGAGCTAATGACAAGAGAGAGTCTTGGGATCCAAGGACTGGGGGTCCCACCGGACTTCGGCCCTTGAGGGCACAGTTTGCACAGTAAGGGTAAGACAGGGCCTACATTTCAAAGGAATGAAGTGAAGCATTTAGGAAGGAATCAGGCAGGGCAGGGGTTTGAGCAAAAGGATAAGACACAGACCTGGTGACTGGGATTGCAGCACGATGCAGAGGCCTGGACACAGGAGAACAAGGTAAGAACTTCTTCCCAGGCCCAGGGACATGTCAGAGGAACAAAAGTGGCAGCTACAGCATGGCTGACTCAATGTCAGTCTCCTGGGGTAATAATACTCAGGGAGCGATCTGGTCTAGTTGTACTTATAGGAGCGTACAAAGTGGCCTTGGCAACAACAGAGGACAGCAGAGCATGGAGAAAAACCCATCACACAGTGGGCAATCAGGAAATCAGAGCTCAGGAAGTGAGACAAGAGTCAGGAGACCATCTATGGAGTCAGGAGCTGAGAGATGGTGACAATAAGAGGTTAAAAGAGTAATCCAAGAAAAAGCAGCAAGAATGGAGCTTAATGATCAGTCAATTGCCTTCTAATGCCAGGTCAAGTAGACTTCAAGGATGGTAACAGGTGGGCGATGAGAAGGGGCACTGATGAGCCAGGAAGTCAGGCTGTACCTGACACCAATCAACAAGGAAAGGAAACCAGTCACCGCAAGGAAGCATCCTCATTCCTCCCTTGCAGCACTGTGAACGAACTGTGTCAATGAGCTGGTAAGGTCTGGCTTTCCCCAAACATCACTATAACCCACATGTTCTCACACAAAGAATCAGCACCCATCTCATTCAGCTGGTAGGAGGTGGAATTATCACTCTAACTGCAGGCACTGGACAATCGCCTGTTACTTAGACACTCATAAAAGGGTTTTTATAGGCAATGAGCTATGAGACTGTTAACATTTACATTCTTCCCCATGCCTAGGAGTTTGGCTTGCTGTATGTGAAGGATACAGGTTCTGCAGGTTGATCGTTATGAGTTGGACTGTATTTTATTGGGAGACGTGGTTAGCTTCTCTTGGGATAATTAAGCTCTCATCCAGAGAACAGGGGAGCTCAAAATGACCAGGAATGGTACAGGCACATTGAGTTGGACCAATGGCTAGTTGAACACAGGATTCTGTCTCTGGTGAAGAGTGGTAGATGTTTACCCACAAGACACTCACTGTGGGCTGAGAGTTCATTGGTCACAGGAAGGATCTCCACAACATTCTTTCAAACAAGAGGGACACAGCCTTTTATTTTATAAGCTGAAATCAAATTCCTTATAATAATAAAACTTTCCAAGAAAGAACTCACTTCTTATAGGCTATGAATAATCTCATTTACACTATGGTGTAAATGACTGATATCAGACACTTTCCAGAGTAGATTTTAATTGTGGAGAGGCAGAGAACAGGGTCAAAGAAGTGGGAGCAAAGTGGGACTATAAGGAAGGGGAAGCTCACAGAAAGGGTATAGCTAGGGATGCTACTGGTACTCCTTTACAAGGTGACCTCAACTTACTGCTCCAGTCTCCTCCCCTGCTTGTCTACTCACCTTTCACACCTATCCTCCAACACTGACAGGTGTCTGCCTTTCTCAAGACACATCGTAACCTTTCTTCTCTGCCTCCCATGTGTATTCCGCATGCTTGGGACTTCTTCCACCACACAGTCTCTGCCTGGACAGCTCTTACTGTCCAAGTCCAGGTTAAATGCTATCTCCCCTGAGAAGCCAGCCAATCTCTCAGGCAGTGCCTGCTGCTGCTTCCTCTGTGTTATATCAGCACTTTGGTCCTTTAGCACTAGTTATGTTAGATATCTTCTCCTCTGGGCTGTGAAGCCCTCAATGGCAGGGACTGTTGTTAACTTGTTTCTGGATCCCGTGTCCAACACAGGACCAGGCATTGCCACTTCCCAATCAATGGTTACTTGATCGGTAAAAAGTTTTCCACTTCACAACTTCTCCCAAAGTCCATCTCTTTCCTCAGCCTCTACCCTGTATCCTAAGCTCTCCCTTGGTCTCTCAGCTCTCATTTTTCTCATTGGTGAATTGGAAGTAAATATACTTAGGTGTTGTGAGAATGGATGAAGAGAGAAGTAAACTCCAAGTAGGAACAATCAAAGCATCAAAGCAACCTAAAAGAATTGTTTATATGGCCTTGACTCTGGAAAGGATTTAAAACAAAATGCTGATTCTTTTAAAAAAAAAACAACCAAACAACCCTTTTCTAAGTACCAATTATGGTCCTGATGCTGGAGTGGAAAACAGCCTTTTACCTCAATTTTAATGGAATTTATATACATTTTGTATTCCAATTTTCTTTTTTTTTTGAGGTGTAATTGATGACAACATTATATTAGTCTCAGGTGTACAACATAATGAGTCACTATTTCTATATATTGCAGAATGATCACCACAATAACACTTCAATTTTCTGAGAAGAGACAAGACCAAAATGTTCCATCCACTAAAAGATATTGTTCTCCTTGGCCGGTCATGCACCATCATGATGAGGATTCATGTTTGAATCAGTCTATTCACTAAATTAATGACCTGTTAATTCAGAAAGATAAAACCCAGATCCAAAAGCAGCATGGGAAAGTAGAAGGAGCTCACATCTGAAGGACTTGGTTCTAGTTCCAGCTCTGACCTTAGTAGAAGGGCACCGATTCTTTGTCTATCTCTTCACCTCTCAAATGAAAAGGGCTTGGGCTTCCCTGGTGGCGCAGTGGTTGGGAGTCTGCCTGCCGGTGCAGGGGACACGGGTTCGAGCCCTGGTCTGGGACGGTCCCACATGCCGCGGAGCAGCTAGGCCCGTGAGCCACAACTGCTGAGCCTGTGCGTCTGGAGCCTGTGCTCCGCAGCGGGAGAGGCCGCAACGGTGAGAGGCCCGTGCACCGCGATGAGGAGTGGCCCCCGCTTGCCGCAACTGGAGAAAGCCCTCGCACAGAAACGAAGACCCAACACAGCCAAAAATAAATAAATAAATAAATAAAATTAAAAAAAAAAAAAATGAAAAGGGCTTGACAGACTATATTCTCTAATCATGGCCACAACACTAGCTCTCATTCCACAATCTCTTCTTACAGTGTGATAATGATTCTTGTCCCATCTTGTTCTTTCCCTTGATCATGGGACTGCTTCAACCAATAAAATATAGCAGAAGCAACACTGTGTGACTTCGGAGTCTGGATTATAAAAAGCAATGCAGTTCTGCCTTGCTTGTGGAACCCCAGCTCTTTGAACTCAGCTGCCATTATATGAGGAAGCACAAACTAGACCATGTGACAAGACCACAGAGAAAGGCCATATATAGGTGTCCCAGTCAACAGACAGACCTGTGAGTGGAGACACATCCAGGGGAGTCTAGCCTTTGGCCATTCAGTCATCTCCAGCCTTTGAGTCTTCCCAGCTGAGGTCCTGGACCTCATGGAATTGAGAAAGCATTTCCTGCTGTGCCTGTCTGAAATTCTGACCCAAAGAATCCCTGAACATAATAAAATGGTTGTCTTATGCCATCCAATTTTGGGGTGGCTTGTTATACAGCAATAGGAACTGGAAGAGATGGTAATGTCTCTCCTGACTACCTTACAACGTTGCGAAGATCAAGTGAGATTAGTAGGTAAGACCATGCTCTGCATAGTTAAAAATAGCCTACAATAAAATTCAATAAGTGGGACTTTCCTGGTGGCTCAGTGGTTAAGAACCCGCCTGCAGATGCAGGGGGCATGGGTTCGATCCCTGGTCTGGGAAGATCCCACATGCCGTGGAGCAACTAAGCCCGTGGGCCACAACTACTGAGCCTGTGCTCTAGAGCCTGTGAGCTACAACTACTGAGCCCGTGTGCCACAACTACTGAAGCCCACGTGCCTAGAGCCCATGCTCCGCAACAAGAGAAGCCACCGCAATGAGAAGCCCACGCACCACAAGGAAGAGTAGTCCCCGCTCGACTAGAGAAAGCCCGCGCACAGCAAAGAAGACACAACGCGGCCAAAAATAAATAAAACTTTAAAATAAAATAAAATAAAATTCAATAACCTGATGTGAAGCAGCTGTGCCTGGCCTCACAAACCTCCCCATCTCCCTGCCCTTGTAGGTTCAGAGGCACCACTATGGAACGGTAAGACCTTGAGGAACACAGTTTGAAAACCACCCTTCTCATCCAACCCATTCATTCTATGGATGAGAAAACAGGCCTACAGTGACTCGTCCAAAGTCACACACTGGCTATGTGCTTGCTCCAATTTGTCACGCCGCCTCCAAAAAGAGAACTATTTCAGGTAGGACCATCCTTGTCTGAGAGCCAGAAAGTTGCAAGCAGGGACAAGCAAGATCATTGCGTGATATTTCTTTACAAGTCTCCAACAGACACTTTGAGCGGTTGCCCAAACATGCCAAAGACAAGCCTACTTTATTCCCCTCATCCCCTCCCTGCTCCTCTCCCACTCAGTCCTGGTAGCATAGATCATTCCGTTGGGTAAAACGGAAAGACCAAGCTGCATGTTCCACGCAGAGCTCTGCAGGCTGTCAGCTTGGTGATGAATGGAGATCTGAGCTCATGCAGAGGTCTGCCTGGTTTGGGTGAAGCTCTGATCACCCGTCATTGGCATTCAGGGAGAGTTCCTAATTGTCACTTGGTGATGGGGTGCTGCCCTGTGGTTGAGTGCGTGGGAGCCTCTCTCGGTTATTAACCTTTATGTTGCCCCAGTAGCAGTGAGGGCAAAGGCAGGCTGGGATTCTGATCAAGTTATACTTAATTCACTGCCTCTCCTACTCAGCAAATATCCCAACTATTTCAACGGAAGGAAAAAAAAAAAAAACAACCCCAAACCAAACCAAGCAGAAAGGATAAAGGTGAAAACTATCGACCCAAGTACAGTAATGTCTTTCCATCTGATGTGATACGTTCCTCTACCTGGGAAGGCCCTAGAGGTATTGATGAAGGACCCCTGACATTCTGAAAGCCACAGATTCATAAATCATTGAGTCTGAAAAAGGCTTTTGTGCCTGTCCCCTGAAATAAGGGTGTCATTCATTTAGGATTTATGGCTCCGGGGAAGGCTATTTATCTAAATGACTACAGAGAACATTAATGGGAAACTTTAGTGTTTCTGATCCAGTGGGAGCCATGGAGCTGGAAGCTTTACATGGGAACCAGGGAATATCAGGTTTCAATGAACTTTCAAAAAATCTATGGATGTAGTAATTACTGAACAATCATTTGGTTGGAATATTAGTGTCAGCATACTCGAAGAAGAGATAATGAATTATCTTGAAAGACAAAGCAAGATGTTTATTATAGTGTTTCATGGCAGAGTACTGGGATTTTAAATTTTAAAAAGATTAGAAACAAGCATTTTTATTACTATAAAAGTACATGTTCACTGAATAAAACTCAGTAAATATAGAAAGTCTAAAGAAAAATTAAATCACCCATACTCTCACTCAGCAATGATAATCACAGTAAACATGCTGGGTGTCTTTCCTTCCAGTCTTTTTTTCTGTGAGTATGTGTACACACACATACACACACACACACGATTTTATGTTATAGATATATATATATAATTTAAAATTAAGAGTTTTGCATTACAGCTTTGCATTATGCTTTTTTATTTGACATTATGTGAGATCATTTCACATCCTTCAAAAGTATGTTTTGTAGAAGCCACATCACATTTAGCCATATACGTGTGCCATAGTATATTCAACAGTTCCCCTATTATTAGACATCTAGTTGTTTCCAGCTTTCACACTGTCTCTGAAATTTTCTTTATGTTAAATCCTAGAAGTGAGATTTGTGGAGGAAAAGATCTATACTTTTTTATAAGGCACTCAACACAAATTGCCTTTACACTCTTCCAGTCACCTTATTTTCTCTTTTCTTACGCAGTGGGCCATGTGTGAGCTATGGGACTTCAGCCTGACTTTGTACCCCTTCTCCAAGAATGATCACTGGGTGTGTCATTCTGCCCCATGACTCCTAGCCCCAAGGTTCCCTGGTTCAGTTGTTTGTCCTTGTGTTTACTTATTCCCACACCTTCCCTAGGAACTTGTTTACTCAGTGTTCTTTGTGCTTAAGTTGCCTTGCCACCCGCACTCACTTTCCCCCTTTTCTCTTCTTCCACAAATCACACCCATCTTCAGGGTCCAGTTTAACTCTCTCCTCCCTCACAGAGCCTTCCCAGTACACTCTATCCACAGGCTTCTCTCCTGAACTGCTCCATATTTTATTGTCTTCATACCACTCCCCTGATAATCACCACTTACCAGCTGCGTGACCTTCAGTAATCAGAAGTCGTGAGAATTTAATGAGATCAAGCCTATAAAATAAATACTTATCACAGAGTGGGGCACATGCTGCATTTGAGCAATAAATGGAAGCTGTTATTGTTATTATGGCCAGTTGGCCTTGTGACATTTCTTCTGTGGAATGTTACATACATCCTCTTCCACTGCTATTTAACTGTGTGTAACCTAGATTCCAAATTCCCTGGGGCCAGCTGCTCCCTGGCACCAGCTGCTCCCTGGCACCCAGAGCAGTGTCCTCTCGGAAGAAGATCACAGGGAATATTGCCCAAGTGGTAGGGGTCATCCAAGTCCCTCTCCCTTGCTTTCCTCAGTTAGTTTTGCTTTTTAGATGACCTCAGAACCCAAAGCTCTGAAATTTTCTGCCTCTTAAATGACTGTATATGCTGCTGGAGCACATAGCAAGATTCAGCAGGATGCAGTGGTTCAGGGCTAGTTTTGTATTTAATTTGATTGAGGAGTAGAAATGTGAGTGCATATGTGCATCAGAGTTTCTGAGTTGGAAGGACACTTAGAGGTCTCCTTGTCACTTGCACCCATTTTCCAAATATGGGGAGATACCTTAGTGCTGTGCCTGGGTTGAGTGCTAGGAGACCTGAGCTCTGGTTCTTCTATTTACGAATCTTTGTGTCCTCGACAAGTCACTACCCTTTCTGGTTTTCAGCTTTTTCATCTATAAAATGAGACAGTTGGACTAGATAATATCTTAAGTGCCTTCCAACTAAATTTTATGATTCTATGAAACTGAAGCCCAGAAAGGTTAAGAAACTGTCCCCAAATTATGGAGAACACAGACTAGAATAAAAATCTGACTTAAATTCCAGCTCTTTGCCTATCCCTCTAGTCTAACTTGCCAATCACAGGCACTCATCTAGTGCCTTCCATGTGCTAGACATCCAGAAGGATCACAAGCAGGGATAAGTCAGGGGCCCAGTTTTTATGGAGTTCATAGTCTAGCTGGGAACACAGACACAAACAGAAAATTACCAACCAGCTAGGTTCTTCCCCAACATCTATCCTCCCCTTTCACTCACACAATTCATAGAATCCCCAGTTTTAACTGAGCATGTATTCATGCAGAATGAAGTTGAATCTCTCAACCTTTGTTGCAGCTAAGTGTGGCCATGGGATCAAGTTGTGGACAGGGCAATGTTCTCAGAATTGTTCTGTGCAACTCCTAGGTCACTGCTCTCCCTTAACTCATTTTCCCACTGACTGGGATGTGGACGTGGTGCTGAGCCATCTTGGACCACGTGAACAAAGGCACTATCCTAGGGATGAGCAAGAAGATAGCAGAAGTCTGGGTCCTGGTGCCCTGGAGACACCACTGGACTGATTATTCTTGCACTGTTACAGAATACAAGCAGATTTGTAGGTGCTAAATGAGGCAAAACTGTTATTTTGGGTCTCTGTTACAGCTTCTAAACTCACATCCTAATATATTTGCCAGCTGAGGGCCAAAGGTGTTCATGGAATACAGATGAGAGGGCCATTCCTGGAAGCCGTGATGGTCAAGATCCTTATAGATGGAATGTGAGATGGGTTAAAAGAATGATGGGTAGAAATAGAGAATAGCATGCCTAAGTGAGGTTCATGGCAATGAGCCAAGTCACAGAAATGGGCGTATAGGTGGTAATTTGGAAAGGGACTAAAGAGAAGTCTTTTGTAAGATGATGATTCCCAACTTATCATCATAATCAATTGGGAGGCTTAAAAACAGATTCCTGGGTCCCAGCAACAAATATGATGATGACAGTAAACCAGACATGGGATCCAAGAATCTGTATTTTAAAGCTTTCAGGTGATTCTGATGATGGAAAGCACTGTGTCTACAATAAGAAGCAGCTAGAATGAGACTAGGTCATGGAGGACTTTAAAATCCATGCTAAAAATCTATTCCTCCCCAAGACTGTGCTTGGAACCACCCAAGCATCTTAGACTGTGCTTTTAAAACGAATTGTCAGGACTCCCCTGGTGGTCCAGTGATTGGGACGCCACACTTCCACTGCAGGGGGCACGGGTTCAATCCCTGGCCGGGGAACTAAGATCTCGCGTGCTGCATGGCACAGCCAAAAAATTAAAAATTAAAAAAATTAAAAAATAATAAAGCTAATTGTCAGGTAAGAGGAATTCTAAGAGGAAGTCCACATGGTATCCTAGAAATATCAGACCTGGGCTTTCATTCTGGCTCTACCCCTGGCCAACTGTGTGATCTGGAGAATGAGCGTCAATGTCTTTATTAGGAAAAATAGAGAAAATAAGCATTGCTGTGGAGATGAAATGGGAAAATGTACCCACAAATATCTAGCTCAGTGTAAACACCCTATAGTGTCATTGACATGTTAGTTGCCCTCCGGGCACTGAGCTCTTGCTCTGCCTGCTGTGCACGAGGTGGGTTGATTAGGAGGTGTGTACGGGTGGAGGTGGGGGTGACAGTGGGGCTGGGGGGGGTGGTCTAGAGACCAGGATTGCAGTCCTGCCTCTGGCATCCACTCACCTGTGACCTTGGGCCCCTGGCGCTCTGCTGGCAGTGGACCAAACCATCATGAGTCTTTGGCCCCTGGATAAATAATTCAACCTTGTTATTATTTAGCATTCTGTAGTCAAGGCTGGAGACCCGCCAAAGTCAGGCCAGGCCTCTGTGGCACTGAAGGGCTCTCGTGGACTCCCCTGCAAGCTCAGCCTTCAGCCTTGATTTCCATCAGTTCAGGATGGAGGAGAAAGGGCACATTCTAGAAGCTCCCAGGGTTCTACATTGTGACTTGGAGAAAATAAAAAGGTTTAATTACTGTGGGCTAAAGTATACAAGCCTTTGACATTCTGAAAAATGGTTTTATGACATTTCTTTGATAGGTCTGGACCAAAGGCAGCTGCTTATACTTTAGGGAAGTGACAGAAAAGGGGAAGGAGAGAGAGCAAGTGAGGAAAAGTAGCATTTTAACAATACCCCTAACATTTACATTTAACAGCTCCTGGGAGCTGCTTTATACTTTTCAAAGCAGCTTTACATTCATTACTAAATTATTTGATTTTTACAATTACTGAGCAAGAGAGAGAACAGGGGTGAAGAAGTTCTGCCACTTACTAACTGGATGTGCCTTGTCAGATTAACTTCTCTGACCTCAGCTTTCTCTTCTTTGAAGTGGGGATATTGCCTGCTGTGCGGGCTTGTGGTAACAATTAAATGAAATGCAAATTGTAAACAAAGTCCCTAGCGTAGCTGATGGCACAGAGCAGATGCTCACTAGCTGTGAGTTTCCTTTGCCTCTCATTATATAGATGTGCCAACTGAGGAGAGAGAAATAATTTGAGCCCATAATGTGTTGGAACCAGTGCCTGGCCCAGGGATTTTTCTCACTACAGCATATAGACTCTCAGGAAAGGCTAGTTCCCAAAATACAACAAATGCTGCTTGTGGCTTTCCCCCCAAATTCCATACTGGAAGTAGAATCTGAAATGGGTTTGTGGGGCTCCTAATAGCAGAATGACAGGCAAGTAGGAGGAGAGAGACTCACTGTGGAAGGCAACAGCCAAGCAGATGGGTGAGGGGAGAAGGAAGCTCATGGTGAGTCTGGCTTCAGGCAATGCGTCTTTCTGCCAAGCTTCCAATAGAACAGGCTGGCAGAAGGTACAGAACGAAGGGCATCCAGAGCTATGGGAAGTTCCAGCACCAGGCTGGGAAGACCTGCCACAGCAATGCAACACCAAATCAAGGCCGGAAATTACCTTTACAGATCAAATGAAATGAGTAGGATGAAATCCAAAAGAACTAAACGCAAGGTCATGCACTGAGTTCAAAAACCCAAGGGCACAAAATATTGAATGAGAAAAACTGACTTAAAAGCAGAAGATGCTTTCCACTTCCTTTTTGAAATGTCAAGCAATCAGAAGGCAGCCTCACATAAGAGAAAGAGTACCTGACCAGTAGGAGTCCCTATTCTGTCCTCACTCTACATAAGCTGTGAGTCACTTAACCTCTCTGGACCTCAGTATCCTTTCCTATAAAATTAGTGGCTTGGACTACTAGATAATTCTTATGGTTTATATTAACTTTAACATATAACTCTCTCATTTTATCAAGTCAGGAAGACTTGGTAGGGCTTCCCTGGTGGCGCAGTGGTTAAGAATATGCCTGCCAATGCAGGGGACATGGGTTCGAGCCCTGGTCCGGGAAGATCCCATATGCCATGGAGCAACTAAGCCCATGTGCCGCAACTACTGGGCCTGCGCTCTAGAGCCCGTGAGCCACAACTACTGAGCCCGCCCACCTAGAGTCCGTGCTCCGCTACAAGAGAAGCCACTGCAATGAGAAGCCCATGCACCGCAACGAAGAGTAGCCCCCGCTCGCCACAACTAGAGAAAGCCTGCGCGCAGCAACGAAGACACAATGCAGCCATAAATAAATAAATAAATAAATAAATAAAATAAAAAAAAAAAAAAGATGACGACTTGGTAGTTTTAGTTGGCTGTAAGTTCAATAAGAGCCAGTAGGATGCAAATAGTAGTTGACAGTAGGAATATAGTGGTCACTTAAGACAAGGCAGTAGCCCAGCTGACCTCAGTTGCTGGGCAGACCTCTTTATAGCAGTCAATTTGAGGGGAAAGGGCACATTTTGAGGGGTCTATAGGAAAGCTAGAGTCTGCCCAGAGAAAGCTCTTCAGGATTGTGAGACCTCATATTTGAATTTGGAAAAGTTGAGAAAACTGGAAATATTTACTCTCAGGAAGAAAACCCTGAAAAGGTACGGAATAGCTATAATACCAATATCTGACGGGCTGCAGCTCAAAAGGTGAATCAGGATTATCCTGAGCTCTGACTTCTGCAGTCCAGACAAAGTGGGTCAGCTTGCGCTCAACATGTGAACCTGCCACAGTGGAGCTGGGACAGGAGGCCCATCACTCAGAGGGAACAGGCTGCTGCTGGAGGTGCCGGCCTGCGCCCTGGGAACGGCCTTGGGAGGCGCAAGGGGAAAACACATGCATCCAAGATCTCTTTTAATTCTGAGATCTGAGGATTCAAATCAAGGAAGGAGCAGGAGGGGCTGAAGACAAGACCGCTGGGAAAATGAGAGGAGCAGGGTGAAGGCGGGTGATGAGCAGAGAGGGCCTGGCTGCCTCTGTAAATGCCTCATTCATCCCATGGCCACTGCAGGCAGCGCTGTTAGACCAACTAGCAAGTGGGCAAGAAGCAAAGCAGCATGACCAGTGGACTGCCCCTCACAACCTGAGTGTGGGGAACTAGTTAGGGTGGGAGTGATGGGACAGCAGAGCTCAGTGGCTTCCGGTTTCTGTTGGTTCTGTCTTTAGTTTGTTGATCCCCAGAGAGCAGGGAGCTTATTTAGATCTTCCTGCTCCCCCACCAGTTAGCTCCTGGCTCCACTTCACACACACCACTGGTGCTCAATAAACATCTTGTCAAGTGCCTGCATGAATGGACGAAGGAACAGCTGGAGCTCAATAAACAGCTATTGACTCAATTAATTAATTAATTAACTGATGGGAAATTGACCCGGCCTTTCATTCTGCTCTCAGGAGGGTGAAACTATAAGAAAGGAAGCTCACGATGGAAACAAAGATGGAGGAGATGAAAACTAAGGAAGTAAGAAACATATTGGCAGAAGGAAAGGACAGAGAGGTGGGGACGAAAAAATTGCAAATAGAGATCAGTAATAGGGGACCACCAATACTGGCTTCCAGGTGCTCCATCCATCCATCCATCTATCCATCCATCAATTCATTCCATGATTCCTTTATTCATTCCCTTGAGCAGCCTTTTTAAAGGGCCTACTATCACTCCAGCTTGTTCTTGAGACTACCTGAGACACCACGAGGCATAAAATCCAGCTACTGTTTCTAGTGTCTATATCAGAGGCTCATAAAAAGAA
This sequence comes from Eubalaena glacialis, assembly GCF_028564815.1. NCBI lineage: Eukaryota > Metazoa > Chordata > Mammalia > Artiodactyla > Balaenidae > Eubalaena > Eubalaena glacialis. The sequence continues at coordinate 67,135,678 of NC_083717.1, forward strand.
TACTGCTAGAAAATAATATAAGATGCATGATGGCTCAAGATCACACACCAGCTCTGTAGTTTCCTAAATCACCAGGGGCCCGATTGGAGGCAAGCTCTAGGAATACTATTTTAAAAATATTTGTCTGGCTGCCTCCATATTCTCAGGCACCTCAAATTTCTTCCCATGTAGTTCTGAGGGTTATCAATGGGTGACACACTATGTTTATGGGGGTCTCAGGGCACCTGACACCAGCCTGCTCATCGGCCCTGCCTTGCTGAGCTGAAACCTTCAGTCATCTTGTGCAGCAGCCACAGAGGGTACCTGCCAAAACCTGGTGCACCGGGGGCACCACCAAGGACCCTGCTGCTGTTGCTGGCACTCTCTGGTACTTGTCTTGAAGCCACTCATGTCCCAAACCTGCCCATGCTCCACACTTGCCTATATCCAACACCCAGCATAGGTGACCAGGCTGGAGACACTCCTTCTCTTCCCACTGCGGCAGCAGTTGCTGGCCCCAAAGCAGCAGCTATCTGAGTCCATTAGCACCTATGACTGTCATTATAAGGCTGTTCTTCTATAATTTTTTGGTAGCTCTTCCTACAGAAAAGGGCTCAGACATTAGACCAGTGGACCTGGGTATAAGTCATTCTGAGTGGCAGAATCCACATCCCCACTCCCCACACCCTGGGCCGTTACTCTTAAATCTAACTTCTGTGTCTCCCTTCTCTCTTCTCTTAGGATAAACTCTTTTCCAGGAGACTCCTTGGTTCCTCATGTAAATAGAGCCCTAGTGGGTCTCCCAATATCCACAAAACTGGGACTGCCCCACCATCAAGGAATGAACCATATTAGTTGTACAGGAAGTGGTCTAGGTCCTAACTCGTTATGCAGACTGGAATGGTGGGTTGAGGATTCAAGGCCTACAGAGCCCAGTGCAGTGATTGATTATTGATGCCTGCCACATGCACTGGAAGGGCAGGGGCATCACATGTGCCAAATGTAGGCCCTCCCTGATCTAGGTTACTGTTTGCCTTAGGAGGGTAATGAGTGGACAGGAAGGGAAGGGACTTGAGATTTGATTATACAAAATATTTTCACAGTGAATATCTCATTATATCTCATAACAACCCTGAGAAAGAGATACTACTAATAATCCCTTTTACAGATGAGAATCTAAAACTCAGAAAAGGTAAGTGATTTGTTTAAAGCCAGACAGCTACCAAGGGCATAGTCAGGATCCACACACAGGTTTACTAGACACCAGAAGCCATGCTTTGTCCACCATGTTTCTTAGTGCTTAGGTTGAAATGGGATGGACCACAAGACCATTGAAGGCAGTGATGAGGATTTGGGTCTTATCCCAGACAGCTCTTTATCCAAGCTCCACACGTCAGCAGGCATTTCAGTAACTCACCCTGGCAACGATGATGACTGGTAATGATAAAGACTGTGGGGATATGGACCAGGTCCCCCTCCTCATAAAGGGATGGACTTCACAGGAGTAGAGAAAGGGTTAGTTGCCCCCAAAGGCATCTTTATATGTGATAGATTATCAGACTAACTCCTGATCATTTCAAAACACACATATTCATCAGCATTATCCAAGCCCCACAGGAGCAGTCTGCCAGGAGATTCACCCAGATGCTTTTCCTAAATGCAGACTCTGTCTTTGTCCTCCTTGCTGACTCCGACCACGGTGGCCGGTCACCTTTGACTCCCTGCTGTTCTTGACCATCAAGGTGTCTGTGTGCAGTAGCTGGATTTTCTGCCTGAAGCTTTCCTGTGGCAGTTTCCAGTTTAACAAAGCACGACACACACATGCTTCAATTCGACATTTATGTATCTCCAAGTCTAGCCACTTCAATTAAGGAGTGTTAAGGTTCCACGAGAGGCATTAGAGTATGCTCTCGTGTTTGCCCTGCTCCATGACACACAGCAGCAAATTCCCCCCTTCCCCTATTCCACGCCGCTCTGGGAGCAGGAAGTGGAGTTACAGCCCAGGTCGGCTACTTTCTTCAATAACAGTGGATCATCACAGATGTACTGAGCGCTCAGCCCAGGGCTGATCACCGTGGAGAAGACAAGAAAAGATAGAATTCACAGACTCTGTCCTCCGAGAGATGAGGCGAGTCTCATCTCATCACCAGGCACAACCACACCACCCACGCAGCAGAGAATAACGTGCTGGATTTTGAGGCAAACCAAAAAAAAAAAAAAAAGAAAAGAAAAGATTTGTAAAGTCCGAGGTAAATGTAAACCCGCCTTGTCAGGGAAGGCCTCATGAAAGGTGGCAGGGTGTGGGAGGATTAAATCTGGGTCTTAAAAGAGGCTAGGATTAGAATTCAGAGACAAATCTGGGCTGGGCTCTGTCCCTCACTAGCTGGGTAACCTTGACCACATGCCTTCTCTGTGTCTCAGTCTCCTAATCTACCAAATAGCATAATCATATGCCCTCCTAGGACGGTGGTCCTGGCCACCCCTGTCCCCCAACAAGTGCCCAGTAAAGTGTCAGAATTACAGCACAATCCCTTAGCAGCGATTCTGATATCCCTAAGGCTCTGAGAACCCAAAGTGATTTTTGTAAGTCATTTGGCAGCCACATCTGACCTGACTTGATGTATTGAGTGGTAGAACCTTGCCTGAATTGATGGGAACCTGTGGATGATCTTATTTATCCCATGTAGTGAGAATAGCCATATATTTCACTACAGAAAAACATTAATGTGTTTGATTATGGCATGCTGCCTCAGACCCCACAGGGCGATATATAATACACTACAGAGTATGTTTTCATATACCAAACTCTGAACAGTTCTGAGGTCTGAAACACCTCTGGCCACAAGAGACCTCTATTATTACACCTGTATTATTATACAGCCTTGTCTAAAGGGAGAGCAGCGGGCATTTCCAACAACTAACCCCTATGACTGCGACAATTGCTATGTAGAGCAAGGCTCGGCAGACTTTTTTCTGTGAAGGGCCAGATAGTGAATATTTTAGTCCTGGTAGGACACATATGGTCTCTGTTGTAACTGTTCAACTCTGTAGCATGAAAGCAGCTACCACAAATGGGCATGGTTGTGTTCCAATAAAACTTTATTTGCAAAAAACAGACAGCTGGTTGGGTTTGGCCCATGGGCTGTGATATGCCAACTCGGATGTAGAGGAACAGGTTTGAGACCTGGAAAGAGCTCCTGAGGTCACCTACTTCGTCTCACCCCCATTTCACATTCTGATCTCCGAGAGGGGCAGGAAAAGCCTGACCCAGGTCCAAAGGGCAGGCCTCTGGCCCTGTCAATACCCGTGTCGGGTGGCAAGTCTCCCCTCCTCCCTGGAGTGGACTCCGCCCTGCCACACAGGCCTTCCAACACCTGGGAGCAGGGCAGAGAGCCAGTGAGCCTCTTTGGATCCTGATTCAGTGCCAGGGAGCGTTGGAAGCAGAAAAGAATCTGAATTTCCTCATTCAACAAGATGAAAAATGCCAACTCAAAAATCAAAAGCAATAAAAAAAAAAAAAAAAAAAATCAAAAGCGATGCGAAGTAGAAAACCAAGTCTCAGTGCTCTTGGCCCACTCGCCGGCCTGCAGGGTGGGTGTTGCCAGCCCAGACTGCAGCCAGAGTGAGGGTGGCAGATGACAGCCACCCAGGGCCCAGGGGCAGGGGCAGCTCTGCTCGCCATCTGCCATGCTCCTTCCCGCTCCTCAGCCAGCTCGGGAAGAGCCCTGCCTTTTGGCCAGGCACCACAGGGTGCCAGCCCCTCCCAACTTCAGGCCAAGAAGCAGAAAGCAACTACAGATGCACACCAAAGGCCCTGGCGTGGGGTGAGAGGGCATAGCTCGGGTAGAAGCCAAAACCCTGTGCCTGCTGAGAGAAGGGCAGCTGAGGGCAGGAGCTGTGCAGCCAGCCTGGGCCCAGGAAGCCAGTGGAAAGACAAGGTCCTGAGGGCAGTACCGGAATCACAGAGCCTTAGCACAAGGAGCTTTAGCAATGCCGCACTTCAACCCCCACTCCCATTTTACAGGGGAAAAGACTGAGACTCAACATCACACACTCATCAGCAGCAAAGTGGTATGTATAAGCCCGGTGTCCTGACTCTTCTCTTACCTAAAAGGCTTTTGACAATGGGAAATGTGTCAGCCTATCGAAATGGATATGCCAGTAGTAGCTACATCACGGGGTTGTTCTGAAGGTTAAACAAATAACTACACAGTATAAGCTTTCCCAGAACTGGATTTCATCACTTGGGCTGTCCTGTTGCTCCTCTTTGTTGGTTCAGACTGACTAATTGATTTTTTTCGTGGATGAAAAGAATGGCCTAACTGGTCATTGATCGGCTCAGCATAAAGACTTCTGCCTTTGTATTAGCGAAGAGAGGAGGGATGATATGCTGCTGACTGTATGTATATATCTCCATCCTCCATCCATATCTGTCTTCTATCTCTATCTCCCATCTTGTTTTCATATATACATATATTTAACCTTGTCCTGGAGACCTGCTTAGAAACCAACCAATCAAACAAAACAGTCACTTTCCACTGTCTACTCTTCCCTCCCCCAGAATAGGGAGAGGGTGAGCAGATAGCCCAGAACGCCTTCTCAGGTGCCCCCCCTCTCTGCAGTAGCCCTCACTCTCAGAAGCCCCAAGAGGCATCATCAATTGCCAGGTGGATGCTTCCACCTCAAAGCAACAGGTCCCAACCTGGAAGCATCAACCTTCTCATACACTGGCTCCCTTTCTTGATCATACTGACGGAGCCAGGATCACATAGTGGCTAAGAACTCAGGGTCTGGGACCCAGGATGCTGGGTTCACATGTCAGCTCTACCATTTATTTGCCAGGTGACCTTGGGCTAGTTAACCTCTCTGTACCTTGGCTTCCCTATCTGTAAAAAGGGAAGAAGAATGGTACTTCCCTTATAGGACTATTGTGAGAATTCACCAGTTAATACACTATATACACATATTCAGCACCGTACAAACGTGAGTTAATAACATTCCATGCCTACAGCCACCACTCTTAACTTCTCCCAGGCCCAAAACGTGGAACAGGCTTGGCTCCAGTCAGAGTGGGCCACAACTCTGTGCCCCAAGCATGCTTTATACTTCTGGCTCTGCCCTCGCATATGCCAGAGCCTCCATCTTCTTCTCCAACCCACCTCCCCTCTGAGTGTCCCCTGTTGACCCCTGTTGATAGAGGGCTTTCCTTTCTCAGAAATCTTAAGCACACCAATTCTGCCTTCCTCAGGGGCCACTCTCGGGCATGGCCTTGCACTGTTGGTTTCCTTCTGTTTTTCATGAAGAAGAAGAGTTTGCTTTCCAAAATTTTTATTTCAGAACCCTTGAATTTTACTTCCTACCACTGAGTCAGCTCTGCTAACAAGGTCTGTCAGTGTAGACACTCATACCCTGTTCCTCTTTCCTTCCTTTAATATTTAAAGTCACTGGGCAGCTTTCAAGAGTGGCTCACTTTTTAGAACATGCGACAACATTTTCTCTCTAACAAAGGCCTCAAGGCAGTGATCAAGCACCTCAGTTGGATTGTGTTCCCCAGAACACCTTGAGAAATGCTCAACACAGACAGAGCTATTGGTCAGGTGATTGGCTGGCTGATTGACAGTCCTTCCAGTGAGCCTGGCGCAAGGCCCCGGGGCCAGCTCACAAGGGAGGGGGGCCTGGTCATGGGCCACAGCAACCAAAGGAAGCGAATGTCAACTCCACCCTAGTTCCTTTGATCTTACTTCGGTTTCCCCTCTCCTTGGGGACACACTTAGGCTCAAACTGGCTCCTGCAAAGATCCTGCTGGGCTCCTGTTCTATCAGGGCAGTACTCTGCTCCCTGAGTAGTGAGTACTGGTGCAGCCTTGATGGATTCTGCCTGGCAGGGGGACTGGGGCCTAGTTGCCCAATCGATACTGCTCAGCAGAGGCCTTTTTAGAACAGAGCCAAAGAGAAATAGAAAGGGTTGTTTGCTTAGTAAATGGACCTTTGCTGGATGGGGATGGTATTTTTTTTTCCCTCTTAGCTACTTGTCAGTCATTTTAGCTTCTCTTTCCTCTTCTTTTTACCCTCCTCTGCCCTCCCTTCTCTCCAACACAGTAAAAGGTATTGTATGTCTTACGGTAACAAAGCAATACCTTTTAGTTTTGTTACATCTGCCTCAAATAATTTTTGGAAGAAGATGAGGTATACAATAAATGGATGGATGGACGGAGGAGTGGGCCACAGCTATCTAAGCATATGGCCCTTGAGCTTGTTGGCCAAGTCTTGCCTTTTTTTCACCTGGTTTCCTGAAATCATTAGAATAGGGACAAATTAAATGCTAACCAAACCCTCCTGGTAATTCTGTTTTCTTTTAATTGGGGTTCCTTACTTGTATTTGTGGATTGGGTTCGTCAGGCTATTTCATCCTTCCTGGGTAATATATCTGTAATCTAGGTATGCTGTCACCAGGGAGCAGGTCACTGATGCCCCTTTGTGGCCTGCTATCCAAATGTCTGGAGTTTCCATTGTCAATGCTAAGAAACACAAAATGAACTTCCTCATTTAACAATTGGGGAAGGTAAGGATTAGTGGGGTTAGGTGACCAGTCCAAGGTTATGCAATGAGTTAGTGACAGAGTCATGGCAAAGGTAGACAAATGGCACGAGTTTCCTGGAACCCAAAGCAGGGTTATTTGGGATTAGAGTCAGTCGAGGCCTTTCTGCAGTTGGACGGGTAGAGGAAATTCCAATGACTGGAAGACCCAAGGAACCCCACAACTTAAGTCACCTTCCCCCTGGGTCTTTAATTTCTAGTTTGCTGACATTTGTGGAAAAGGACAGAGTGGAACTTTCTCTCTTTCAGATACTTTTTTTTTTTTTTTTTTTTTTTAAGGCAATGGGGGAAAGAAACAGAAGACAAAAAGGTGGTGTGAAAGCATGAAAGAGGATAAATTTTGGCTGGGATTTGACTGAGGAACACAAACTTGGGAGGCCCAGTGTTGCGAAGTATGAGGATTATAAAAATAACCATTTCTCTGGTGCCCCAGGAAACAATGTGCTGGGTGCTACACGTACATTACCTTGCATCACCACAGCCAAGAGGATAACTAAAATATTTAACAGTCAGGAAGGCGCAGACACCAAACTCTCAGAACTGACCCTGCCCACAGCTCTGGAACCGGGTCCGAAGCTCCTGTTGTGTCGGACATGGCCTTCAGGCTGCTGATGCTATGGACGTCTGAGGGTCCCAGAAGGGGGTGGCTGGAGTGTTTGGGAGTGAGGGAAATCCAGGGGCTTAGGGCAGTGGTTTTTCACCAACTGCTATGGATGCATCTGAATGTTCTAATAAGCAGAACACCTCCACTGGTGTGTACCAGCTGAATAGCAACCTGCAAGTCAGATGTTGCTACCCCAACTTCATAGATGAAGGTGCCAAGGCTCAAGGGGTGAGGAGATTTCCCTGAGGGCCCGTGGCTAGTATGTGAAATGCTTGGCTGGGAAGGAAAGGATGTCAGAGTTGCTAGGCGGGTGTGGGAGTGTCTGGGCTGTGCTTCAGAGCGAGTAAAAGATTTCAGCTAGGAAATCTCCCCTGACAGTTCTCATCCGAGGAGCTTAGAGAAAAGCAGCTACTCATCGAAGAGCTTACAAGGGGGGATCTCAAGGCAACTTCTTCCTCCCCAGGGAGCCCCGAGTCTCATGGTAAATACGATGAAAGCTCATCAGCCGTGACCAGACGCTGAGGCCTCCCACCCCGCGAGGGACAGCGCAGCATTTCAGCTGCTCAGCTGGGCAGCCCTGTGTGCAAGGAACAGAATAGAATGGAATGTCCAGATATTGCCGGGCTGAGAGCCATGGAACAGAACATCTCAACGTGGCTGCAGGAAAGGCTGGCAGAAGTCAAACCAACTGGCCGATCATGAGTATTTAGGAAACAGTTGGCATGTGGAGCATTAGCAGGTTTAAGAGGTCAGCTGAGAGGCCTTCCACTGGTGTCAAGTCACACAGCCAGTGAGGAGACAGCTTGTCCCTTCCACCCCATCTCCCATCTCCAAAGTGCATATATACCCATTAACAGCCGACTGATGCTTTAAACTCAGCACCAGGACATTGATTTTTGCAAACTGAAAAATTATTTTTACTGGATATTTAATCTAGGCTCACTGGAAGAAAATTAGGAATTATATATTAGAAATAAAGAAAGAGGAAAAATCACCCCAAATCTCATTTTAATGAGATATTCTTCCAAACATTTTTCTATCCAAATGAAATCCTACCTTATTTCTTTAGCAAATTCACTTTCCCACATTTCTCACCTCATGTTTCTTTGAGCAAATAGAAGCCCTCCCTCAGACATAAACTCTCTTATCCTCTCACCACCAGGCCTGTGAACTTCCTCTCCATCTGTACACACACCCTCACCTTCCCTCCTATTTCAGGGGAAGTGGACTTGCTCTTGTCAAAAACCAATCCCTCTAGCCACTGAGGCACTGGATGCCATCCTCTCTCTCCTCCTGGTGACTCAACTCTGGCCATTACCCAGCACTCCTGCATCCTCAGGGTCTCATTCCCTCCATCATTCCCAGTAGCATACAACCTCTCCCCTGTTTAAAAATCCCCTCATGGAATGTAAATTGGTGCGGCCACTATGGAAAACAATATGGAGGTTCCTTAAAAAACTAAAAATAGAACTACTATATGATCCAGCAATCCTACTCTTGGGCATATATCTGGAGAAAACTCTAATTCAAAAAGATACATGCGCCCCAATGTTCACAGCAGCACTATTCACAATAGCCAGGATATGGAAGCAACCTAAGTGTCCATTGACAGATGAATCGATAAAGATGTGGTACATATATATTATACAACGGAGTACTACTCAGCCTTACAAAAGAACAAAATAATGCCATTTGCAGCAACATGGATGGACCTAGAGATTATCATACTAAGTGAAGTCAGACAAAGACAAATATCATATGATATCACTTCTATGTGAAATCTAAAAAATAATACAAATGAACTCATTTACAAAACAGAAACATACTCACAGACATAGAAAACAAACTTATGGTTACCAAAGGGGAAAGGGGAAGGGATAAATCAGGAGTTTGAGATTAGCAGTTACAAACTACTATATATAAAACAGATAAAAAACAAGATCCTACTGCATAGCACAGGGAACTATATTCAATATCTTGTAATAAACCATAACAGAAAGAATCTGAAAAAGAATATATATATATGTATATATATAGACTGAATCACTTTGCTGTACACCAGAAACTAACACAACATTGTAAATCAACTCTACTTCAATAATAAATAAATAGATAAATATCTCCTCCCAGACTACTGTATTCATTTCCTATGGCTGCTGTAACAAAACCAGAGACTGGGTGGCTTAAAACAACAGAAATGTATTGTCTCATAATTTTGGAGCCTAGAAGTCCAAAATCAAGGTGTTGGCAGGGCCACGTTCTCTCCGAAATCTGTAGGTGAGAATCCTTCCTTGCCTCTTCCTAGCTCCTGGTGGTGGCTAGCAATCTTTTACGTTCCTTGGCTTGCAGCTGCCTCTCCAGTTTTATGTCTGTCCTCATGTGGCATTCTCCCTGGGTGTTTCTGAGTCTCTTCTCCTCTCTTATAAGGACACCAATCGTTTTCTATTAAGGGCCCACCCTACTCCAGCATGACCTCATCTTAATTTACACCTTAGGATGTAAATTTCAAAATAACAGTCACAGGTACTAGGGGTTAGGACTTCAACATAACTTCCAGAGGGGACACAATTCAACCCACACAACCTCTACAACCTTCCTGCGTCTATTCCATCTCCATTTCCCTCCCCCATGATACTTCTCCAAAGCAGTTCCATCTCACTGTCTTTACCTCTGTACCTCTCTGTCTTACTCTCCAACCCCACAAGCCCACTGTACCATGGAGATTACTTGTGTCATCATTCAAGCAACCATCACCAGAGTACTCTTACAGACTCTTAACTGGTCTCTCTGCTTCCACTTTTGCCCCTCACTTCATTCTCTGCACTAAGCCAGAGGGATATTCTTAAATACAAATCAGATCATGTCATTGCTCTGCTTAAAACCATCCTTTACATCACACTTAGAATAAAAGCTAAATTTTTACATGACCTACAAGGTTCTTCTTTATCTGCCCCTGCCTGCTTCTCTGACATCCCCTCCCCCACACTCCTCTTCGCTCACTCATCACTCTTTATAATGACCTTGCTTACTTCTTTATGATCTCTTCCCTCCTCCTCCCCTAGAATGTGATCTCCAGGAGAACAGACACCTTGTCTCTCTTTTTGTGTGTGCACCCTCAGTGCAGAGGCAGTAGGGTCTGATGCTCAGCAGGTACTCAAAAACTATTTATTTATTTATTTATTTATTTTGGTAGATGTTATTTTATTTTATTTTTTTAACATCTTTATTGGAGTATAATTGCTTTACAATGGTGTGTTAGTTTCTGCTTTATAACAAAGTGAATCAGTTATACATATACATATATCCCCATATCCCCTCCCTCTTGCGTCTCCCTCCCACCCTCCCTATCCCACCCCTCTAGGTGGTCACAAAGCACCGAGCTGATCTCCCTGTGCTATGCGGCTGCTTCCCACTAGCTATCTATTATACATTTGGTAGTGTATATATGTCCATGCCACTCTCTCACTTTGTCCCAGCTTACCCTTCCCCCTCCCTGTGTCCTCAAGTCCTTTCTCTAGTAGGTCTGCGTCTTTATTCCCGTCTTGCCCCTAGGTTCTTCATGACCATTTTTTTTTTTTTTTAGATTCCATATATATGTGTTAGCATACGGTATTTTTTATTCTCTTTCTGACTTACTTCACTCTGTATGACAGACTCTAGGTCCATCCACTACAAATAACTCAATTTCTTTTCCTTTTATGGCTGAGTAATATTCCATTGTATATATGTGCCACATCTTTATCCATTCATCTGTCGATGGACACTTATGTTGCTTCCATGTCCTGGAAAAACTATTTATTGAATGAGTACAAACATTGCAGTAGACGGCCCTCCAAGATGACCCAATGATCCCTGCCTCCTAGTATTCATGCTGTTGTGTAGTCCCTTCCCACACTGCATAGGGCTAATTTGCATAATCAATAGAATATTGCAGAGGTGACAAGGTGGGACTACTGAGGTACGTATGAAAGACATTGTGACCTTTGTCCTATTCTCTAGGATCCCCTGCTCTGGGGGAAGCCAGCTCCCATGCCATGAGGATACTCAAGCTGTCCTATGGAGAGATCCGTGGAGTGAGAAACTGAGGCCTCCTGGCAACAGCCATGTGAATGAGCCATCCTGGAAGCATCCTCTATCTGCATAAAGACTTCAGGTGACCGTAGCCCCAGCTGACATTTTGACTATAACCTCATGAGGGACTATGAACCAGAAGCCACTTCTGTATTCCTGACTCACAGAAACCATGAGGCAACACATGCTTATTATTTTAAGGCACAAAGTTTTGGGAGTAATTCGTTATGCATCAATAGATAATTAACACACTTGTAAATGCTATATTTTTTTGTTAAAAGATAAGATCATAATATACATACAGCTTAGAAAACAACTTTTTCATTTAAATAGTATATCGTGAATATCTTCCATGTCATTAAATCCATATCTATAATCATTTTTAATAGATATTCAGAATTTCATTGAATAAATGTACCACAAATTAGCTAATCACTCTTCTAAGTCTCACATTTTTCACTACTATAATAAAAATTGCAATGGCCATTTTTGTGAGTAATTCTTGATGACATTTATGGGTTTCTTAGGATATATTTAGAAGTGAAATGCCTGGATCAAAGGGTATATTTTGGGTGACACATTTCCAAATTGTGTCTCCAGAAAGCTTGCACGTTTCCTTCCAGGAGGATCTGAGAGCACCAGTGTAGTAGGCAAACTCTTCAAAAAGCTTTTACTATTTTGCCCATCAGATAGGCTTTCAAAATGGCCTTTGATGATTTGAACATCCATCTCTTTGATTCTTAATTACAGCAGCTTTGAAACTATGTATATGAGCAGCCCTGGGTGAGGAGGTCTCAGAGGTGGAGAGGGCTCTGCCAGCCCACTCCTTTGCCCAGCCCACCATCCCCTCCCCACACAGCCCTGGGGGAGGCCTGGACTTCCTCTGTTTCTAAGCCATCCCCTTCTTTTTCTCTCCCCGGGGCATGGGCAGAGGAGGAATAAGGGGTTTCCTTCTTGAGGCCAGGCTTGGTTTGCCCCTGCGGATGAAATCTCTGGCATTGCTAGGCCCCCCAACCTGCCAACCCTGTTCTGCGGGCTGGCGGGCTAGCGTCCAGCTGTCTGTCCTCTCCACCGTTCACTGGGGAGAGGCCTGTTCTCACAGATAAGGAAAAAACACTTACCTGTAAGGAGAAGGAAAGAAACGGTATTTAAATTAGTAATGCCACCGGCAGGAGTCAGGTTAACTTTGCAGTCAGACTAAGCCATTTAGAGCTCCACTCCTCAGAAAGAAGATGGGTTCCACTGTTCTCAGGGAGGCTTCCTGACCCTCCTGCTTGGGGTTCCCACAGCTGGGAGCTCTCCAGTGGACATGCTTCTCTCCACTTTCTGGAGTGTGAGGAGAAAGCAGAGGGAAAGGGGAGAAGGGGGAGGAGTATCGGGCCAGAGGGGAGGGAGGGAGAGGGAGGGAAGGGGGGAGGGGAGAAAAAGCGACGAAAGATATGGGGGAGAGAGGAAGGAAGGAGAAAAGAGCAAAAGCAATGAGGCAGACGGATTATGGGAACTCACGCCAGGTCTGTCTGGCAGTTAGTGATAGCCTCAAAACACACGACTCAACCCCCAGTGCTGGGGTGAGCCATGCGGATTTTATGGTGATTCCCTGGGGAGAAGGAACGGGTTGTGTCACACCTCAGAACAGCAGGCCCTAATCAAACTTTCCCATTTTCCTCTCGCCTAACTCTCCCAAAGTCTATCTTTGAAAAATCCCTTCGATTTCCAGATGCTTCGGATCTTCATCTCAGCTTAGGTACGCCGCAGAGCACGAGCAGGACGACCCCTGGTCTGCAGGTTGGCCGAGCCCCTCACACCTGGAGGCCCTCCTGCCTCCCTCTCCATCCCCCGCTGCTCCCCGGGTTATTCCAGAAGCCAGCTCAGCACTCCGCCCAGAGTTGTGTGGTTCCCTGAAGTCTTCTGTCTCCCTGAGTCCCCACGACCACTGCAAGACCCAGCTTACTCCTCCAGTGTCTCCCTAACTTGTTTTTTCTCAGGAACGGGACAGATGGTGACGTCTGGTAGATGGTAGGACGTCAGGGTGTCGTGAAAACACTCACCTGTCCTCTGGAGCTGTTCATCCCCGGAGCATGCAGGGGATGCCCACCTTCCTTCTAGGTAACGAGAATTCTGATCTTTTATATACCCAGTGCCTGTTTACACATGTTCACACAGTTCACGGTTATCTCCTAGAGCTGGGACTGAGAGGAAGGGGAGAAGAGGGGCCCTCAGTCCTCTCCTGCACTTGTAGGCACTGAACCAGGAGAAAACTGCAACCCCAGGTGAATGATTTGCTCAAGGTCAAGGGGTCAGCAGGTCTGAGGTGGGACCACAGCTTTGTCTCCAAACCCCATTCAAATCTCTTCCATACCCCACACTCTGGGCTACATTTTATGATCCCCCTGGACCCTAGGCACTTATGTTTTTGTGGACTTCTTCTCCCATAAAAAATATTAAAAATGATACTTTATGATTGCATTGGTATAAAGACAAATATAATCCTGGTGGGATTCATTATTCTATATTCATTATTATTATATTCATTTTTTCTTCTGATTTTAAAATCAAAACCTTTTTATGGCCCCTCAAATTCCCATGGGCCCCAGGCACAGAGCCTGCTGTCCCAAGGGACCATGGGCCCACCCTGCTGCCTTGCCTTAAACACTCTGCACGGATACACCGCGGCCCGGCTTTTCAAAGTGCTTCCACAGCTTTGGAGGGAGATGAGATTATTAGGAAGGAAAAAAAGATCTAGCTGATTAATAATGTAAAACACCTGGGTGCCTTACAGACCGCCAGCTGTGAAACACACAAAAGCCACAGTTGATCTGACAAATAGCCAAGGGGCTGGAGTTTGGGTTCCCCTGGGATGCTCACCCACCTCTTAGTCTCCACCTCCCCACCCCACCCTGACAAAACCAGTTTCACCAAACATCTGCCTAACGCCACTACAGAGAGAGCACTCCTCTTTCTTTCCTGGTGAGTCGACATCAAGGACTTTTATCACGAAGATTAAGAGGAGGTGCGCTGTGACTGGGGACAGCTCCACCATTCCAAAATGATACCGGGGGAGGGTGTTCAATTAAGAGGCTGAGTTACTCTTTCTGTGTGAGCCTTTGAAGATCCCAGGTAATGGCTTCTATAATTCTACTGCAGGTAACTGCAAGAGTCACAGCCTGTCTTTTTGCCTTCAGGGAGGGGGCAACTAGAGCAGAGATGGCAAATGTGGGTTGCACGTGCGACTGGGTCCCTTGCCCAGATTGGAGCAGATGCTTCCACTCAGTCACGCACTCTGTGTGCAGAGACTGGGGTCGCCTTGGAATCCTTCACAGCCCTGATAGAACAGTGTTCCGCTGGCGCCTGCAAGTTCACCCATGTGAGACCTGCTAGCCATTCCCGGTCTCAACCATTCTCTTCAGTCCTTACTCCCTACACTCTTTTTGAAACTTTAAAGAAATACATGCATGAGAAACCCAAACAGCAATGCATATTTTTAACCCTTGAAATTATTATAAGTATATGCATACACATATATATATATAATCACTGTTCCCATTTCACAAAGGCAGAAAGTGAGGCTTGAAGAGGTTAAATATTTAACCCAGAACATAATTACTGACAAATGGTAGAGCTGGGGTTTGAATAGAGGCTGACTCACCCAAGCCAGAACACAGCTTAACGGAGATGCAAGTTCTAATAGGAATGCCTTAAATTAATGATGAAACATTGGCTCTGGAATTCCTGGCAATGGGAAGCTAGGGAAATTGGGGTATCATTACCCCAGAACCACATCAGGTGAGCCTGCCTAGTGAGAATGAGATCTTAATTTGTAATTTGTCCTCCCATCAAAGGCTCAAGAGGCAATGGGAAGACTTTAAAAAAAAGGGAAGCAGGCTGCTCTGGGACACATACATCTGTTTCTCCAGGGCCACATCTGCCTCTCTTCAGATGCTCTCAGCTGCCTGCCTTTTGGCTGCTTGGGAGACCCTGGCAGTGTCTGTGCAAGAGTCAGGTCCCCAGGGTGGCCTCTGTATCAACTGCTGGCTCTCTGCTTAACCCCGATGACCCAGAGTTACAGGAAAGTTCCCCATTTCTATATTTCCACCAGTCATCTCCCTGCAGGAAACCTTTAGATCTGTAAGTCATGTGCCTGAAAGAGGTTAGAATCAAGTAGGGGAAAGGTGAGCAAAGAATCCGCCCCACCCAGCATCTGGGAAGGATGGTGGTAAGACTGGGCCACTGGAGGTGGACCCTGCCCCGAAGGGCCAGCCCCTGCAAAACAGAGGGCACCAGAAGGGTGAAGTCTGAGGGGAGCTCCTTATTCTGCCTTCTCCTCCTCCTTCTCTGTCTCAGCATCCCATCCACCTCTATAGGCTTTCTCTCCTGGTCCACGCCATTGCGATTCACAAATCCCCATCTGTGTGATCCTCTCCCCTACCGTGGCACTTGACCTAGACTCCTCTATGAGAAATGAGGTGAGGTGGGGTGGGGAGAGGATATGAGCACTCATTAAGCACTTAGTATGTGCAAGTACTTCATGTATCTTATTTCATCTTCGGCCCTTTGAATTGGCTGTACAATCTGAATTTTATAATGGTGCAAACGAAAGCTGAAGAGATTAAGTAATTTTCCCACAGAGCTAGAAGGCAGTGCTAAGAGTCTGTCCCGAGTCTAAACACAGATAGTCCCTCCCCCGGATCCTGATTTCGGAGTCTAGGGTGGAACCTAAGAATTTGCATTTTTTAAATATTTATTTATTTGGCTATGACAGGTCTTAGTTGTGGCATGCAGGATCTTTTAGTTGCGGCATGTGGGATCTAGTTCCCTGAACAGGGATCGAACCCCGGGCCCCCTGCATTGGGAGTGAAGAGTTTTACCCACTGGACCATCAGGGAAGTCCCAGAATTTGCATTTCTAATGAGCTCTCAGGTGCTGCTGCTGCTGGGGTAGAGGGGGAACCACACTTTGAGAACCGCTGCTTTAAGTCATAAGATTGGGTATCTGATGGTGGAGTTTCAACTTTCTAGCAGGAAAATATGTGGGGCTCCAGGGATTTTTCCAGTGACCCTGGAATCATATCAAGTAGACAGCTGCCTCCGCATCCCTGGGCAGCCTGCTTTTGCTCAAGCCTTTGATGTGCTTCAAGGTGGAGCCATAGCGTGTGCCCAGTCACTTGATCTTTGGAGAAGGGCACCTCAGTGCCGGGACTCTAGCCCTGGTCTTGCGGAGGGCTGGAACTGCCGAAGCACATGGGAAACAAGAGGAAAGGCCAGGACCGCAGCTGCGGGGCTGCTTCGGAGGCTGCAACTAAGCTTTTCATCAGCTGGAGCTCTATTTGCCCTCAGAGTGAGTCTGATGAGGGCTGACAGGCGACAGCAGATGCTGCCCAGTCACAGCAGCTGCTTCCACCTGCCCTGTAATCAACACAAAGCAGCAAGGAGGTTAAAAGGCAGAGCAACTGCTCCCCTCGGGGCTCCCCACCCAAGGCTGGGGGAGCTGACACACAGAGGGCAGAGGAAGGAGCTTCCAGCTCACCCAGGCTGTCCCAGGAACACTCTCCTTAATGGGGTAGGAAACCCAGGATCAAGAGAAATTAGGTAATGAGGGCAGCGTCTAAATGCCCATGAAGGTGCAAATAGCAGCCCCGCCCCCCATTCTAATAAGAGCTCACATTTATTGGGCTTTTACTATGTTCCAGGCAAAGCACATTAGATGGATTACATAATTTACTCCTTACAACAGCGCTATCAGAAATTTACTATCCTCATTTACTATCCTTATCCCCTGATAAGGAAAGTGGGGTTCAGAGAGATTGAGGAAACTGCCTAAAGCAGCACAGCTACTAAGTAGCAGAGCTGGGATCTGAGTTGAAATCTATCTTCTCCAGATGCCATGCTCTCTCTTATAACGCCTCCCTTCTAAGGTTGGATTCCCATAGTTTGTTCATTTATTCATTCACTCATTCATTCATTCCTACATGCATTCCCTCACTTAAACATTTTAGGCACTGGGAGTAAGAAAGGAAGACCTAGTCTTTACACTCAAGAAATTCACAGATGTGGAGAAGAAAAACAAGTGATTCACAGAGGGATAAATGCCATGAAGGGCAAGTACAAGAGTGCAAGGACTAGGGTTGTTAGATGAGGGCAGCTCACCCACGTGGGCAGGGACAGAGCCCTGGATGCATCGTCAGAGGTGGTAATACTTGAATAAATGAATGAAGGAGCCAGTCTCCTGACCCCCAGTGAAGGGCTGGCTTAGTCTGGACGTGGCACAGGTGACAGCAGATCATCCTGTTTAGGAGGCTTGCAAGCTTCCTAGTCCAGTGGTTCTCAACTCTGTTGCACAATGGAATCATCTGGAGAGGTTCTAAAAGTCCCTATGCCCTGGCCCGTGCCAGTCAATCAGAATTCTGGCGTCGGGACTCCCCAGGTGGTGCCAGTATGTAGCAGAGTTTGAGAGCCACCGTTCTAGATGGACCATGGGCGCTCCGATAGAGCTTTGCAGGCGTTCACCCATTGTTTGCTCCTGTTGCCCATCAAATGAGCCAGGGTTCGAGGAAAACTAAAGTGGGCCCCTGGTGAGTCTGGAGTTTCAAGCAGAGGCGTTCTAAAGGCCTGGGAACACCAGTTATGCTTTTGTGACTTCTTCCAGCTGAAGGTTGAAACTTCAGAAAAGTGGTTGTGAGAAGGGAACCGCTGGATAAATACATAGAATGAGAATGTAACTCCAGATCTAGATTTATCTTTAGCTCTCTCTCCAATTACACAGTCAGATCTCGGGATCTGGTACTTTGACCCATGACTGAAGCCAAAGAAATGGTTACCTCATAGCCAGGGACTCAGTGCATCTCAGGAAGACATGGAAGAACCTTTTTGGTAAGAGAATGGTAACAACAGCAATGGCCATTTTTGAGTTCTTACTAAACACTGCTCCAGGCCAAACACTATTCCTTTAATCCTTACACCAAATTCGAGAGGTAAGTATTATTCTTCTTCCCATTTTAGAAAGGAGGAAGTGGAGGCCTAGAGAGGCCACCCAGCCAATAAGTGGTAGAAGTGAGATTTGAACCCAAATTCCAAAGCTCTTCCCACTGGACCATGTCATCTCTGTTGAGTATAAGGGAGTCACTGACATGAAAAAGGGAACTTTAATCTAAAATTTAAGGGGAGTGAAGGAAACCAGATAATACTGCAAAACCAGACTCAGTGGAAGACTCTCCTCCATCAATTTTTCTCTATTTGACCATTTCCATCAGTAAATGTAAAATCGTACCTCCCATCTTGTAAAAAGCCCTCCCTTGACCCCACTGCCCCCGCCTCCCCGATTACTGCTCCATTTCTCTGCAAAGCACAAAGTTGTTTGCATCGGTGTGAGCAGAAGTGTGCGAGATGAGCTGGGAAGGGAGGTTTGGGGGCATCCTCTGGACTGGGGGGCTTTGTGTCCTTCAAGGTGCTGGTGGGGAGGCTAATCCTGTCTTCCTTTTCCCATTCCTCTCTCTGCCTCCCAGGAAGAGCTGTGTCGAGGCTGGGGCAGATGAGGGATGCGGATGGTCAGACAGGGTGGGGGCAGTAGGGAACGGAGGCTAAGAGCTGAGATCAGAGCCGAGATCCTGCTCATCAGAGGTCAGGCCAGAGCTGCCTGAGATGTGGTCATTATTCAGACCATATTCTCCCAAGCACAGTTATAACTCAACTAACTCCCACGGCAAATCGCTGAAGAAAGTTTGTTCCCATTTTAGAGATGGGAAGTCTGAGGCTCCCAGGTTATTTATTTGGGATCTGAAGGAAACCAACATTTGCAGAAACCCTGCAATATCCTAGATACTTTGCTAAGTGTTGAACATACTTGATTTCATTTACACATCAAACAATGTCGTAGGGAAGGATGTCTTCATTTTACAGAGGAGGAAACCAAGGCATGAGAGATTAAACTCCTTGACCAAGGCACCCAGCACGTGTTAAGCCAAAACTTCAAACCAAGAAAGGGCCCGGGAGGAACCTGCCTTGCTGGCTTTATCTCAAAGAGTATCCCCCAAAATTTGTGGGCTGGAGGAGAAGGTAGCTCAGTGGCCAAAGTGACCTGAAACCCACTTAGACTGTCATTTCATGCCTCATCCTTTGGAGGTAAACAACCTGACTCCAGCTCAGATGCTGGGCCAGCTCACAGGGAACATGGCTCTGTGATCACCAAATCCACACAATTCATAACCATACATGTCAGGAGGAGCACCAAATGCCATCATTTCAAACAAGCTGTAAAGAGACAAGTGAGGGATAATTGGGGCAATCTCATGATTTAGGCAGCTTGGCTGGGGGCGGGGGGGCTTCCCAGAGGAAAAAGGGTTTCAGAAATGCTGGGTTGGGAGTCAGGTCAGGGTAGTGCTTGGAAAGGGGGATTTGGACTCAGCTTGGTTTCTAACCTGGCTCTGCTTACCATCTGTGTTGGCTAACTTCTCCCAGCCTCAGACTTACCATCTCTAAAATGGGAACAAACTTTCTTCAGCGATTTGCCATGAGAGTTAGGTGGGGTAAACTGTGGAGCGCTGGGCACATAAATGGTAACTTCATGAGTGGCAGCCAGCTAATAGAGAGAGAATCAGTTTGGCTTTTGGAAGCAAGGGGAGGAAAGCCATACCTCAGAGATAAGTGAGACTGTTTCTTTCTACCCTCAGACCTGAGAAAGGACAAGCTCAGCACCTGGGCCACCCCCTTCAGGATTCTTGGAGAAGAATCCCAAGAATTCGAGGAGATTCTCCATAGATTCCTGAAGAATTTTGCTCTCAGTTGCTAGAGAATAGAGGTTTCCTAATGTCTAAATGTGACTTATTTCCCCGCAGCTCCTTGTGAAGGGAGGATGGGAGGAGCCACTGCCCACTCCCCACCTACCCCAGCAGTGGGGCAGCTCTGGAGTAATAACCGGGTGATCTGGAACAGCCAGGGATGTGGTTCAGAACTAAGAATATCTCAGGCACAGTTGACAAGAGACAGCTTTCCAGGCCAAGCACCGTGCCCACAGATGGGCACGTCCTCTGCCTGCATCCCCGAAATCCCATCAGCCCACCTACCACACGCCGCTCCAAGGCAGGGCTTCCTGCTCTCAGCACACCTGAATTGTCTACCTCAAGATAGCCCTGAAAACAGGACACAAAGGAAACAGGTGTCATCCTTTTTCAGGGAAGGCTCAGAAATGGCTTATTCATTAAGCAAGAAGCAGGGACCACAAGGCATGTCCTTGCTTTCAAGGGAATGTACTACACAGCTGAGAGCGTGGAGAGACATCACAAAGCAAGTTATTAAGGATCAAAAGGAGCGGCCCATACAGTAAGCACTTGAGCTGTTTGAAGGAGACGGATCTCTGGAGGCTGGGGTGCAGTTGGGAAGGCTTAATGGCAGATGTGGGGTTTGGGCTGGGCCCTGGGAAAGAAGGATTTTACTGAGAGAGAGAAATGGAAAAGGTTTTTGTTTTCTTCCGGATGGAGCGGCTGGTAGGAGCAAGGTGTGAGGGCAGGAAAGCGCAGAGCATGTTAGGAGGTGAGGAAGAGGCAATTTGAAGGGCAATCTGGGTACCGGGGGGGAGCAGACGCAGGGGAGGTAGAGGAAGCCGTGCCCACCAGGCCATCACGGGTGGTGAGGGCGGCCGAGGACTGACGGACGGGAGGCTCGGGCTTGATCATGGGGGCAGTGGGGAGTGGTTGCAGGATCTTGAGTCGGGGCTTGTCTGTTCACCTTGGCAGAGAAAGGCATGCAGGGTGGACTCTGGGGTGGCGGCCAGGATGTAGCCGTGCAGAGGTGAGAACCGAGTGGAGATGGGGACCCAGATTGCTTGTGGCAGCCGCAGGCACAGACAGAGAGGCAGCTTCCAAGGGAAGAAGGCTTGAAGGGGTGACGTGACTCACTGCCCTGTGGGAGCGGAGGGGGAGACGGAAGTCCGAGGTGACTCCTACTCTCCAGCTAGAGTGACTGGATAAAAGGAGTCATAGAATCATGAAAGGCAATGAGGTAGTGGGGGAGGGGCTGGCTTTTCAGGGCAATTGGCCGGAAATGCAGAATGCACACTGCTGTGTGCGGAATAGGGAATGAGGAATCTGGAGTGTGAGACGGGTCTTGAGAAGGTTTCTCTTCGACTCCAGACACAATGCAACAATATCAGATGCTCCCTGGGGAAGGTTCAGTGCAAATGCACACCCATCCCCACCTCTTGGACCCCTCTTGTTGCCCCACCCCTAAATCATGAGTAGAAGCTCCAGAAAAAGCCCTAGGACTGCCCTGATGTCCTCATCCAACATCATCATTTAATTATTTCACTCCCAGACCGTAGGCGCCATGTAATAATATTGTTGCGGTCAACAGCAATTGAACAGTAAAAAGGTTAATTGCATTTATTTCTAAAAAACTCTGTGCAAAAGGAAGGTGTTCAAACAGTTGGGCAGACTTGTTGAAAGCTAATGTTGTCACTAAATTGAATTTCAAATGAACTTTACATCCATAGTTCATTTTGCTAATTTCATTCTCTGCATCTTGTAATTTGTTGACAGTGATTGACTATTTAAGTGAATAATATCTTGTACCGGGATCATTTAGTAACAGAAGATGCCACACATGATCATAACGTTAATGAGTATTGTTTACTTAAATTTTCATCACCTACTTAGTCTGTAGAAGGTATTGGCTCATCAGAGCTAGCCCCAAAATTCAGGGGACCAGAATGACTGTAGGAACACAGGGCATTGGAGTGATCTTCACACCAGGGGCTAGATGGGTTCCTATACATTTAAGACACCCGACCACAGATTCACATCATTCATGAGCCATCTACTATTTTTTTTTTTTTTTCCCCCAGCAAAAAGAAGTCAGAAACACACACAGATTTCTGGGTTTGGAATCTCAGAATCTCTTTTGGATGGATTACTGGCTATGCTGGTGATGAGAAAAACATGACTTGTACATGGGGAGTACAGAGGAAAGGTGGGGAGGGGTTTAGTATAGAGCCACAATAGTGCTATCTGGATGGAGCTACAAGTAACAACGCGCACACACACACACACACACACACACACACACACATCCTAGGGCCTGAAATTCTCAAATCTCAATGTGCATCAGAATCATCTGGATGCTAGTTTAAAATGTAGATTCCCAGACTCCACTCTTGAAGACATCTAGGAAGGGGCCCTAAAATCTGCATGTGAAATAAGCACCTAAAGTGATGCTAATCTGGGTGGCTCTTGATGACACTTTGAGAAACACTATTCATCCCTAAACATTCACCGTGACCTGCCTCAAATTCTTTTCCCAACTGTTTTGGATCCATTCTACTCCTTACTGCCTCCTCTACCACCCTCAAAACAACTTTATGAAATAATCCCTGTTATTATCTCTAGGCTATGATTGAGGAAACTGAGGCACAGAGAGGTTAAGTGTACAGTGATTACAAGTCCAGATTCTGGTAACAGACCAGGAAAAGAATCTTGCTTTTGATTCTTACTGTGTAACCTTGGGCAAGTAAATTACTTAACCACTCTGACCTCAGTTTCTTCAGCTGTAAATGCACTATTAATCCCTCCCCAAAAGAGGATTAAGTGGGATTAGGTACTAGATATAATGCCTAGTGCCCGGTAAGCATCCAATGAACTGCAGCTGTTACTCTTAGTTGGCTCTGAACACAAGCCCTGCCCAGAACGAGACCAAAAGAAGCAGGGAGCACGGACAACGAGATGGCCGGCCCAGAATTTTGAACGATATGTATGCATGACGTATTGAGAAAATTAATAATAATTAGAAATAGAAAAAGTGTACTAACAGCTATTTATTTACTCATTCACAAAACAAATGTTCTTTTAATCCTCAGTTCTTTGGCACATCCGCTTGTATGGAAAAGTAAGAGCAAAAAGAGGGAAGGCAAACCCCCTTGCAATTTGGGTAAATTCCAATACACTCTCCAAAAAGGACCTGGACCGTCACACCTCCAAGTTCATCTTCACTACAGAAGATGGTTCCCATTTTTTATTTTATTCCAAACAAAAGGCCAGTCAGACACATCAACTCAGATCGAAATTACTGCCTATCGGAATGGCATTGCCAACCTGTGTCCATTTCTGCAGCCTTCAACCCCCAGTTCTATTTGGTGAAAGATGAGAAACAAATACATTGGCAGCTTGTCATGAAATATTTTCTCCCTAAATCCAATATACCATGTGTGATTCAAATCTAATTATACTCTTAAAAAATTAAAATCAATGCTTCTGTTTCTAGTATGGCCATTTGTTCTTAGCGAGTTTGACTTCACAATGAAGAGACTATAAAGTCTGGTGAGAACTTTGTCCATTCAGGAAAATTGTGTGTTTCTGCAGGTGGTTGACGGGGCCAAGGTCCTGGCATAGGCAGAAGCGGTCAGCATGAGCAAAGCCAAGGTCAAAGTTGTCATATTTTATTGACTGTCAGTTTAGTTATGTTTTATGGCCACAGAATGTAAGTCCTTGAAATTATGCTTTGGGGGTAAAAAAAGGTAAAAAGGGGGTAAAAATTACCCCCCAAATTACCTGGGGGTAATTTGCCTACCGTATTGGAGTTTCAGTTGGTACAACTGATTCGTACATTGCTTGAGATGTGCCTATTCTCCAACCTGGTCATTCCACATATGGGAACAGAGCCTACAGATATCCTCACGTATGTGCACAAAGCATATTGCTAGGATGTTACCTGAAGCACTCTTAGTAATACCATAAAACTGTAAACAACCTGAAAGTCCATCAACAAACACATTTTTTGTACCATCTATAAAATGGAATACTATGTATTTTATGAAAGCCTGGATGTATAAGTTTGCTAGCGCTGCCATAACAAATGCCACAGAATGGGTGGCTTAAACCACAGAAATTTATTTTCTCAAAGTTCTGGAGACTAGCAGTCCAAGATTAAGGTGTCAGCAGGGTGGCTTCTTCTGAAGCTTTCCTCCTTGGCTTGCAGATGGCTGCCTTCTCTCTACGTGCACGTGGGCCTGATGCCTCTGTCTGTGTCCTAACCTCCTCTTCTTAAAAGGACACTAGTCATATTGGACTAGGGCCCATACTAATGACCCATTTTAACTTAACTACATCTTTAAAGGCCTTGTCTCCAAATACAGTCACATCTTGAGGCACTGAGGGCTAAGGCTTCACTATATGAATTTTGGGAGACATGATTAAGTCTGTAACACTGGACTAGCTCCATATACTCTGACTTGGAAAAATGGCCATGAAGTTCTGCTTAGAGAAAGAAGTAGGTTGCAGAAGAGTATGTATGGTATGATCCTGACGTTGCTTTAAAAATAATGTATGTGTGTATGTGTGTGTGTATAGAAAAATGTCAGCAGGGGCACACCCTAAACAGTTAACAGTGGCTCTCTCAGGAGAGTAGAATTGGAGTGCAGAAGACGCCAACTTTTTATTTTATAAATGCCTGTATTGTTAGTTTGATTTTTTTTTTTTTTTTTTTTTTTTTAACCACAACCAAGCAATAAGTTTGTAATTCAGTTTTTGCAAACCTGGCAGGAAAAAAGGAAGGCTGCTCTTTCTTGCTGGGAAGGGCCAAAGACAATGTCTGCCTCAGTATTTGTGTCATCATCACCATATCAAGTGCCTACTATGTGCCTAGTATTTCACTACAAATCTCATTCGACCGCCCACCATAATGCTGTAAGCTACATATTAGTGCCCACTTTTTACAGATAGAGTACCTGTGCTCAGCGAGAGTAAACAACTGGTCCCGAGTTACCCAAAAAGTAAGTGGCAGAGGCAGGAGTTAGGCCTGTGCCTTCCAGAGGCCGTACCCTGGGCCACGTGGACGGCTTGAACCAATCCTTTCCTTTCATCAGAAAACCAGCTCGGGGTGCCTGCTGCTGAGCTTGGTGGTGGAAGGGAATTAGTGACATTTCCTTAGGGAAGGGGGTGCCCCCTCTGGCGCCTGGGGGCTAGATCAGGAGGTGACCAGCATGAGTTCTCCAACTGCTACTTCAAGCTAACATTCATGAGTGCCCACGACATGCCTGGCTCTGTTATAAATGCTTAACATCAATTAATAGATCCCTCAAAAACACCCCCATTTCATAGATGAGAATAGTGAGCTATTTCACAAAAAGAGAAGCAATCCGAGGGAGCATGTACTGCTGGCTTTGTGCAGGCTGGTGAACAGCTCGGTGCCCTGCTCGCAGTTACTCACAATAAGGAGGAGGCAGGAAGAGCATGAATAATACAAATTCCCTGATAATCAAAAAGGGCCAGCTGAAAAATGTGGGCCAGATGGCAGTGGGAACATGCGGATTCACCGTTAAGTGAGATCATGCATGCTGCCGTGCCAAGGACAGTGCCTGGCACAGTGTGTGTCCCCCTGGCCAAGCAGGAGTTCAGTCTCAGGCACAGGCAAAGGGCTGGGTGCCTGGGGTGGGTGCTGAGCAGGGGCCACACTGATCCTTGGGCTGCCAGGCAAGGGCTGACATCCAGAGCTGAGACTGAGACCCAGAGCCAAATACACAGTTCGATCAGGAACCAATCTGGGAATTGCAGACCAGAGCTGAGAGTTCAGACTTAGTGATACGGGGTGAAGCCTGGGGGTTCTTCCTTGGCCACAGGGGCAGAGCTGCAGAAGGGGTCTCTACAGTGGGTGGGAAGTGAGGATGAGGGAGCTGGCCGGCTTGAGCTCAGAGTAGGTGCCAAAGGCAGGCTAGTTTCCTTCCATTCTGAAGCTAAGGAGTGTTATTAGCACATTGGAGACATTTGGGGTGCCTTGGAGCTCCATATTTCTAGCTGACATTTTAATTAATGCCCTCAGGATGGGTCAGAATTCATCCGGGTATTGGGTCCAGCTGGTGATTTCATGGAAGGAGCATTGGTCAAAGCTGCATACAAAGGCATGGAGAAATAGACAAAACTCTCCAAGACAGAATGGGGACCAACAGGGAGGAATGCAAAGTCAGACAGTGAGGTTCAAAATATCATTGCAGGACTTCCCTGGTGGCGCAGCAGACACGGGTTCGAGCCCTGGTCTGGGAAGATCCCACATGCTGCGGAGCAACTGGGCCCGTGAGCCACAACTACTGAGCCTGCGCGTCTGGAGCCTGTGCTCCGCAACAAGAGAGGCCGCGATAGTGAGAGGCCCGCGCACCGCGATGAAGAGTGGCCCCCGCTTGCCACAACTAGAGAAAGCCCTTGCACAGAAACGAAGACCCAACACAGCCATAAATAAATAAATTTAAAAAAATATATATCATTGCACAAGATGGCTGGAGAGGCAGGCTGGACAACCCTGTACACGAAGACTTGAAGTTACTCACTTAGCCACAAGTTCCATGCGAACTTAAAGTATAATGTGATACAGCTGCTAGGAAAGCTCCTGCAAATTTAGTCTGCATTCCTAGAAGTATGGTGTTTAGGTCAAGCGAAGTGAGGGTCCCACTGTCCTCAAGAGCAGTTGTAGACCAGCAGCCCAGGGGCTGGATCCAGCCTGCAGATACACTTTGTTTGGCTTATATCACGCTGCAGGAAAAACATAAAAGAAAGAGAAAACTGATCTGATAAAAATCAAAAGTTTTCCAGTAGAAACCCAGGTTTCTGGCAGCTTTTGAAGAGCTCAGAAACTCTGGCACCACCTTTATGACGGCACCGGCTGGATGTGAACACTGCTTTCTTTCAGTCATGCACTCGCTTCGCAGTTTGCCACAGTGCTCTCCACCCCCTGTCGTCCCCAAATAGCGAGACTGAGGGCTAGTTGCCTTTGACGGTCGAATTTGCAGAGACAAACTTTTCAGGATCCGTGTCTCTATGAAAAGTGGGAAAATAAAAGGAGAAGCCCATGTGATTTTACTGTACCTGGCCTGCTCTATTTATTTTCATTACTAGTCTGGTGTCTGTAGAAGTTTGAATTTGCAGTCTGAGTGCAGTATACATAGAGGAAGAAGCACAGCATGTAGAACAGTAGCTGTAGATATTTAGCCTGGAGAAGAAAAGGCTCAGAGGATGCATGATTCTGGAACTGCAGATATTGGAAGGATTGTCAGAGGACAGAGGGACTGGCTTATGTGTTACTTTGGTGGGCAGAGAGATGACGCAAGTTCCAGAAAAGCAGATGTCAGCTTAATACGTGGAGGAATGTTTGCGAAACCAAGCTTTCCAAGTAGGAATGAGGAGAAATGCCGGCAAAGACAAACCAGTCTCTGGAGGAGTGGAGAGCTAGAAGAGCCTGGAGTTGTCAGGGGATGGGAGAGAAAGAACTAAGGAGAAGGCAGTACATATTCAGGAATTCTGGTCCAGCCATTTATTCACTGTGGCCTTGAATAAGTTGCTTAATTTGATGCCTGGAAGACAGACATTAAAATCATGCCGCCTTTTAGAGACGTGGTAAGGGTAAAACTAAAGTAATAAATAAAAATCAAGTAAATTATTTTGTATAACATTTGGCATGTAGTAAATAAATGTTAGCTATTATTACTTGCAATTGGGTGAAAGGTTAGATAATTTATTTCTAGGAGCATTGCCAAGTCTAAGTTCTGTGATTTTTATGTCTTATCTCCATTTCCTCCCTCCAAGAAGTTGCTGAAAAGAAAGAAAATGAGTGAGTTCCAATCTCATTTTCTTTTATTGCTTTTCTCCCACTCCCACCAAGCCACTTCTAACTCACAAAGTGGCCACAGGCTAACTTTGTGAACTACAGACTTTATTTTTAGCTCCTTCTATGGCCTCTTCTTTTGTGCCACACATCCTGAAAGTCAGCTAAGGTTTGCAGAAGGTGTGCCCATTTGAAAATGTCTGCTTATCGCCATTGCTTCAAATCTAAAGTTGACTGCCCTGAGATCTTTTATCAGTAATGATGTTATCAATGGACTGAATCAAGTTCAAGATCAATCAGCTTCTTACCAAACGAACCTGGAAGCAGACTGTTGTGTATTGGTTTGATATCATTTCCAATCCACTTGTTTACTACTTAAGTGAAATTGTATTAATCCATTTATGACAAAGACAAAAAAAAGTTGGTTTTAGAAGTAAAATGGTTTTGATGTAAGAATGAAGTAAGCTGTATCAGCATGTCATCATCTCATCTGTTGTCAGTGGATAAAGCACTTAGTAGCTCAGCTGCTGAGGGGCCCTGCTGGGGGCTTATCAGTAAGAACAAGTGGAGAAGCAGCTATGGCAAGGGGACATTTAGAATATAAATAGCAAGTGTTGTATTGGGGAGTTTAAGTCTGGGCAAAGCCACCATTTGCTGACCTAGCTCTCCAAAGATCTTGAGACACTCATTCCTGCGTGGCCAGGCCGCTCTTGGTCGGCAGAGATGTTAAACCGTGTGGCAGTCTCAGGAAGAGAAGGGACATCCGTTCCTGCCTCAGGGAGGTACTCCTTCTAAGCAGTGGAGCAAACCCTGCCACAGTCCCTGGAGTGATAACCCTTGGAGCAGCCTAGCCTGCCCGTCAACACTGGTGCACCTCCGTTCCCTAGTAACGTGCTCTAGCAGCAAGAGACTTTTATTTTTGCCCTGGTAGCTGGATGTCAGCTCTCAGCTGACAAAGCCAGCTCTCCCTAGAAACCACAGCTCATAGAAAAGGTACACCTTGAACTAAATTTGGACTTTCTTTCTGTCATCTCCCCTTGCCTGGAACAATAGTGTGATTAATCTATCATTTGTTTGGAATGTGTTATTTCTTTGTTGGCTTATTAAGAGACATTATCCTGGATGCTATCAGCTTGTGAAATTATTATAATTCCCACAGTGAACCTGTGTTAAATAAATTGCCGGCAAAGACAAACCAGTCTCTAAGCTTAATTTGCCACTCCCCAAACGAAACACAGACAGACAAATATGAAATGCTGAGCCATTAAATTAATAGAGACCTCATCCTTGGAGCATGGGATAGATGTGTGCTGGGTGTACAGGCTGCTGGGCTGGTTTAATGGCTACATTTGGTAGAGAAGGGGAAAATCGTGAAATACACATTTCTTTTTCCAGCAGAAGCTGGCTGTGGCCAACACTGCAAAATATATACCCATTCCTCCTTCCTCCTTACTAGTCAAAACCCCATTTCACTGGGGATGTGAATGCGCCTAGCTAATTGCACTTCCCTAGTCCCCCTTGGTGCAGCTGATTCTGACCAATGATTAACAGGTTATTTCTCCTGACATGAGCATGATAAATCTCTTACTTGCTTAGGCCACTGTTTATCAGATGTTCTGCTACTTCCAGCCAAACGGAATCTCTACAATTCTCAAATCCTCAACTGGATGTCCAACAGTTCAAGTCTGACACTCTTGCTTGGAGTTAGCGTCAGACCCCACAAGTTAAGGGCTCAGTCCCACATGACTGTGCCCACTTTAGATACCAATCATGAGTCCTGGGCCACCTGTACTTCTGACCAATGAGCTATTGGGGGTCTCACGACCCCCTCCTCAGGTTTGATGATTTGCTAGAACACCTCACACAACTCAGGAAAACACTTTACTTAATGTTTACCGGTTTATTAGAAAAGACAGAATTCAGGAACTGCCAAGTGGAAGAGATGCGTGGGGTTAGGTATGGGACTGTGTATAGACACAACTGACTAAAATCATTGGCCGTTGGTGATTAAACTCAGTCTCCAGCCCCTCTCCCTTTCTTGGAGGCTCGGTGGGTTAGGGTTCTAAGTTCCAACCTTCTAATCATGCCTTGGTCTTTCTGGTGAGCAGCCTCCAACCTGAAGCTATGCTGAGACCCCAGCTACCAGTCATCTCATTAGCTTACAAAAGACATTATCATTCAGGAGATTCCAAGGGTTTTAGGAGTTCTATGCTATGAACCAGGGACAAAGACTAAATATTTATTTTTTATTCTACCACAGAATCATATCTGATTCATAGGCCAACTACTCACTAGGTGTCTCCATTAATTTTCACTGAATAACAAAGTACAGATGGTCCCTGACTTAAGATGGTTCGACTATTACCATGGTGGGAGAGTAATACGCATTCAGTAGAAACCTAATTAGCATTTTGAATTCTGATCATTTTCAGGGCTAGTAATATACGGTAGGATATTCTCTGGTGAAGCTGGGCAGTGGCAGTGAGCCACAGCTCCCAGTGAGCCCCAAGATCCCGAGGGTAAACAACCAGTACACTTACAACCATTCTGTACCCAGACAACCATTCTGTTTTTCACTCTCAGAACAGTATTCAACGAACTACATGAGATATTCAACACTCTTATCAATAGGCTTTGTGTTAGATGATTTTGCCCAACTGTTGGCTAATGTGAGTGTTCGGAGCAATTTTAAGGTAGGCTAGGTTAAGCTATGATGTTTGTAGGTTAGATATATTTAAAACACATTTTCAATTTATGATCTTCTCAATTTATGATGGGTTTATCAGGATGCTTAATCCATCGTAAGTCAAGGAAGATCTTTACTCCAAAACTTAGTGGCTTAGAACAACCACCATTTTATTATTTCTCGTGACTCTGAGTTGCCTGGGGCTCAGCTGGATGGTTGAGCCCATCTGTTGGTCTCTCTTGGGGTCTCATGTGGTTGCAGTCAGACAGTCCAAGATGGCTTCATTCACATGCCTGGCACCTTGGCAGGGACGGCTGAAGGGTGGGGACCTCTTTTTCTCTCTACATGGTCTTTCCATATGGCTAGCCTTTACATGGCAGCTGGATCCCAAGAATAAGCATTCCACCGTGCAAGGACTTATCAAGGCTTTGCCAGCATCATGCTCGCTAATGACCCATTGGCCAAGCCCAGAGTCACTATGGGAGGGGACTCCACAAGGGCCACCAAATTAACAGTCTACCACACCAGGGATGTTGTAGAAGTGATATATTCTTTAAGTAGAGGATAGGATCATATAAACCCCCAGGTCACTTCTAATAGTAGATTCCTTTTTTTTACAATGTTTTCCCTGATTTTCGTCTTTCTTCCCCTTCTTACTCTTTTCCTCTTCCTCTCCTTATAGCCAACCCTCACCCTAAAAAAGCAAAACATGTGCCAAGTTCCTGCAGAAGCATTCCAATGAATTGGGATCTAGGAAGTAGAATCTGAACTCTTTAAACTAGTGTCATAAATTGATAGCTCACAGGCGTGTTTTGACTGGGGCTCAGTTTTTTTAAGTTGGGAAATTTCATATTAGAATTCAGACTCCCAGCTTCTCTTGAAATTCAAAACAGCAAACCATTCCTGGGCCTACATTCTTCCCTGGCAACAACAGCAAGAGCAGAGCTGAAGGGGAACAACGGGCTCTCCTTCTAGAAGGGCCAGGTCTTCCCAGTTCACCATGTCCCCCTGCCACTCCATGTTCTTATTCAAATCGGAATCACAGATTCTAATTTGACTTGTCTGCCTCACTCATTTCTGTTATCCGTCTGGCCTCTGAAGGTTTTTGAGTTGCAACCCCTGCTGTATTATTTATTTAGTTTATTTATTTTTGGCTGCATCGTGTCTTAGTTGCGGCATGCGGGATCTTTCATTGCAGCACGTGGGCTCTCTCGTTGAGGCGCACGAGCTCAGTAGTTGTGGCACTTAGTTGCCCCACGACATGTGGGATCTTAGTTCCCTGACCAGGGATCAAACCCGCATCCCCTGCACTGGAAGGCGGATTCTTTACCACTGGACCACCAGGGAAGTCCCGCAACCCCTGCTTTAAACCTACTCTTTTTTACCACCGCCCCTCCCCCCATTTATCTCCCCTCTGTAAAACGTGCACATTGTTATTTTTCATTCATTCACCACAATTCCATTCTTGCACCCTATGGAAAGCCTTTCCCAGATTGAAGCCAGCTCATCAAATAATTCCTTGCCTTCCGTGTAAGCAGTGTCAAAAATCTCACCTCCCTTTAAAAGCCTTGCTTGACTTAATAATGGTAGAACAGTATGGATTCATCTGGATTCCACGTGTTTAAATCCAGGACCCTGGATTCAACTCCTCCTTCATAATGCCTCAGGCCAAAGCTTGATTACAAATACCACTGCTTCTGGGTTATAGATAGATGTCCAAGACACAAGCATGGTCATCATGTAAAGCTACAGTCTATAACATTAGGACCAAGAAACACAACTGAGTCCTTTTCAGAGACACATTGGGTCCAAATTTGGAGAATCACTGAGGCTAGTGGTTCTCAAAGTGCGGTCCTTAGAGCAGCATCACCACCAAACTTGTTAAAAATGCAAAGGCTCGGTCCCACCCCTGACCTGATGGATCATACACTCTAGGATGTAGGGCCCAGCAATCTGTGTTTTAAACAGCCTTCCAAGTAGCTCTGATACATGCTGTAGTTGCAGAACCGCTGACTTAGAGCCATCCCACACCGTTAGACTTCATGGTTCCAGTCTGAGCTAAGTAGAGTAAGTGGACCCACCCCCCACGCAAGTGGCAGCTTGTTCTACTGCTTTTTTTTTACATTTTCCAAAGTCCCTTGTAGCTGCAGGTGATTCCCAAAGTGACTCAGCATGGGCACTACCTGTGGAGTGATTTCCAGCCCGCCTCCCCATTCCCAATCAATACGTCTGGGCTGGAGCCCAGAAATGTGCAGCTCTAAGGAGCTCCCGGTGATGCTGGTGACCACGTGGGTTTGAA
Source organism: Eubalaena glacialis (assembly GCF_028564815.1). Classification (NCBI taxonomy): domain Eukaryota; kingdom Metazoa; phylum Chordata; class Mammalia; order Artiodactyla; family Balaenidae; genus Eubalaena; species Eubalaena glacialis. The sequence continues at coordinate 67,168,481 of NC_083717.1, forward strand.
AACCCTTTGTAGAAAGTACCTGCTAACGGGGTCACCTCTTTCCACCTCCCACTACACACAGGCTGGGGCAGTTTGGCACTTGAGTTCCTGGAAAAACTGCTTTCGGAGCCTCTCGGTTCTGCCGCTGGCTTTGGAAGGCCGCTGGGTGGCCGCACGGCATTTGCGGAGCGACACGTCGTACCACTTCCACATGCAAACTTCTGCTCTCCAGCCCAACTGCCCATGTGGCCAAACCATTTGGTCGGCCCACCCTTTGGGGCTTTCTGTAATGGCATTTGACCCATAATATGCTTTCTGCCTGGCCACAGGGGATTGTTTGCAGACCTTCTGGAGGGTTAATAAATAAATGATGGGCTTCTATCTGGCCACGGGAAACCATCTCAAGGTCAATGCTAGTTCAGAGCAGGGCTTCACAGAGCTTGCTAAGATTAAAAAATCATTAGCTCCCACTAACCACATCCCCTCTTTTCTGAAATTTTGAAGCTTCGCTGCTGCAAAAAGGAGCACAATTAAGCCTCGATAAAATTTTAATAGCGGGGAATTATGCACTCTGCAACCAGCCTACAATTAGCTGTTGCTATGCTACGGGCAGAACCTAATCACGATAATGAGGCAAACAAAGGGAGGGAATTAATCAGGGCTATAAGGTTAGCACACAGCCGTTCCATCTCAGAGCACTGATTTCTGAAACACAGCAGTTGGGCCCCTGGGAAATCTCAGTCCTACGCCAGGTTAGATTCACTGGCGTGGGGTGGGTGTGTGTGTAATCTTCTGAGTAAGGAAGGCTGTTATGTGCAGTATCGTTTCTACCACCACCTCGAAGATGCATTCATTTTAAAAAATGATGAGGCCCCTATGCTGTGCAGGAAACCATGCCAGATTCTGCGAGAGAGATATTGTTATCCAAGACACAAGCCCTGCCCTCTAGAACGTTGCTATTCCAAGTGTGGTCCCAGGACCAGCAGCATCGGTACCATCTGGGAGCTTGTCAGAAATGCAGGCTCTCAGGCCTGCCCCAGACCTCCTGAATCATACCTGGATTTTAACAAGATGCCCAGGTGAGCTGTGTGCACACTGAAATTGAGACGCCTGCTCTGGGAGATTTCAACCCAGTAATAAAAACAGTTGTTATTACAAAGATAATATCTATTGTTTCTGCCAGGTCCTGTGTGAGGCATTCTACATGTGTGACTATCTCATTTCATCCTCACCATAACTCTATGAGATTATCCCCATTATGCGCATGAAGAAATTGAGGCTCAGGGAAGTTAAAAAACTTGAGAGGGACAGCAAAATGAATAAGGCACAGAAGCAAACACATGAAGCTCACGGGAACTGAGTACCAAGTGCAAGGCCTGAGCTCAGTGCTTTACAGGCATTGCTTTTCTGAGCCCACTATGGCCCCCTGAAGTGACTTGTCACCCAGTTGCTCAAAATCCAGGACTCACATTATAATCACCTGGGGAGCTTTAAAATTTACCAGGACCTGGAGGCTCTCCCACCCCCCGAAAGATTTGTGCACTGTTACTGCATTGAGTGAGGGTCCTAGTCTAAGTTGGTGAGGGTCTCAACTGGATCTTGGTGGAACCTCCAATTCTGTCGATGCCCTTCAGCCAAAGACCACCAGGAAGACATCTATAGTTAAACCAGCTGAATTCGTTCTTCACTGTGGAGAGGGAGAGCGTCCCCGTGGGGAATCTTGGGGGTGTTCTGCCGACTAGAGGGTCTTAGAAAGAACCCATCACGGCACTGAGCTTTGATGGGGTGACTTGGCGGAGGGTCTCAGGAAATGAGGTTGCTCTAGATCGGATGGCTTCAGAAAGTGGGGCACTTCTATGACTATTTCAGTAAATCTCATCTATGGGGAGGGGAGACTAGAATAAAGAAAGTTGAAATTGGGAAAGAAGTAGCAGTCACTCATTTTGGCCAAGATAGGAGGTATTTGGTGGGTGGCTGAGTAACTGTTTTTGTCTTAGACAAAATTGTGAAGTGGCCTTGCTTCATGTCATTTTATCTTGGTCTCAGAGTAAGCTTGTCTGAGGTTGGTGTCCTGTGAAATCATTTAAACCTAACGGAGTATAACCCGGCTTAGCTGTGAGCATCAGGCCAACTTCTGAAATGTCAGGGCTGCCGGGTTTTTTCTTTCTCCCCGTGCCTTCTTGCCACTCCCCATCCCCCATCCTCCTCCACCACCCGCAAAGGAAAAAGAAGACAGAGTAGAGGGGAGAAGGAAGCATGCAGAAGGTTCAAATTTAAGAAAGTGAAAAGAGGAAAGAGAAGGAAACTGTGAAGGTGGGTGTGGGGAGACTAAACCGTGTGGGTTCTGCTGCCCAGCTGAACATATGTGGCAGGGCAGGAGGGCCCTGAGCCACCAGGATGACAGGGAAGCCATTCGTTATCTTTCCACTGCCCTGCAGCCCAGCCCTCACTGTCAGCAGTGACCTTGCTGCCCATCCCCCCTTGAAACAAGCGCTCTTTCCCGCCACCTGTTTGGCATCAGGCGATTGGTGATGCTCAGCTTGGTGTGAAGGGGAATCTGCTCATGGAAGGGGAGGCGGGTGAGCAGTGAGAGGATCCAGGGAGCCAGGCCCACGCAGCATTGTGTGTGTGTGTGTGTGTGTGTGTGTGTGTTTGCATGCATGTGTGTGCTCACTCTGGCTTAGAGAAATCTTGGCCAGACTATTCCTACCCAAGGTGTGTGGACTGAGGGCTCTCCCTGAATCTGGAGTCTGGCCCCAGAGCAGGTGTCTGTGGCCTCCCCACCCAGCTCCAATTTATGGAGAGGAGATGGGGGCACAGCACGCCGGGCCCACCTGGCTCGGGGGCTGCCGTCTGAGAGGCCTGGTCATTCCTCCACTTTGGGGCTGGCTCTGTGAAACCCGGATGATTCCGGGGCCTTGGAGGCAGCAGGAGTCAGAATGGCAGCAACAGGCCATCTTTTGTGCCTTTCTTGCCTTGGCGCAGGCTTTCCCTCTTTCTGGAAAACCTGTGCTACCCTGCCCTAGTCAGCCTTGTGACAAAGTGAGAGAGTGGCATGGACATATATACACTACCAAATGTAAAATAGATCGCTAGTGGGAAGCAGCCGCATAGCACAGGGAGATCAGCTCGGTGCTTTGTGACCACCTAAGAGGGGTGGGATAGGGAGGGAGACGCAAGAGGGAAGAGATATGGGGACACATGTATATGTATAACTGATTCACTTTGATATAAAGCAGAAACTAACACACCATTGTAAAGCAATTATACGCCAATAAAGATGTTAAAAAAAAAAAAAAGGCTGAATGCAAATGCCAGCCTCCCCCAGCGGAATCAATTATACCCGCCTCCACTCCCAGAGGGAGGCCTTTGCCCCCTGCTTCTGTTTACACTCTACTTCTTATATGTTGCTTACCTGCATGTCCCTCCAGCGGGACAAAGAACTGGCTTATTTATCACTTGGTCCTCAGCTCCTGGAACTCGGCCAGACTCATGGTGGACATTTGGTAGATGTTTGGGAAGGTAAAGGGAGGGGAGGGGAGAGGATCGGGTTGCCCTTCTAAACCCGAAGCAATGTCCTAGGCGGGGCGAGGGCTGCAGAAGCCCTCCCTCTGCAGAGCAGTCAGCCCATGCCTGGATGCTGCTGAAAAGGGCAGCGGGCTGCTCACCTGGGCCAGGCTGCAGCTGGGGCCCCTGCCCTTGAGTCAGGAGTGAATGAGGCAGACCTGGGAGAGTCCTAAGCTCAGGAAGACTCGAGGCCCCAGAAAGCAGCAGGTGTCTTGGCGTTATTCAGGAAGTTCTCAAAGGAAGGGTGACTGGCAGGTGGCTTCCCTGTTGACACAACCTGGTGACTCTTTCAACCCAGTGACTTTGGTTGCTGTCTAGAATCAGCTCCTCACCGAAGCCACAGAGAAAATCCAAAGCAAACCAGAAACTAAAGGAAAGTTCCCAGGGAAATAAGATGGGGGAGTTGGGGATTAGGAAACATTACTCACCCCCCTGATCTCCCCTGGGCAGAAGCAGAGCTATGGCAGCACTCACCTGGGGCGGCCGGGTCCCTGGGCAGATGCAGGCTGTCCCCTCCTGGCCTTCATCTGGGCCCCTGCAGAGGGGACCCTTACACCAGGATGGTCAAGCGGAGCAGAGCCTCCTCTGTGCGAACTCAAATGTGGAGCTTTTCAATTACGCCCTCGGCCCCAGAGCTTCAGTGGAGACGCTAAATGAAAATGGCCATCGGCACATGCATAACGATTCAGAGCAGTTGTGATTGGTGAGGCACAGAAAGAGAATTGGGAGAGGCAGTTCAGGTAGGGGGGGATTTCTTTTGTTTTTGTTCAGCTTGAAATGAGCTTGATGGTCAGCACCTCAGGACTCATCACCTGTCAAGTCCTACCTCGGCCCCGTCAGGAACCACAGAGCCTCAGCGGATTCACCGGGGTGGGGGGGGGAGGAAGGGGGAGAGAGTTGGGAATAACATCTGAAATGTCCCCCTGAGTCCATCCCATGGGGCATGAAGGGACACAGGGGCAAGATCTTGGCAGTCGAGATTTCAAAGTGGCCTGGCATAGTGTTGGGAGCAAAGACTTGGAAGTCAGATAGGCCAGGGTTCAAATCCCAGCTCCACCGCCTACGAGTTCTGTGATCTTAGACAAAGCACTTGAACTCCCCGAGCTTCTGTTCCATCTTCTGTAACAGAGAGAACATGGCCTCCCTCTGAGGCTGTGGGATTTGGATTAAATTAAAGGAGATGGCCTATAGGACGGGAGGGAGCACAAGGCCTGGCATATTGCAGAGGCCGGGAAAGGAAGTTCCCTTCCCTCAACCCCACCCCCTTCACAGGATAGCAGCACGCCCTCCCAGCACCCCGCCCTCCCAGCACACCGCCCCCTCCCCGCCCCCTCGCCTCCACAGCCAATGACACGCCAGACAGCCTTGTTTCCCACAAAATTAATTATCCAGGAATTCACTGGAATCTAAACACTCTGTGGGTATGTCTTTGGCAAAGAGGAAGCAGCTGGCTGGAGGTGGTGGTCGGTGGGTTCCAAATATGGACTCTCCTATGGGTAAAGCAGAACTTCTAATTTGTCCTAAAGTCTATCCATCCAACTGCAGGGAGGGCTTCAAGCGGGGGCAGGCGGGGACTGGACAAGGGTCTCTCCTTCCCCATCATCATTTTATCGACTCTAATCACCTCTCTGTCCAGACTTCCAGCCTCTAAGTTTTCAGCTGCAAGTGATTCATCTCAGAGGCCACCCCCATGGACCCCTCATCTGCTGTTTAATTGGAGAAGGGGGTGCTAGAGTCCCCAGAGCCTTAATTGCATTTGTTAATGGGTAGGTGCAATTATCCCTGCCACACTCCTGCACACTGCCAGGCAGACAGAAGATGATTAAGGGGATCTTGAAAACTCCAGCTCCCTACAGCCCTCTCCACTAATTGAGCAGTGGAGGAAGCGTTATTGAGCTCCCCCACTCCTTTCTTTAAATTAACTCCTGGCTCCGAAGCCCTCCTTGGCACAGTGCTTTGGCCACATGGCTCAGAACACTCAGTTCCAACCCCATCCGTCACCCGTCACTTAGGCATGGGACCCAGCCAGATCGTCAGTGGAACCATCCATCGCCCACAGACTGGGAGTGAACTGTGGGTGGGTGGTGACTGCATGGGTCCCGGAGGGTGACATCTAGACTGACTGTAGCGCCCAGTTTAACTGCGAGGTAGCCTAAAGCTGTCCCACCGTCCTCTGTCTTTGGCCACCTGTATTCAGCCCCAGTCTGGACCACCACATCGCCTATTGACGGGTCCATTGCTCCCTGATTTAGTGTGTTCTTCACCCGGCAGCCAGAGGGATCACTTTGAATCATAAATGGGGTCAAGCACTGATTCCCCAGAATGCAATGGGTAATCCTTGTCATGTCCCACGAGGCCCCAGGGGGCCTGGTGCCTGGCACATACCCCAGCATCAAACTGTATCCCCCCTAGCCCTTGCTTACTAAGCTCCAGCCACACTGGTCTTATCATTCCAGTGCCCCAAACATACCAAATTCTTTCCAGCCTCAGGGCCTTTGCATGTGCTCTTTCCATTGCTTGGAAGAATTTGCCTTCACACGTTTCACCATCAGCCCCTTCTCACCCTTCAGGTCTCTGTTTAAATGGGTTTTTTTTTTGTTTTTTTGGCTGCATTGGCTCTTCATTGCTGTGCATGGGCTTTCTCTAGTTGCGGCGAGCGGGGGCTACTCTTCGTTGCGGTGCATGGGCCTCTCATTGCGGTGGCTTCTCCTGTTGCGGAGCACGGGCTCCAGGTGCACGGGCTCCAGTAGTTGTGGTATGTGGGCTCAGTAGTTGTGGCTTGCAGGCTCTAGAGCTCAGGCTCAGTAGTCATGGCACATGGGCTTAGTTGCTCCACGGCATGTGAGGTCTTCCTGGACCAGGGCTCGAACCCGTGTCCCCTGTATTGGCAGGAAGATTCTCAAGCACTGTGCCACCAGGGAAACCTTCTGTTTAAATGTTGCTTGAGAGAGGCCTTCTGTCCTTCCATGACTGCCATATCTTAAGTAATTTTCCACCTTCTTTTTTTTTTTAACACATGTGTTTACTCTAAAGCATGTATTACAATTTTTCATTAGTTTAGTTTTATTCTTTTGCTATATATTTGCATTGTTGTTTCTGTGTTACTAGACTAAAGCTCTGTGAGGTCAGGATCCTCCTTTCAGTTCACTACTGCACCCCGAGTGCCTATTGGAATGCTTGGTACTTCCACACTCATTCAGCATTTACTGAGCACCTACTATGTGCCAGGCACTCTTTTATGCACTGAGGACACAGCAGTGAACAAATAAGAGAAAATTGCTGCTCTCCTGGGTCTTATACACAGAGGGGACAGGAGAGGCAGGCAATAAACAACTAACATAAAAACATAATAAGGAAATCATATAGAATGTTAGAAGTTTGCTAGGGCTCTTTCTAACAACCAAGGCTAAAAGCTAAAGAGAGTAGGAGTGTGGGGTGTGTGTGTGTGTGTGTGTGTGTGTGTGTGTATTGGGTGTAGAAGGTCACTTAACAGCGTGGATAACATCATTTGCCCCATCATGGTGTAGTACAGTCAGGTGAGTTTGGGTTTTGGCCTGCCTGGCATTCATTCCCCTTTCTTCTGGAAACAGCATCCCAAGTTTTTTGGGGGGACCTCTCCCTACCCCACTGGATATAGGCTTGGTAGGCCTGTCAATCACAGCCCCTGCCCTCTCCCAGCCAACAGGTGGCACTGGACCCAGGGCCTTCTGAACCTGAGTCCTAAATGGAGAGACAAAAAGATTTAAAAACCGAAGTTTATTCACTCTGATGAAATGACTGTTCATTCCTCCCACCCAGACCCTTGGAGCTGCCCTGCTTCCTGTTCTTTCCTATCACGTGTCTCACTTTTCCTTTTTTTCTGACACTGCGCCACAGTCCCTCCATACATTCTTTCCTGTTTCCAAAGGTTTCTGTTGCTTGCAGCCAGAGATCCTGACTTGTGCTGACCCATGCTGAGTGCATCAGTACAAACTGATACAACTGCAGACCAGTTCTCTTGTTTGTTGGTGGGTGAACCTGGACCTCTACTTCCATGTCAGTAAAATGAGAACAATAATAGCATGTTCCTCTCAGAGTTATTTTGAGGATTAAAGGACTTGAAGTGTTTGCATGTCAAAGTGATATCACCTTCCTGGCAGTCTGGCCCTCATCCCCCATCCTCTTCCTAACCTCTCCCACAAGTCCGGGAGGACCTGTGGTTAAGTAGGGACAGAAGGCCCCCACAGAGGTTGCTATGGGAACCCCAGCTACTTGTGCAGTATCCTGGGGGTGCCTGCAGATGCTGAGGGGTTGGCTGCAATGATTCTGCCTTTTGGAGCAGAAAGGCCCAGCTCTTCCCCTCCCACCAGGTCCCGACTCAGCTCAATTCACAAAACTGCAAACAGAGCATCTGTGCAGCGTGGGAAGACAGGCAGAGGAACGTACTTTGTACAGCTCTTGGCTTCCGGGCTCAGGGGAGGCTGGCAGGGAGGAAGACCATCCCTCAGCTCTGAATTCTCAGACTGGAAACAAGCCTTCAGAAGCCATGTAGTCGATCAATCCAACAACAAACCTTCAGTGAGTCACTTCTGGGAGCCCAGCACCAAACTGGGTAGGCAATGAGAGGGATGGAAAATCAGAAAACACTAGTGGGAGGACGTCAGTGAAAATAAAAATAGAAATTAAAAACAGCAGCCACAGTTATCATTTGAGGAGCACCCACCGCGTATTAGCCACTCTGCAAAGTTCTCTCCATGCATCTCTGCAGCCAATAGTGTCAACTCTGCCTGGAGGCGTTCGTGGGTCCTTTCACCCCCATGGAGGCTGAGCTCAGAGAAGCTACAGTGCATACCCCAGTAGTCCCCAGCCAGGAAAGATCACCTGGTATGATCTGACCATCGTACAGACCAATTCATTCATTCACTCACTCCCAGGAGTTAGTTGAGTACTCATATGTTTTGGGCTCTGTACTGGATATGCTTGGAGTCCAGTGGAAGCAGCTCGTGTGTACACAGGTGACAATGGTACTGGTGAGGCCCAGAGAAAGCACAGGGAAAGCAGTGGGATGGGACAACGGCAATGCCTTGAATGTCAGGGTGAAGTGGGGAGATGGTGGCTGAACTGGGCCTTCATGAAGGATGGCTGTGTGCTGGTTTAGCAAAGGAAAGGGTGGAGGTGGAGGAGGGGATTTCACGTGGAGAGCCGGCACAGGCAGCTTCTCCCTGGAGTTCCCTGGCTGGAGCCTGAGTGCCTGGGACACCAAGCCAAGAGCTGAAGCTAGATTGCAAAGGGCCTTATATGAGATGCCAAATGATTTGAATTATATCTGGTAGGAAAGGGGAGCCCTCTGAAGGGTTTTAAGCAGAGAGTGATGTGGACAGATTTGCCTGATACCCAGGCCACCCCTGCCCTTGTGTGTAGGATGGACTGAAGGCTGGACCAGAATAGGGGCAGGGATCCAGCCAGGATGGGGTTAAAAGGACTAGGGCTGTGGCAGGGTGGGAAAGAGGGACAATTAGGAGAGACATTTCGGAGATGGAATCAGTAGACTCTCATTGGCAGGAGGCTAAGGACAAAATTACGTTCCTTGCCAGAAACCTCCGAGTGTGTCTCTGTAGTGATTGCGTGTGCACGTGTGTGTCTATCGACATGTCTGTCACATACATGCACGCCTGCATGTGAGGATGCCGTCTGGATGCACTTTGGGGGCATGTACGCTCCCGTGTGTGTGAGCAGCGGTGTGCGCTCAGGCACATCTGCACGACCGTATCTGTGTGTCTGTGCCTGTGGCCTGTGTGTCTGTCTGCTGCTCCCAGTCTGGCTGTGAGTCCCTCCCCTCGCCCCTTGTTGTGCTCCAGGCTCAGTGCAGGATTCTGTGTGCCAGGCACCCCCAGGGACTTAAGCTGCTTTAGAGGCTCCCAACTGCTAATGCGAGCTGCATCTTCCATCCCTGTTTGATGCTGCAACACGAACCCCAAGGCAGTGCTTCAAAGGGAGCAACTGGGCATGGACAGCAAGAAAGTAAACATCAGGATTAAACCTGTGCACTCACTCCGCTCCTGCTCCAGCCCTGGCCCAGCGAACTCCGTCGACTGCATTTTCCCCAGGCCGGGATCCCAGGGGCTGAGAGGGCTCTGGGAAGGGCTTGCGGGAGGGGGTGGGGACTCCACAGCTCGGGGAAACAGGCAGCCAGTGGGCCGCCCCCAGGGGCATACACAGAGGACCCCCCTCCTTTCCTTCCTTCCCTCCCTCCCTTCCTCTCTCTCCTCTTCTCTCCTTCCTCCACCCTTCCCTTCCCTTCTCCTTCCCTAACTGCCATTTCCAGAGGACTCCAAGGCTTGAAACTGACTCCTGTCTGTGTACCAACTCTGATTTTTAGCAATTATGTGATTGTGGGTGTGGTGCCCTCTGTTTTACAGGGTAGCTACTCTTCCCTCACAGGGTTGTTTGGATGAAGTAAATCCAGCAGTGTGAGTGCACAGTGCCATGCCAGGCCCATCAGAGGAACTGGCCAACGGCAGCCATCAGAACTACTGTCACCACTGTACAGCCATCAATAAGGCATCTCCCCATCTCAAACACCTTCCTCCACATCAGAGGTTTACAAAAGGCAGGATGCTTGGAGGGGGCTCAGAAGGGCAAGGGCCCACTCTTCCTAGAAAAGGTGTGGGATCCCAGAGAGCTTCCTGGAAGAGGTGACTCCTGCGTCTTAATGGACAGCTGAATTTCACCAAGTGAGTCCGGGGTGAGGGCATCCAGGCCAAGGAGAGGGTTTTGCTGAGGTGTGAGAGGGGAACTGCAAAGACCCTGCAGTGCCTCCAGGCGTCGGGGCTTGTGTGGGAAGCCTGCCTCAGGTGGCAGTGCCAGGCACGTCCTGTGAGTGAGCAGCAGCCCTGGAAGAATTCCACCAAACTGGGCGTGCTGGAGCTGAAGAGCCTCAGAAAATCTTTCTAGGCCGAAAGATCCTTTCGACCCAGGTGGCAGGCTGCCTGTGGAGCTGCCCAGATGCCCCTTCAGTGAGGGACCTGCCGGGAGGGTTGTAGCAGGCCCAGCGCTCAGCCCCTTCAAGAGAGCCTCAGCTGCAGAGGGGAACCCTGCCCAAGATCCCTCCTTTCCCCCCATGGCCCACATCCAGCTACTGACAGAGTGTAAAGATCTGGCCATTGCAGTCCAAGTCAGGAAAACGCTGAGGGGTGGATCAAAGCTCCAGGGCTTCTCCGAGGGGTCGGCTGAGGCCGTCGTGGGCTGAACCTCAGCCTGACCTTTCCCTCTGCCCCGTCCCCTTCCTTCACTCCCTCCCACTGGTGTGGAGCCCAAGGACCCTCCCCAAGGAAGGCTCTGCTCACCAACACCACTCAACTCCATCTCAGGGTCCACCGCTCACCACTTTGGGCGGCATGTTGTCTTTCCATACTTCTCTTCCCTCACTCCCACCTCTTTTTCGAGTAAACTCTTTTGCCAAAAGGTGCAAAACTTGATGAAGTATGTACAACTCAAATCTTTGCAAAGTGCACCTAGCTTATAACTGTCACCCAGATCAGGAAACAATTTTACCAGCACCCCCAGACTCCCTTTGTCCTCCACTCCTTCCCAAAGGGAACCACTGTCCTGACTTCTGACACCATAGACTTAAGGCTTGCTTGTTTCTGAACTTTAAATTAATGGAATCATATAGTACATACTCTTATGTGTCTGGTTTCTTTCACTCAACCTTGTGTTTGTGAGATTCACACACGTTGTTACAGGTAACAGGAGTTCATTCATTCTCATTGTTCCATACACGTCCACTGTCTACATTACTACATTTAATTTATTCACTCTGCTAAGGGTAGTTTGGGTAGTTTCAAGTTTGCGACTGTTACAAATAGCTCTACAATAAACATTCTTGTGCACAACTTTCGGTGTTTTATAAACAAATTTCTATTAGATACATATCTAGGCTCTGGATTTCTGGGGTAACTATGAATATGTCCATCTTTAGTGACACTTCTGAACTGTTTTCCAAAGGGGCTGTACTAATTTACCCTTTCACCAGCAGCATAGGAGAGTTCCAGTTGCTCCACATCCTTACCAACACCTGACATTGTCATTCTTTTTAATTTTCGCCATTTGGGTGCAGTTCTAATTGGAATTTCCCTGATGGCTAATGAGGCTGAGTGTCTTTTCATGCTTATTAACCATTTGGAGATCCTCCTTTGTGAAGTGGCTACTCTACGTTTTTTACCTATATATTTACTGGGTTTTTTTGCCTTATTGATTTGTAGGAGCTCTTTATATATTCTGTATACAAGTCTTTTGTCAGATCCCATTGCTCCTTTTTTTTTTTTTTTTTTTTTGAGATTCAACTACCCCCAAAGGAGGGGTGGGGGAAAGGTGGGGGTGAGGAGGGATGGGGCCCAGCATCACCAATACCTGTGTGGTACCAAATTGCTTTCTCTCGTCTGGGCTTGGGAAGCCCTTCCAGAAAGAGGCCTCCTCAGTGAGGCTGCATTTCCCTTGCTCTTCTCAGCCTTCTCTCAGCTGGGAGAAACTGAAATACAAAAGAGGGTACACAGAGAGGAGCCAGGAGCAAAGATCTGGAGTTTTCACAGCAGGGGAGAGGAACCACCGGGAAGAGTTTGACCTGTCCCTCCACCTTCTGGGCACTAGTGAACATCAAAAAACAAAAACCAAACAAACAAAAAAGGGACTTCCCTAGAGGTCCAGTGGTTAAGACTCTGTGCTTCCACAGCAGGGGGCACAGCAGGGGGCATCACTTGCCACACACGGCCAAACAAACAAAACAAAACAAAACAAACAACAAAAGTGGTGAGCATCTACTGTCTGCCTCTGAGTGAGGAGATGTGGGAGGACAGCAGCAGCTTCCAGGCTCAGGACACCTGACAGGGGACTGGGGGAGACTGAAGCACCTTTTCTTTCCAGAGGGACAGTGTACTGCGCCCAGGGGGGCACTGGAGAAGGAGATGAGAAGGAAAAACCAGGGGCCAGAATGTCTTGGGGGAAGATGTGATCCCCTCAGTGGACAGGACTCCATCTTCTTCATTCCCACATCCCTGGCCCTTAGCAAAGGAAGTGCCCCAGATTTGCCCAGCAGAAAGTAAGAGACATGTAGAACTTTCTGAAAGTAAGCTCTGTGAGAGGAGGGCCTGTGGGTGCTCATTAGAACAAGTTGAATGAATGAAGTTCAAAACGCCATGTAAATAATAATAGCTCCATTTCTTGAACCTCTAGCAGGAGTCAGGCACATTTACATACTAGCAGCTCATTTAATACAGTAAGTAGTTTCAGTTTACTTAACTTGCCCAAGGTCACTAAGCTGGAATCCACACCCAGCCTGCCTGACTGCCCAGTGCACTTTCCCCCTAAGCCAGGCAGCTTCTCATTAGGGGAGCCAGAGAGGGCAGCTGTCCAAGGTCTTCCACATGCAGGAAACCCACGCTCTCGCTTCCAGGTGAGGGATTACAGACACCAAATCAGAGGGGCTCTGAGTAAAGCGGGGGATAAAGGTGAAATCACAGGCGCTATTCCTCTTATCCTGCCTATAACCTCCCTCAGGCTCTACATCGGCACCTTCCTCCCTCCCTCCCTTCCTTTCTGCCACACTTACTGAGCACCTACTGTGTGCCAGGCCCTGTGCTAGGACCAAAGTGAACACAATAGACACAAAAATCCTGCCTTCACGCAGGTTAGGCTCAAGTGGTGAACACAGGAGACGGTCATTAGTCAAGTGACTACGTAATCAGGAATGGAAGGGATGGTGGAGATACTCGCAGGAGCTTGCTCTCCCTGCGGCAGACACTGCCCCCAGCAAAGGAGGAAGCCCAGCATTGGCGAGTTCTGTTCCCAGAGGCCTTTGTGTTGCTGGGTGAGCCTGAGCTGCGGGCTGCTGTTGCCAAGCACCCAGAAGACACCCCTCCCCTTCCTGGCTTTTGTTTTGTGAAAACACATTTTCGGAGGAATTATGCTGCATTGTCTGAGAGAGGGAGGGCTGGGAGGGGGCAAGATGGAAGCAGCTGGAGTAGAGAATTGGGGAGCTTCTCCCAACCAGAAAAGGGGGCAGGTTTGGGAGGTGGGGACTGTGCCCTGGAGGGACCTTGGACAGGAGTGGCCTTCGGGCACCCTACTTGTCACGCAGGCTCCCAACCTTCGCAAAGATGCAAATAGTCCCCTACACACACACACACACACACACACACACACACACACACACACGCTTGGCAGGGACATCCTTGAGATTCCAGTCTTCAGAGTCTAGGAAATCTGGACACAGCCATTACCTGTGGCTTCCAGGGTAGAACATAGACCAGAGGACCTAGCCTGACCAATGTGGATTCTCTAGGTCCCTTGAGACACTTGCTTGAGTGGGGAGGAGCCCCAGTGTCCAATGAGATGGAGTTTCTCGCACCCGAGATCACCCCCGGCTCCTCACCTGGCTCTCCCCACTTCATGTTCAAACTCTTACCTGGCCTCTGGGCAGTCATATTTTGTCTAACCTTCCTCATTGACCCTCCACCCATTCCCTAACTCCAGGGTTGACCTCAGTCCAGAAACCATGTCTGCTTTTCCAGCATCTTCCCCCATGTCTGAATCACGGAGACAGGGGTGACACTCTGGGAGCGATGAGGGTGTGATAATAGCACTACACGTTGGGAAGTTGTGAGGATTCAATGAGACAATCCACGTGCAGCATTTCGTGCTGTGCCTGGTCCATGGAAAGTGCCCCCCAAACGTGCACTAGTGTTATTAACGATCTCTCCAGGCAGAGGGAAACGGGCATGCAGGTGCACAGGCGTGGAAAGGCATGGCATGTTCAAACAGTTTGATGACAAACAGTGGGTGTAGTGCTGGACTCACGTGAAGGTAGCCAAAGAAGGTAGGGACCTACCGCCTAGACCATGTACGTGACCACATGCACCATGCTAAGGGGTTTGCAATTTATTCCAGCAGGCCATGGGAGGTACTGGTGTCTTTTAGGCAGGGATGTGTATTTTAGAGAGCCCCCTCCGCCACAGTGTGGAGGATGGATGTGACTGGGGAGAGACTCAAGGACATGCCATTGCACACCATTGACCCTGGTTGATGAGGATGGCACTTCAGTATCTGGGCAGGCAACATACAGAGAAGGGGAGTCTAACCTATCTTCCAACAACACCTCATTTTTAGTGAGTAAGCAACTTTAGATTGATGTTAATTGTACTGTCAGGGAGGTGATACAGCAGGAGAGGGGAAAAAGAACTGTAAAGAGATTGCAAAATATAAAATCCACTGATGTGGCTCTGTAGGTGATACTGATTCAAGGACACAGAAGTGTCAAAGTTTCTGAAATCCTGACACCTCCCCTCCCATCCCATGATCCACCCGCTGACCTGAGGAGGGTCTATTCCTCAGCTTGTGTATTAATTAGGACTCTGCTTTGCAAGCAGCAAAACAAACAAAACTCTGCTCAAACTGACTTAAACAGTAAAGGGAAGTGATTGACTTGCGTAACTGAAAAGCCTAGAAGTAGGCTAGCTTCAGGTGAAGCTTGATCTAGTGGCTCAAAAAATGTCATCTAAGACCTGGTCTTTCTATGTCCTGCCACCTACAATTTAGGCTTCAAACTCAGGCCTCACTTAGAGGTCCTCCAGCAGCTCCAGGCTTTCCCCTCACAATTTTAAATGGCTGCATTGGGGCCTGACTTCACATCCTTACCCTACTCTTTCCAAGCCAAGGAGGAGTCTCTCTTCTGGTAGAAGAATTCCTCTTTCCCCCAAAGCCTGCCTTTCCCCCATGCCTCCTTGCTGTTGGCACTGAGAGCTTATACACCATCCCTAAACCAATCAAAGGAGGGGGGGCTGGGATACACAGTTGCCTAAGGACCGAGCGCCTCCCGCCCCACTCACTCAAACCACATGAAAGACAAAGGAGGAAGGGCGACTTCTCAAAGGAAACTGCCCTCAAGAAGTGGGGTATGGACATGGGGCCACCATGATATCACCTCCTCCGTGTGTCCTCCTTACTTTCCATGCCCCCTCCTCTCAGACTCTGGGGCTCCCATCCTTCAAGGATAGGGGCCTCACAGTGCTGTCTTAGGTCTTCTCTCTCCCAAGCTGTCTCTTCCACCTTCCCTGACCAACCGTTTATTGATGACTACTGAATCCCCATGGCCAGTCCAGATGTCACTCCTGTGCCATGAAACCGTAGCTCCACTGCTTCTGGGCCTGTCCACTTGGAGGTGGCCCAGAACCCCACATGTCTAAAACCCAACTCATTCTCACTTCCCCCAGCCCCGCGGCCCCCAACCTGATTCCCTGTTTGTGTGCTTCATCTCGGGCGGCCTCTGCCTGCAGTGGCTTGAAGCAGGATTTCGGTTCCCAGCCAGAGACTGAAGTCAGGCTGCAGCAATGAGAGCACTGAGTCCTAGTCACTAGACCAGTGGCCAGTGACAAGGCCCTGGCCCGTCAGCTTTGCAGAAATGAATTCCCACAAAGATGGAAAGTAGTGAAACAAGCAAAGTGTTTATTAGGAGGAAAAAGAGTACGTGTGGATAGACACAAGGGCGGGCTCAGAGAGAGAGTCTCGGCCTCATGGTAGTTTGAATCATTTATATGGGGCATTTCTTCTGGGTTTCCTTTGGCCAATCATCTTGCTTTGCCTGGTTCTGAGTCTGTATTTGGTATATCTCGGGGTCCTCCCATGTGTGTGCACGCAAGTCTTAGCCAAGATGGATTCCAGCGAAGAGGCCTATGGGTAGGTTGACATCACTTACTATGAGGTGATGCCCCCTCCCTTTTGACCTCCAAGGAGCCTTTCTGTGCATGTGTAGTCGGGAGGGTCTCCTTGACCTTGAGAATGAGAAATATGTGGTCTCTTATCTGGGCAGGGCTTGGCTCTTCCTTCTCTTCATCTTGGAGTATCTGTCCACAGGGGACAGACTCCAGCTGTTCAGCCTGGGGCCCATCTATCTCCTGCCTCATTCTCACCATCACCACTGAGCTGGATCATCCCTGACTCCTTCCCTCCCTCACGTCCCAAATTTAATCAAGCCCCAAGCCATAAATCTCTCTGGACTCCATCTCCTTCTTTCTAGCCCTACCGCCTTGCTCATGTTAGGTGCTCAGGAAGTCCTGGGTGACCATTGGTCTCTATTTTAGCCAAGGCGCCATCCCCCATGCTGCAAGACCTTCTCACTGCTCCCTCCGTCCCTTTTGTGAATGAAAAATATTGTCTACCATATCAGTAAACAAAGGATGTTGCAGCCATCAAGCCATCACATTACAGCTGCCCTGACGGTGCACCCTGAGGAGACTCAGGATGAGAAAGCGCAGGATACTGGCCCCAGATAGCTGAGGTGCATATCAAAGGAATGATGTCAGTGAGCCCAGACTCTTGCATCTTCCCATACTTAGAAAAGTGCTAAATTCCTTAACTTGAGATATCTGGTTTCTCTTAATTAACAGTCATTTTTTGATGTTCTGACTACTTGGTCCCTGTTGCAAAAACCCCTATGTATCCTTGCCTCTTCAGAGCCGTCCCTCAGAATTATCTGAGATGCTGTGTCCCAGGCTTAAGTCCTCAGTTTTGTCTACTGAATAAAACATAACTCTCAACTCTTAGGTTGTGCATTTTTTTTTCAGTTGACACCTTGTGACTTTGTGCTGAGGGCAGGGTCTGTGTCATGGTCACTGCTGCACTGACCAGAGCCCAGGATTTAAAGATTTCCACCAAAATGTGTGGATAGAACAAATAAATGGATGAATGATAGAGAAAAAGGTGAGGGAACTCTTCTTAGGAGAAAGAGTCAACCTCCCTGTAGGCCTGGACAACAGGAGGGGATTCTGACCGACATCCTGTGCAGCCTCCAGCGTTTGGACACCCCTTACCCATGCTCACCATGTGGAGGGTTGCCCCCCATGGGCAGGGCATTGCAGAGAGGCTTCTGGTGAGAGGCGGCCACCCAAGCAGAGGATTCCTGAAGACCCTTCAAATCTCCAGATCCTGGGATTCCAAGAGTTCAGCTTTTCCCGTCAGCTCAGTACAGTTGGTCCCAGTTACCTCTTGGAGCAGCTGTAAGTTGAATTTCTCCATTTCTTGTTCAAATTCACCAGAAAACTAGCATCTCTACAGGGGCCCTGGGAACTGAGTGTGCTTGTTTCGGTCCCACCCTAGTCACGGGTGGTGGGCACGTGGGCCAACGACACCTGGGATTTCAGCTGCTGCAGCAACATTAAAGTTGTGTCAGAGAGGAGGCAAAATGTGCCTGCTTGGCTCTAAACAACTCACAAAGTTTATTAACCTTCTGTGACTTGGCAAAGACGGCAAGCTGGTGGCAGACACACAAATGTGGAAATAGGTATGTGGCTTCGTGACTTGGTTTTCTCTATGAGGTTGCTGTACTTTTATAGGCAGAGATTTGCTCTTACCTCTCTTGTTAAACAAGGCATCCTTCAGCCCTCGACAGGCTTGGAAAGAAAGGTAAGGAAGGAGAAGAAAACTTGGTTTTCTTCTGTTCCTGCCTGGGCTGGTCACTGCACTGGGCTCTCCCAAACATTGTCTTATTTAAGCCTCATAGAAACCCCGAAAACGAACATCTTCGTCATCCTGATTTTACAGATGAAGAGACAAAGGCCCAGAGAAGACCTCTGACTTACCCAGAGGTTGAATGATTAGGGAGTGGCAACACCGGGACCTGAATGCAAATCTGTTTTCCCCACAGCTCTAGAGGCACCAGGCTGACAACACAATCATGTTTAGATCTGAGGGCCTTGGTAACCCAGGTCCTGGGGATTTATCACACTTCTTTTGACTGTCCCCCAAGGAAAAGCCTGAGTAGCAAACCTTATAGAACAGCCCAGTGCTTCCTGTTTGCAAGAAAGTAATACATATTGGGTTGGCCAAAAAGTTCGTTCAGGTTTGCCATAACAGCTTACAGAAAAACCCAAACGAACTTTTTGGCCAACCCAGTATATACCATACTAGATTCTCTGTCAGATTTCTCCCTATGTGGTCCACCTTTTATTGTGCTGGGTTTTTTTGGTTTTCTTAACATCTTTACTGGGGTATAATTGCTTTACAATGTTGTGTTAGTTTCTGCTGTATAACAAAGTGAAGCAACTATACATATACATATATCCCCATATCCCCTCCCTCTTGCGTCTCCCTCCCACCCTCCCTATCCCAGCCCCCTAGGTGGTCACAAAGCACAGAGCTGATCTCCCTGTGCTGTGAGGCTGCTTCCCACTATCTATTTTACATTTGGTAGTGTATATATGTCAATGCCACTCTCTCACGTCGTCCCAGTTTACCCTTCCCCCTCCCCATGTCCTCAAGTCCATTCTCTATGTCTGCATCTTTATTCCTGTCCTGCCCCTAGATTCCTCAGAACCATTTTATTTTTTTAGATTCCATATATATGTGTTAGCATGTAGTATTTGTTTTTCTCTTTCTGACTTACTTCACTCTGTATGACAGACTCTAGGTCCATCCACGTCACTACAAATAACTCAATTTCATTTCTTTTTATGGCTGAGTAATATTCCATTGTATATATGTGCCACATCTTCTTTATCCATTCATCTGTCGATGGACACTTAGGTTGCTTCCATGTCCTGGCTATTGTAAATAGTGCTTCAATGAACATTATGATACATGACACTTTTTGAATTATGGTTTTCTCAGGGTATATGCCCAGTAGTGGGATTGCTGGGTCGTATGGTAGTTCTATTTTTAGTTTTTTAAGGAACCTCCATACTGTTCTCCATAGTGGCTGTATCAATTTACATTCCCACCAACAGTGCAAGAGGGTTTCCTTTTCTGCACACCCTCTCCTATGCTGGGTTGTTTTTTTTTTTAAATGCAAAGAGGTACCAAGAAACAAACCAAACATGAGTTATAATCTCCTTGGTCAAATTAGCCTTTGTTGACATTAAAAAAATTATTAACTATACTTATTTCATCATTTTATAATATATACATGTATCAAATCATCATGTTATATACCTAAAACTAATACAATGTTATATGTTAATTATATCTCAATAAAACTGGAAAATAATTTAAATTTAGAAAATTCAAACAGCAGGAAATTTTAAAAATTAAATGCCACTCCCCTCTATTCCTTTCCTAAAGGCAATCTTTCTAACATTTTCTTGGGATTCCTTCCAGTAAAAAAGAACATATGTAATATGATATGGATGACTCAGTTTTGTTTTTCACACAAATGGGGTCGTATGATAGTCCTGCAGCTTATTCTTTTTCATCCAATAACACATTTGAGAGAATCTTTCCATTTCAGCACAAAGCCATCTTACCTTTCTTTTCCTTGAACACATAGCATTCATCATATTCTTTGCTCTTTGAGAAATCTGGTTTAGGATCTTTTTCTTATCAAACTCTTTATATATTAATCAGTTCTTGGTCAACTTTATGGGTTCCAAATATGTTTTCCTTGTTTTTTACTGTTTAATTTCAAATACATGTTGGCATTTCTTGTTTCTAGAGGTAGGTCAAACGATTGCCTCACAGGGACTGCAGGGGCTGTATTGGTTTTCTATTGCTGCAGTAACAAACTTCCACAAACTTAGTGGCTTAAAACAAATCAAATGTACTATCTTACAGTTCAGGAGGTTGGCCGTCTAAGGCGGGTTGGCAGGGCTGCATTCCTCCCTGAGGCTTTGGGGGTGGTGCAGAGAATCCACTCCCTCACCTCTTCCAGCTTCCAGGGATCACCTCGGCTCGTGGTTCCTTCCTCCACCTTCAAACCCAGCAGTGCAGCATCTTCTTCCCTCTCTGGCCTCTGCTTCTACCCTCACATCTTTTCTCTCTGTCTGAGCCTCCTGATTCCTTTATAAGGATCCCTATCCTTGCATTGGGCCTATCCAGATCATCCAGGATAATCTCCCCATCTCAAAATCTTTAATTTAATCACATATTCACAAATTCCAGGCATTAGGACAGGGAATCTGTGTGTGTGTGTGTGTGTGTGTGTGTGTGTGTGTGTGTGTGGTGCATTATTCAGGGAAGAATCGGAGGAGGGGGTGGGAGGGAGGGGCAATAATATGGCTCCAAAGAAAAAGCATAGCCATCCCTCCATCTCTGGAACTCTGGAACGCTCTACACTTCGTGTGACCTAAGCCTCATCACAGACCTCTTCTTGCAACCCCACCTAAAAGGCGACATCCTTGCTCTTCAAGGCCTGTCACATCGCCATGTGCGTTTCCTATTCACCTCCCCGCCATAGGGCACAGGAACAGCTTATGGAAATCTGGCACCTGTGCTAGGAAATTAACACTCCCACATGGGTCTTCCCTCCTCACCAGGTTATAACCTCCTGGAAGCCAGGGGCCAAGACCTAGGCTTCCGTTGTTGTTGTAATCCACTCAACATGCCTGGCACAGCACCTCATGCGATTGCAGAGAAAAGGAAGGAAGGAAGGAAAAAAGGAAGCGAGGGAAGCAGCTGCTTCGCCCAGGCCCAGCAGCTCTCCTTGCTGAGTCCTGGGCAGACCGTGCTCTCTCCCTGCTCACCTGGGCTCCCCCTGCCCTGGGGCCCAGCTTGACTCCACTTGCCCCTCGGGTGACTGGGTCTTCTCAGAGGACACTGCCCACAGGCAGGTCCTAGAGCCACATGGGAGCAAAGACTCTGCAGGAAGATCATGCCCTATTTTCTATTTAGGAGAACGCTGGAAACATGAGAGTGATAAAGACATTTACCATGAAGTTGAACCTCTTTGGGGATTCTGCTGGAGCGGAAGGATGAGGGGGGCAAGGGGCAGTTTCTGACATGGGGAAGAGGTTCAGCTATTGTGTCTTGTTCAGGTACTTCATCTCAGAGGCAGGGGAATGGACTGGATGACTTCTCAATATTCTTTCCAGCCTGACATGGTCATAACCGCCATAGCCCCACCCCTGCAAAGCTGCCTCAGGCCTCTTACTCTGAAACCTCCAGCCTTGAGACCTCCCTGGGCAAATGGCCATGACATTTTTTCCCTCCTGATTGTAAAAATAGCACTTATCTCTTATTACCAAAAAAAAAAAAAAAGACAAATTCAGAAAAGCTTAAATAAACAGGAAGATATGATAGCCATAATCCAGATACTCAGAGGGAACCATGGTTAGCATTTAAGCCTATTTCCTTTTGTGTAATTGTGACTCCTGTGAAAGCCTTCTTTCTGGGGTCTTCTGGGGAGAGGGTGTCAAGAGATCGACTTGCTACCTCTGCGTGTCCCCAGTGGGCGTATGCTGTGCATGACCCATGCTGCTTCCGTCCCCCGACCTGGGAGGGGCTTGGACAACCTTTCTCCGAGGTGCCCCTGGGACCTGAAGAAAGATTTCAGTTCTGCACTGAAGGAGAACAGATCTGGGGTCCTATTTGGCGGGGGTGGGAGGGAAGGGGGAGTAGGCTGTTGCGTGAACCTCCCCAAGGTCTCCTGCTGGGATCTCTTGCCCCCTCTCCTCTCTTCCAGTTGCCCCTCTGACTCTTCACCACTTTCTGCTCAGAAATCCAGCTCATCCCCTTCTGGGAACGACCTCTCTCCCTCAAACAAATGAGGAATTCTTTTTTTTTTTTTTAACATCTTTATTGGAGTATAATTGCTTTACAACAGTGTGTTAGTTTCTGCTTTATAACAAAGTGAATCAGTTATACATATACATGTGTCCCCATATCTCTTATCTCTTCCCTCTTGCGTCTCCCTCCCTCCCACCCTCCCTATCCCACCCCTCTAGGTGGTCACAAAGCACCGAGCTGATCTCCCTGTGCTATGCGGCTGCTTCCCACTAGCCATCTATTTTACGTTTGGTAGTGTATATATGTCCTTGCCAGTCTCTCACTTTAAATGAGGAATTCTTGAAACGGCTCCTATGCCTCCCGCACTCCCAGCCTCTGGCTTTGAATGGCCATGTCTTTTTCCTATGCTGCCGGCTGCTCCTGGTCCAGCGGAGGAGAAGCAGCTTTTCTGGGGAGGTGGGGTGCAGGGGGGGAAGGGGAAGCACTGTGCTCTGGGGTACAGATGTGGGAGGCGGGGAATGGGGGGTGTCTTCCACGTAAATGGCAGCTGCTTCACCCAACAGCGCATCTAAAACAGAACCTGCCTTGCTACCCCAAGAGTAATTTCTTCCAGGGGGAAAAAAAAACCCCCACAACCATACAAATAATATTTGACCCACATAAGAAACTAATACTCTTCCTACTACTGTACTTGCAACTCTATTTCCTGTGAGCAAACACCCTGACCTTATTGGTGGAAAGAACATTTACCCCCTCTCTGTCAAGGTTAGATGACAAGATATCCTTCATTAACTCGACAAAAAAGCATATGGCTTTAATTGCTTGGAAGGGAAATAGGGGTGGGTGTGGGGTAGCGGGGAGGGCGGGGTGAGAAGCCTCTTTTCACTCTATCACACATAGTTTTTAACGTACTTGAAATTATACAATTTTGTAGCCCGCTTTTTTTCCGCAATATGGTAAGCATTCTCTCAAGTTTTAAAAGCCTCCCTAAACACCTTGTCTTATATAAGCCACATTTTAAATGATTGTATAACATTCCATCGTAGAGCAGAGCACGGCCTGGGATTTTTAGGGGCAGAAAGTCAATGTTCCAGGATTATTCTTGCTAAAGTAAATCCTTATGAGGCTTAGTAACTAGCTTAGGAACTGCTGAAGACTTTCCAAAGAAATTGCTAACAGGCAACAGCCTTTTTAGGTTGGGAATGAGGCTCTGAGTTATTGAACTGTGTGTGCAGAAGGTGTTGACGCCAGCCCTGCTGTAACACGTGAGCCAGGTCAAGAAACATACCCTAGGTGGAGCCAAGGTAAAAGTGTAAAACACAAAAACAAAAGCAGATACAAAAGACACATTACCTGGGTGATTGTGTCAACAGCCATCAATCTGTCCCCAGGGAGTAGAACTGGAGACATTTCATCTCGGACACAGGCAGACAGCTGTGTTACTGGATAGGAGTGGACAGGTCTGGGGCCAGCAAATTCCTAACTTTGAATGAACTCTGACCACCTCTGAGACTGTGTAGCCCTTGGTTCTCAACCCTGACCACATGAAGGGAAAAAAACAAAGGAAATTCCCAGGACTTATCACATTCTGATTAAAGAAAAAAATCTGATCTTTTTGCTCTGGAGAATCCTAGAGAAAGACAATGCTTTCTGTTCATTTCTTCCAGTTTCGATAACCGAGAAAGCATTTCTGGAGGCAGGAGACGGGGTGGGCTATAGAACCTCTAATTGGCTCCCACCCTCACCCACTGGAAGTTAGGAATCTATGTTCCTTAGTCAGAGCTTGGCCGGAAACACTGGGATATCAATAATTTTACAGAGCATTTTATGCTCAGGTTTTTTTTTAATCTTGCAAACCCTATTTTCAGGTCTCATCATCAGGGAGACTGGGTTAATAGGACAGAAATTTTGGAATGCCAAGGAACTCTGCTTCTGATTGCCTCAGGTCTTCTTGGAGGTCTCCATCAGAGTTTCATACAGATATCTGCAGGGGACCTTCCAGGGAACGGGTGGGAAGCTCATTGTCCCATTAGGACTCTCCTACACTCTTCCCAGAGGGCCCAGCCTAAACAGAGTTGGCTTGGAACTTGGCAGGAAGAGGAAGCCCAGCTCCATGTTACATCACAAGCAGCTTCCAGCAGCCTGCCCTAAAATAGTCCACCTCCTCCTGATACACACCCCCTACCCTCACTCAAACATCTAATCAGCCAGTCAAAGTTATCAACGCACCTCCTAAGTCTGTCTTGGGTCCACTTTCTCTTCCTCCCCAACATCAACTCCCAATGCAGGAGCAATCTCCTCTCTGGTCTACCAGCCTGCCATCTTTCTGCCTCAGTCTGTCTCATTGCCACAGCCAACATGGTCTTTCTAAGCTGAGAACTTCTCATTTGAAGATGGTGTAAAGTTAGCAATCCCCTTTTCTTTTACTGGAAATAATCCAAAACTGAAAAGGAACTGAGTCATTAAAAACTCCATTTTTAGTGAAAGTAGGAGATGCTTAAAACACAAAATAGGTAGAAGAGTTGCCTCCAAAGCAGAGGCACACAGGGAATTCCCTGGCAGTCCAGTGGTTAGGACTCCATGCTTTCAGTGGATTCAATCCCTGGTTGGGGAACTGGGATCCTGCAAGCCAAGCACCACAGGGAGAAAAAAAAAAAAAAAGCAGAGGCACTCATAGGAGGAAGGCGGAGTGAGGACAATTTACTGCAGAGTCTCAGGGACAACCTACAAAACACTCACCACAGGGTGAGGGGCACACCTGGAGGTGCAATACAGAAAGCCCTTGTTTACAACAGCAGGAAGCAGGCACACATGCTGGTGGCATGAGTTCTGCTGGACCAGGACTAAATGAGGCATCACCCAGACAAGCCATATTTGTAGGAAGTGGTCTGTCTCTGTGGCAACAGGGGAGGAGAGACTTTGCACTGGAAAAAGCATCACCATTGGCTGGAGACAATTCAAGGCTAAGTGAGCTTTTATTAACCCTGGGTCATAAGGAAAATTTAGACCACCTGGAAGGCAACCTTGGCCACTCTCATACAGGAGGTCCACGGGCAAGGAAAAAAATAAATCACCAGCTTCAATGATGAATCATCTATACAGAGATTTGACAAGAAAAAAGGAGGGGAAAAAAAAAAAAAGCAACAGCAGACAAAGGTGCATCAAAAAAATGTTGCCACGGAACATATGAAAATTCTAACCAGAAAATTAAGAAAACATAGTGAAGAGACCTCAGGGAAGAGGTCGTGAAATAATAGGAGGAAATGAATCCTGAGCTGGCAGGGCTCAGGGAAGAAGTGGAAGAAAAAAAGACAACTGTTTAACCTTCATTCTTAAATGAAGTCTAAAATCTGAAGGAGAAGAAATAGAAATTCAGAAGGAGAAAGCAAGAGAAATAAGGGAAGTCAGAAAATTAAATGAAAATAAAGAAAGGATTAGAGAGAAAATGATAGAAACAAAAGACAAAGAAGATCTGTTTGTATGTGCATTAAATATCTCTGAAAAGACACACAAGAAATTGGTAACATGGTTTGCTTCTAGGGAGGGAAATTAGGTCGTAGGGGCCGGTGGGTGGGTGGATGGGAGGAGGGCAGGGGTGGAAGGGAGAATTCTCAGTCTTTTAACATTTTGACCTGTATGAACATGTTAGCTCTTCAAAAAAACTATCATTAAGCAATCCTCACAACCCCCTAACACACACACGCACACATTCACAAATCTGATTGTGTTACTCTCATTTAAAACCCTGCAATCATTCTCATCGCTGTCAGGATAAAGAGTGTCTCAAAATGGCTTATTAGCAGGGCAACAATAGAATCTACTGCCCAACAGGGCACTTCTGAGGTTGAAAGGAGGTGGGACAGATGTAACCCGAGACTAAGGTCACTTACAAGGCGGGTCACAATGTGGCGCTTGCTGCCCGCTCTAGCCTCACCTCCCATCTTCCAGCCCAGGGGCTCTCACCCCAGCCATACTCCAGACCTCCCCGCACATGCCGCTCCGTCTGCGGTAGTGTCTCTCCTGCACTCCTCCACACTGTCTCAGGGAGGGATGTGTGGAGATCAAAATTAGGAACTTGCTGCCCTCAGGCTATCCTCCCCTGCCCAGGAATCAGGAACTGGGCTCTAGCGTACGGCTGCCTGCCTGTGTCCAAGATGAAATGTCTTCGGATCTCCACCCAGGGACAGACTGATAGCTAGCGGGGGGACGGTGTCTTTTGCATCTGGTTTTATACTTTCACCGTGGCTCCTTGCCTCTACTTCCTGTGCAGAGCCACGTCTGCAAGGGGACCCCTCCTGTACCATTTCAGCCGTGCCTGGCCTCAATACCTTCTGCGCACAGCTGTGACAACCTGGAGCAACATTTCCAATCTCCCAGCACAAGCCACTCTCTATCAGCAATTTCTCTGGAAATTGTGTCATTCCCAGTGTGTAATTTCTATTAGTAACTTCATTTTGAAATCCCATCAAGTTACCAGGTGCTATCCCAGCATCCCAATAGGCCAACACCCTAACAGCTTCCCCTTTAAAAGAAAAGAAAATATTGTCCTCCTTCAGCTCAAAATTTCCCAAATCGTTACATCCCTACATGTGGACTCAGGACAATTGAAGAGGGAGAAGAGAAGATTAGGGTCCTAGGACACCTGGGCACGAGGAGCATGGCTCTCCTCTTTTCCTGTGACTGGCCTCTGAAGCCCCTCTTGCTCAAAGAAGTTGAAGGGAAGACCCCCAACTGCCTCAGCTGGAGCTGTGTGACCCCTGTGAGCCTCAGCTCTCCATCCATCAGTGTCATCGTGAGGATCAGAGGCGACATAACTGAAGCCACACGTCCCGCACATTGCACATAGTAGGCAGCTGTGATGGCTATTCCCTCCCTTCTGCCTTCCGGTGTTTCTTGTCTAGAGAACTTGATTGTGTTGGGACTTTTCTACAGCATTGCTCAATGAGCCGGAAATGGCAGCCCTGCTGATTGGGATGCTGGTTTGCTGGGAACAGAGTGGTAGTGTTGACATTTGCGGAAAGCTTTCTTGCTAAACTTTAAACACTTTGCAGATCTAATCCTGCTGGCATTGCCTGCTAGTGATATTTCTATGGCTATGATGGACACGCTGAGTTCAATCAGACACCTGGGCAGAGGGCAGGATAATTGGTTTCCTTTAGGGTTCCAGCAAAGTTAGGTGGACACTAAGTCCATTTTAGCATGAGGAAACTTAACATATATTGACCGTTATCTGTCTGGCACATGGGAGGAGTTCAGTAAACATTGACAAGCTGAATAATGTGAAGCAATAAATGAATTAATTGCACAGGCCAGAATAAACTATGCAGTTTTACTTTGTACTGTATGTTTTGCTAGGTATGAATGGCTAATTTCAAATGTTTATATATTTATTTGGGCACAGTGGTGTGTCAGGCCCTGCTCTAGGTTCTGGGGACATAACTAAAAGCAAAACCAAGTCTCTCTGCCTTCTGAGACCACTCAGTGCAGAGAGGGTGACAGAGAAGAAATGGGAGTATTACCTATAATAGTCTTCTGGGGCTGCCATAACAAAATACCATAGACTGGGCAACTTGAACAACAGACATTTATTTTCCCATAGTTATGGAAGCTGAAAGTCCAAGATCAAGGTTCAGCCAATTTGGTTTCTAGTGAGCACTCTCTTCCTGGCTTGCAGATGGCTGCCTTGTCGCTATGTCCTCATATGGCCTTTCCTCAATGTGTGCAAGAGAGAGAGTTCTCTGATGTCTCAACATCAATCCTCCTCAAACTCTTACAAAAATTTGAGAAGGGAATACTTGCAAACTCATACTATGAGGCCAGCGTTACCCTGAAACCAAAGTCATGTAAGGACACCACAAGAAATGAAAACTATAGATCAATATCCCTGATGAATATAGGAACAAAAAGTCTCAACAAAGTAGCAGCAAACTGAATTCAAGAACACTTAAGAAGGGCTTCCCTGGTGGCACAGTGGTTAAGAATCCGCCTGCCAATGCAGGGGACACAGGTTCGAGCCCTGGTCTGGGAAGATCCCACATGCCACGGAGCAACTAAGCCCGTGCACCACAACTACTGAGGCTGTGCTCTAGAGCCTGTGAGCCACAACTACTGAGCCCACATGCCACAACTACTGAAGCCTGTGCACCTAGAGCCTGTGCTCCGCAACAAGAGAGGCCACCGCAATGAGAAGCTTGCGCACCGCAACGAAGAGTAGCCCCCTCTCATCGCAACTAGAGAAAGCCCGTGCACAGCAACGAAGACCCAATGCAGCCAAAAATAAATAAAATAAATAAATTTATATAAAAAAAAAAGAACACTTAAGAAGAATTATACACCACGACCAAGTGGGATTTATACCTTGTATGCAAGGATGGTTCAACATATGCAAATCAATAAATGCAGTACATATTAATAAAATGAAAGATAAAAATCACATGATCATCTCAATAGATGCAGAAAAACCATTTGACAAAATACAACATCGTTTCATGATAAAAACCCTTAGCAGATTGGGTATAGAAGGAACATACCTAAACATGATAAACGTCATGTATAACAAATGCACAGCTAACATTATACTCAATGGAGAAAGATTGAAAGCTTTTCTTTTAAGATCAGAAATAAGACAAGGATTTCCACCCTCACCATTTTTATTCAATATAGTATTGGAAGCCCTAGTTAGAGTAATAAAGCAAGACAAAGAAATAATAGGCATCCAAATTGGGGAAGAGTAAGTAAAACTTATTCTTCCTGTATATAGAAATGCAGGTGATATGATCCTGTATATAGAACACCCCAAAGACTCTACCAAAAAACTGTTGGAACTAATCAGTGATGTCAGTAAAGTTTCAGGATACAATATCAACATACAGAAATTAGTTGCGTTTCTATACACTAAGGATAAAACATATGAAAAAGAAATAAAAATATCCCATTCACAACAGCATCAAAACAATAAAATGCTTAGGAATAAATTTAACCAAGGAAGTGAAAGATCTGTACAACAAAAACTATAAGACTTCTGAAAGAAATCAAACAAGACAAAACAAATGGAAAAATATCTGTGCTCATGGATCAGAAGAATTAATATTGCTAAAATGTCTGTAATACTCAAGACCATCTATAGATTCAATGCAATCACCATCAAAACATCAATAGTATTCTTCACAGAAATAGAAAAAAAAATCCTAAAATTTATATGGAACCACAGAAGACCCCCCCAAATAGCCAAAGTAATCCTGAGGAAAAAGAACAAAGCTGGAGGTGTCACACACTTCCTGATTTCAAACTGTACTACAAAGCTACAGTAATAAAAACAGTACGGTACTGGCACAAAAATAGACGCATAGACCAAGAACAGAATAAAGAGCCCAGAATTAACCCCAGCTTATACTGTCAACTTATATTCAACAAGAGAGCCAAGAGCACTCAATGTGGAAAAGATAGTTTCTTCAATAAATGGTGTTGGGAAAAACTGGATAAACACATGTAGAGGAATGAAATTGGATTCCTATCTTACACCACTCATAAAAACAAACTCAAAGTGGATTAAAGACCTACATGTAAGACCTGATACTATAAAGCTCTTAGAGGAAAACATAAGCAGAACACTCTTTGACATAAATTGCAGCAATATCTTTACTCTCCTAGAGTAATGGAAAAAACAACAAAAATAAACAAATGGGGCCTAATTAAACTGAAAAGCTTTTGCACATCAAAGGAAACCATAAACAAAATGAAAAGACAACCCACAGAATGGGGGGAAATATTTGCAAATGATGCGACCAACAAGGGCTTAATTTCCAAAATATAAAAACAGCTCATACAACTCAACAACAAAAAAACAACCCCATCAAAAAATGGGCAGGGCGCATTTCCTGGTGGAAATTAGGGTTAGGGTTAGGGTGATTGAGAGCCCGCCTGCCAATGCAGGGGACGTGGGTTCGAGCCCTGGTCCGGGAAGATCCCACATGCCGCGGAGAAGCTGGGCCCGTGTGCCACAGCTGCTGAGCCTGCGCTCTGGAGCCTGAGAGCCACAACTACTGAGCCCACATGCCACAACTACGGAAGCCCACGTGCCTAGAGCCTGTGCTCTGCAACAAGAGAAGCCACCGCATGAGAAGCCCGCGCACCACAATGAAGAGCAGCCCCCACTTGCTGCAACTAGAGAAAGCCTGCGAGCAGCAATGAAGACCCAGTGCAGCCAAAAATAAATAAATAAAATAAATAAATTTATTAAAAAAAAAATGGGCAGAAGGCATAAATACGTCTCCAAAGAAGTCATACAAATGGCCAAGAGGCACATGAAAAGATTCTTAACATTGCTAGTTATTAGAGAAATGCAATCAAAATTACAATGAGATATCACTTTGCACTGGTCAGAATAGCCCTCATCAAACAGTCTACAAATAATAAATGCTGGAGAGGGTGTGGAGAAAAGGGAACCCTCCTACACTGTTGATGGGAATGTTAACTGGTACAGCCACTATGGAGAACAGTATGGAGGTTCTTTAAAAAAACTAAAAATAGAGCTACCATAGGATGCAGCAATCCCATGCCTGGGCATATATCCAAAGAAAACCATGGTTTGATAGGATACATGCACCCCAATGTTCATTTCAGTGCTGTTTACAATAGCCAAGACATGGAAGCAACCTAAATGTCCATTGACAGGTGAATGGATAAAGAAGATGTGGTACATACATAAAATGGAATATTACTCAGCCATTAAAAAGAATGAAATAATGCCATTTGCAGCAACATGGATGGACCTGGAAATTAGCATACTAAGTGAAGTAAGTCAGACAGAGAAAGACAAATATCATATGATAGCACTTACATGGGGAATCAAAAAAAAATGATACAAGTGAACCTATTTACAAAACAGAAACAGACTCAGACCCACAGACTCCAAAAACAAACATATGGTTACCAAAGGTTAACCAAAGGGAAAGATAAATTGGGAGTTTGGGATTGACATATACACACTACAATATTTAAAACAGATAACCAACAAGGACCTACTGTACAGCACAGGGAACTCTGCTCACTATTCTGTAATAACCTAAATGGGAAAAGAATTTGAAAAAGAATAGATACATGTATATGTATCACTGAATCACTTTGTTGTACAGCTGAAACTAACGCGACATTGTTAATCAACTATACTTCACCCAAGCACCCCGGATGGGGGACAGCACCCTTCCCGGGCTGATTTAAGGGGACTGATTGAATCAAAGGCAATCATGTGATTTAAGGGGGCTTACTGTTTTAAGGGTGGTCAGGAGATTAAGAAGGCCCATTGATTTAATGTGGTACAGGAGAATTAAGAAGGCAGAATGGGGAATTCCCTGGTGGCTCAGTGGTTAAGAATCCACCTGCCAATGCAGGGGACACGGGTTGGAGCCCTGATTTGGGAAGATCTCACATGCTGCGGAGCAACTAAGCCCATGAGCCACAACTACTGAGCCCGCATGCCACAACTACTGAAGCCCACGCACCTAGAGCCCATGCTCCACAACAAGAGAAGCCACTGCAATGAGAAGCCTGCACACCGTGAGGAAGAGTAGCCCCCCGCCCCACCGCCGCCGCAGCCAGAAGAAAGCAACAAAGACCCAATGCAACCAAAAAAAAAGAAGGTAGAATGACTTAATGGGTGTCTGGAGAGTTAAGAAGGCAGATTGATTTAATGGGGGTCAGGAAAAGTAAGGGGTTTGATTGGTATAATGGGTGTCAGGAGATTTAAGAAGGATGATTGATTTAATGGGGGTCAGGATATTTAACAGGGCTGATTTAATCAAGGGGAGTCATGTGATTTAGGGGGCCAGTTTAATATATGGGTGTCACGTGATACAAGCATGCTGATTGAATCAATGGGAGTCACCTGATTTACAGGGACTGATTTAACAATAGGAGTCACATGATCCAAGGGGCTGATTGAATCAGCCCAAGCACCCTCCCAAGGAGGACAGCACCTATGTACACAACTGTGTGTATAATATGTGTCCACAAAGGAACTTTGGGTACTCAGTGCATATATACAACTGTGTATATACTAAGTGTCCACAAAAGGCACGTTGGGTACACAATGCATTTACACAACTGTGTACATACTATGTTTCCACAAAGGAATTTTGGGTACACAATACATATACACAACTGTGTACCACAGGGAGTGCATCTGGGGCCTCCAAGCACCCTCCCTGACCTCTCATCATAGACATTTCTGGTATTTCTAACTTTTTTTGCTGTTACAAGCAAGGAAACAATGTCTATTGTATTAGTTATTTACTGCTGCCTAACACATTACCCCAAAACTTTGTGGGTTAAAACGATCATAAATATTTAATATGGCTCACAGTTTTTGCCAGACAGGAATTTGGGCGCTGCTTGGCTGGATGGCTTGCGGCTCAGTGTTTTTCATTGGGTTGCAGTCAGAAGGTTGGCTAGGGCTACAGTCACTGAGGTTTGACTAGGCTGGAGGGTGTACTCGCTCCAGGGCTGGCAAGTGGATGACAGCTGATGGTGCAGAGCCCTAGTTGCTAGTTCCCCATGTAGCCCTCTCCATGAGGCTGATTGAGTGTCCTCACAACATGGTGGCAGGTTTCCCCCAGAGTGACTTATTCAAGGGCGAGCAAGCAGAAGCAGCAATGCCCTTTAGGACCTAGCCTCAGAAGTCACACACTGTTACCTCTGCCACATTCTGTTCATCAGAAGTGAGTCACCAAGTCCAGCCCTTTTGAAGGGAGGAGTGTCAAAGAGTTTGCAAACATATATGAAAGCCCTCAGTCCTATCCTTATACATAATCTTTATGTACTTGTGTGAATATTTCCTTAGAATAGGTTTTTTTGAACTAGAATTGCCAGATCAGGTGATACGTAGACTTTTAATTTGGGTAATTCCTGTATGCATCAAAACTGCTTATTTTCCCCCAGTAAATATTTTCTCGCTTCTTCCTTTAGCAATGAATCTCCTGAGTTTTAGCTGGGCACAGCTTGAGAATGGATTTCCCAGGCTCCCTTGCTGCATGGGGACAGGTAACTAAGTTCTGGCCAATGGGAAGTATTGTGTGAAGTTTCTGGGTCATGCTCTTAAGAGAAGCTGCCGGCCTACTTCCTCTTTCTCCATGGAGAAGGCTGTTTGGAGATCAGATGTGGTGGCAGTGAGAACCAGCTTCCACCAGGTGATGAAGACAGTACTATTGGGGATGGTGCGGTGATGTATAGAAAGAACCTGGGCGTCTGGATAACCCCATGGAGCCAAGCCACCCTTCTTCTCAGGACTTCCTACCAGCTTAGATTTTTGAGAGAAAAATAAAACTTCTGTCTTGTTTAAGCCACTGTTGTTTACTGATGATTTGCCTTCTAAAAAGGCCTCAACCAACAGTATATGAGTATCCATTCCCCCATCCTTGCCCACACACAGTATTATCAATCTTTAAAAATTTACCAACCTGATGGACTCCCCCCTTTTCTTACGACTTTATCAGCTCCCTCCTTTGCTGCTGGACCAAATGCTAGGAACAAGAGGAGAGATACTGATCAGAAAGCCCACCACAATCTGGGTTAATAGAAAACACAAAGATACAATGTTGCTCTCCTCGTACAACTCGAAAAGTACACATCCATCACCAGAAAAGTCTCCGCGGAGATGCTGTGCCTGCCCTCAAAGGCATTACAGCGGAACTGGGGAGAGGAAGCACCTGGAAAGAGACAACTAGCTGTGCAAAATGGAGGGGTCTGGCTGTCCAGTTATCGGGGCTGACCCAGGGACCTCGGGGAGGGAGCTATGATGGAGGACATTAGCCTCCCCCGGGCCGTGGTTCACGAATTTCTCATGCTATTCTGGCCAGAAGTGGGGAGGAGGGAGTGGGTTACCTGGGGGAAAGTTACGGCAAATGGCGAAGAGCACGGGCTCTGGATTTAGAATGCTTGCATCACATCCCATGCCTGGCCCTTCACTCTGTGGATAGGGATGCACTGAGTGCCTCCTGAGAGCCAGGCACTCTTGGCGGTGCTGGGAGTCCCACGAGAAACTCTGCCGTATCCAGAGCTTACCTTTAGAGTGCTGAGATGGACAGGCCAGGCTGGGCCACGGATCCCTCACCTGCAGAGTGAGAGGGCTGCTGGGAAGACTGAATGAAATAACACGTGTGTGAGATTGTGCCCACGGCACCTGCGTAGCAAAGGCTCAGTATGGGCAGCTGCTATAA
This sequence comes from Eubalaena glacialis, assembly GCF_028564815.1. Classification (NCBI taxonomy): domain Eukaryota; kingdom Metazoa; phylum Chordata; class Mammalia; order Artiodactyla; family Balaenidae; genus Eubalaena; species Eubalaena glacialis. The sequence goes on from NC_083717.1 coordinate 67,202,704, forward strand.
TGAAGAAAAGCCGTGAGATATCATATGATACCACTTATATGTTGAATCTTAAAAAATTATACAAATGAACTTATTTACAAAACAGAAATAGACTCACAGACATAGAAAACAAACTTATGGTTACCAAAGGGGGAAGCAGGGGGAGGGATAAATTAGGAGTTTGGGATTAATATAGACACACTATTATATATAAAATAGATAACCAGCAAGGACCTACTGTATAGCACAGGGAACTATACTCAATATTTTGTAATAACCTATAAGGGAAAAGAATCTGCAAAAGAATATATACATATATCTATACATATATGTGTATATATATATATATCTGAATCACTTTGCTATACACCTGAAGCTAACACAACGTTGTAAATCAACTATACTTCAATTTTTTTTAAAAGCCATGAAGGAGAGAACCCTTCCATGAAGTCTCCAGGACCCCCAAATTTCCTCTCTGTGACCTTTCGTTCCCTCCCTGGTGACTCCCGTAAACTTTGCATTAATGCCCATCCCCGCCTAGGAAAAAAAAACAAACAACAACCCTGCTTTCGTAAAAGATCTTTCTCACTGAGAAATAGTTGGTGTGGTTTTATGCACTGATCCTGTTACATTTACACTTTAGTGGGGGACATCTGTGTTTGATGAAACCAGAGGAATGAAAGTCTAATTATGAAATTTTGGGCATCAGTCAAGCTAAATGGGGACACCTGGCCCAATTGGAGGTGCTTCACTGATGCTGTTGAAATCATAACTTTTAGGAGATGGCCCCGACCTCCTCTCCTCTCCTCTCCTCCCCTCCTCTCTCTTCTGCTCCCCTCTCTCCTTCTCTCCTCTGTCTCCTGTCTTTTTCTTGCCTAAATGGCCATCTGAGTCTCTGATGATTCAGTGTGATTGCGTTTCCATAGGCAGGTGTGTGTCTTGTTTAGTCACATTAAAAATAAATCACTTGGCCACACACAGTCAATCTGTTACTTTTCTCTGCTTTCCAGGGACAGACTGCTCAAAAAGCACAGGACCGTTGGGTGAAATGCAAGCGGGGAAAGGAGTGAGGTGGAGTGGACAGAGCCCTTCCAAGCTGGCCATCCGACTTCACATCTAATCAGAGAGTGAATCAGTTATGCCTGTAATTATGCCAACAACTCAGCGTTGTGGCTGCTGCTGGGGACCCATGATGGCGAGCTGTGGAAGAAATAGGTTTGGGGTGGAGAGGTGGCACTCATATGTTACTGAAAACCTACCGTGTGCCAGGCCCTGTGTTTACTGGACACCTACTATGTACCAGGCCCTGTGCTTGCTTTTGCATCTGTTTTCTTCCAAGGGGGGATCAGGATCCTGGTTGAGGGACCCTGGCCAATTTCACCTTTCAGGGTCTTGTTTCTGCAGACTAGAAGCATTACATCATTCTCTAATGATTCTGTTTGGTATGATGGAAGGGTCTTGGGGTTAGACAGATGTAGCTCCACCACTGTGAACAGATGACCTAACACTTCTGAGCCTCAGTTCCTTCATCTCTAAAATGGGGATGAAGATCAGGATCGAATGAAATAATATATTTAAGACACCTCATAAATAGGCAGCTAAAAATGATAGTGTTTAATCTCTCCTTCATAACATACAACTTCACCCTCTTAGAGATTTTTATTTTTACAGGTTAGGGTGGCAATGTTCCCAGAGCTCTGTGTGTGTGCGTGTGTTTCTTATTCTTGATAAAAAGACAGTCTGAGGGAGAGAGAGCTGAGTCTTTTGTAGCAATCTTGGTGCTTTAGAAAACCAGACCCCCGCCTCGATGAAATGCCATTGGGCATTCCGTCAGCAGGCAGAGTGTAGAAGACACCTCCCAGTGAACAAGGCCTCCCCATGGTCACCCCCTGCGTGGTGTCCTTCCACATTGGATCTGGGCTGGTCTGTGACTTGCTTTGAACAATAAAATATGGTGGAAGTGACACTGGGCCTAAGCCTTAAGAAGCACTGGAAGCTTCCACCTTTGTGCTCTGGGGGAGGCCTTGAGCCAATGTATAAGAAATTTGGTCTCTCTGTACTGTAGAAATGTTAGGCCAAACAAACCAAAATGTCGCAATTTGGAGCAGAGAAAGGTTTATTGCAGGGCCGTGCAAGGAGATGGGTGGCTCATGCTCTGGGCAGCTCAGGCCCCCAAAAACCCCGAGCTCCCCAAAGAGGCTCCCCTAAGGGGCTCTGGCAAAGCATTTTTAAAGGCCAGGTGAGGGAGGGGCGTTGCAAGGTATGTGATCAGCTCATGTACAATTCTCTGATTGGTTGATGGTGAGGTAACAGGGCGCTGTCACAAGGGTTAACATTATCAATCCTTAGGTTCCAGGAGGCCTGGGCCATCAAGTAGTTAACATCTTCCATTTAGTGGGCGTTTTTCACATCTGTAAAACAACTCAGGAACTGTACATTAAATACTGTTATCTAGGTACTGAAGTACATAGAGAGGAGCTAAAGCAGAGGATATGGGGGAAGGCCTGTCCCAGGAAGGCCCCATAGGGTCCTGCTCCATTACAGAGACAGTATAGAGAGAGCTGGTGGAAAAGGAGAGATGCTGAGAATCTATGGGAGGAGAGAAAGAAAGAGAGGAAGAGAGAGAGAAAGAGGCCCAGTGGTCCCAACTGAGGCCAGCCTTCCAGCCACCCCTCTGTCAACTTAAAAAATATGCACAACCTAAAAGTTGAAAGTTATGTTTTACTTGGAGGAAATTTTTAGGACTTCGAGCCACGTAGGTGGCATCTGAAGTAACCCTGAGAGAACTGCTCTGAGGAGGTGAAGGGGGAGCAAAGTTATACAGGAGTTTTGCAACAAAAGGCAGGTAGTCTGAATATCAAAAGATTATTGTTAATTAAAGAAAACCAGATATCTCAAGTTAAGAAATTTAGCACTTTTCTTTGCATGGGAAGATGCAAGAGTCTGGGCTCATGGAAATCATTCCTTTGATATGCACCTCAGCTATCTGGGGCCAGTGTCCTGTGTTTTCATATCCTGAGTTTCCTCAAGGCTCACCGTGGGGAGTGACTGCGGTTTGATGGCTGCTAGATGGCAGGTATTCATTGTTTCCTTCCTGAGTTCCCTCAGGGCTCACAAGCTCATGCAATATCTGATGACTGTGACATCCTTTCTTTACTGATGTGGCAGGCAATATTCCATTTCTCACCTCCAAGGCACCAGCCACGTGAGTGACCCATCTTGGATGCCCCAGCCCAGTCCAGCCCCCAGATGGCTGCAGTCCCAGCCGATATCATATGCAACAGAACTACCCTGCGATCCCAATCAACCTACAAACTCATGAGAGACAATAAAATGGTTGTCGAAGTCATTAACTTCTGGAGCGGTGAATTACACAGCAATAGATAATTGAAGCAATCAGCGATATTTTTGAACTTTCACTATGTACTACACCATGGTGTCCTCACTATGAGAGATACGGAGAAACCACCCTCAGGAACTTAGTTTGGGCAAGAAGATGGCACATAGGCGAGTATAAAGGTTTGAAGCATTTACTAATCCACACTCAAATGTGTGCTTAGAAACATGATGCAAACAGACTATTTGGTGATAGGGTTGGGAGGCTGAGGAAGGTAATATTTCTGAGAGAAAAATATTTTGAGCTGGATTTTGAAGGAAAGGGCAGATGACATTAGATGACATTACAGAGAATGGGGGGAGAGCGGGACATTGATAGCAACGTGGCAAGAAAATAAACTGGGAGCCCCAGGAGGAGAAGTAGAGAAGCTTAAAGTTTGGTATTAGCTGTGAAACTGCACAACTCAGATTGGGACTTGAACCCACGGTCTTTTAATTGAGATCACACACCTGGTCTCAGGACTTAATGAAGCTCAGCTTCCTGATGTCTCGTCTCAGAAAGAATTCAGTGAGAGCCAAAGCAAAAGGTAAGAAGTGGATTTATTTAGAGAGAAACACACCCCACCGACAGAGTGTGGCAAGAGGCTCTGAAATAAGGGGTGGTTAGTATTTATGGGCTGGGTAATTTCTTAGGCTAATGAGTGGGAGGATTATTCCAACTATTTTGCAGGGGATGGATTTCCAGGAATTGGGCCACTGCCCACTTTTTGACCTTTTATGGTTAGTCTCAGAACTGTCATGGCACTGGTGGGTGTGTCGTTTAGCATATGCTGATGTATTACAATGAGTGTAAAATGAGGCTCAAGGTCTACTGGAAGTCGAATATTCTGCCATCTTGGACCTAGTTGATTCTAACCAGTTTTTGTCGTGCCCTATGCCTGTGTCATTCCTTTAAAGGTTGTGTCCTGCCCCCTTCCCTCCTGTTTCAGCTGGATATAAAAATAATGGGGCTCTTACAAAGTCAGGTTTTAGGTCTGCAGTGAGGACCTCAGAAAAGCTGGTCATCTCATGATCTTTACTTTTTCCTACCCATTTGGTAGAAATACAACTCGCTTCCCTGCTGACTTTTATAAATGCTCGTGATTGTGGAGTCTCTTGGGGGAAGTTCTCTTCAGCACCCATTGGAGGGGGTGCAGAAGGATGTTCCGAACCTGTCTGCAGAGGGCCCTTTTAGGTGCCCCCCCAAGGACAGCTTACGGGGGGGTGGGAATTGAGGTTGTCAGGGCCCTTTGTGTACTGAGGAAGAGCAAGGCTTAAAAGACTGTGGAAGCAGCAGCCTCACCAGAGCTAATTGGTTGGTAATTAGCAGGTTAATGGCTCACATCAGGGATAATGCAAGGCTGGAGCCATGGGGCAGGAAATGACTTTAAAGTCTCACCCCGCCCTTTGCTCCCCTCCCCTCTAATGTTTGGTGGGGCTTTGAGGTTTCCTACCTGGGAAGGGCTGGGTCCTGTTTGCCTCCTCAGCTCTGGGGGTCAGGACAAGGCCAGAAGGTGATGTGTAGCACCAAGACACTGACTCACAAAAAAATGAGTGACTGCCCTTCCCTTGAAGAAAAGGAGGGGTGCAAGTGCACGTTGGAGTGGTGGAGAGGGGTAAGTGGTCCCCACTCTAGGCAGAGAAAGGTTGAGGGCCAGGGAGGCAGCTGGCTCATCACAGCATCTTTTTTCAAATTTTAGGGTGCCACCTGAGATTGTGGGTCCACCCAGCCTACTCCATTGATAATCTTAGCATACACAGATTTTTACAGATACTGAATCAGTTAGGAATATGTTTAGTTGTAAGTAACACAACTCCTAACAGTGGCCTTAAAAATAAAGACATTCCCTCAATCCTCAGAGAACTATTGAGAGGTGACCTCATGCCCAGCACTGTTCTAGGAGTTGGGGACACAGCAGAGAAAAGCAAACTTCCTGTCTTAGAGCAAGAAGGCAGTGGGTGAGGGCAGAGGCTTGACACTGCCTGGAGTGCCCAGGGCTCTCTACCTTTGTCCTCCATTCACCCTGTGTATTGCTTTCTGCCTCCTGGTCATAGGATCCCTCGGATGTTCAGGAATCTCGGCCAAGACAGGAAGCAGGAGATAGAGGGGGCACCAGCCTCTCCTGTTCCTTTTATCAGGAAAATGAAAACTTTCCCAAAACCCCCAGCAGATTCTCACCATTACTGGGGAGAACAGGCACATGGCTACATGAGTTCTCAGGACTAATTAATCTGGTCATTATTTTCACCTGGGGTTGCCCAGAACAACATCAGGCATCAGTTTGCAGAGAAGAGGGAAGGATGTCGGGGTCAGGTTGTCTTGTTCCTTGCTGTTCACGGGGCAAGGCCCTGACAAAGGGACAAATATCCTATTGAAAATCTTAAGTAAATAGTAAAACAATTAAAAATGACATTGGATGCAATCCAAGATCAGGCAAAAAAGTCTTTATTTATTGCTGTTTACTAAGCTCTTTTCCAAGTGCTCTGTAGGAAATGTGAGGGGTGGGAGAGAAAGGATCCAGCCTCAGGGAGCTTTCAGGCTAGCTGGAGATGACAACCACACAGACGAAACAACCTGGGACCACAAGAGAGTGAAAAGCCTTTGGTTGGATCGAATAGAGGCACAAGTAAATGCCGTCATGGTAGGAAGCCCGATCACTGCCTGCCCTGCCCACACCCCTTCTGGGGAACCTGTCACAGCTCCTAACCGTGTAGTCCTATGACGTCCAGGCCCCTCCCCAACCCCAGCCATGGCTGTTGGGACCAGACGTGGACCCTGAGCCCAAGGCAGCCAATCCACTGCCTGGCAGCAGGGACATGTGAGCTGAGCCACTCAGATGTTCCCTCTTGAGAATCTGAAGTAAGAGATGCAGAGACTACTGCCCAGGGTGAGAAGTCCTGACACCCGGCAGGGCGTGTCAAGAGACCACAAAGGACCTCAAGAAGGGAAGGGCAGGGACTTCCCTGGCGGTCCAGTGGTTAAGACTTCACCTTCCGGGGGCTTCCCTGGTGGTGCAGTGGTTGAGAATCTGCCTGCTAATGCAGGGGACACGGGTTCGAGCCCTGGTCTGGGAAGATCCCACATGCCGCGGAGCAACTGGGCCCGTGAGCCACAACTGCTGAGCCTGCGCGTCTGGAGCCTGTGCCCTGCAATGGGAGGGGCCGCGATAGTGAGAGGCCTGGGCACCGCGATTTAGAGTGGCCCCGCACCACGATGAAGAGTGGTCCCTGCTTGCCGCAACTAGAGAAAGCCCTCGCACGAAACGAAGACCCAACACAGCTAAAAAAATTAAATAAATAAATAAATAAATAAATAAAGTAGCTATTAATTAAAAAAAAAAAAGAAAAAGACTTCACCTTCCAATGCAGTGGTTGTGGGTTTGATCCCTGGTCAGGGAGCTAAGATCCCACATGCCTCGTGACCAAAACATAAAACAGAAGCAATATTGTAACAAATTCAATAAAGACTTTTAAAAAATGGTTCACGTCAAAAAAAAGTTAAAAAAAAAAAAAAAGGAAAGGGCACCTCACTCCTGACTTGGGTCCATCCTGAACTGGAGTTGGTGTTGCCCATTCCATCCTGCCCATCAACATTCCTTTTACTAGGGCTGCTTTGAACAGGTTTTGTGTCTCGGCTTGAATGGTACGGTGTGGGAAGGCTTTGTCCTCACCCCTCATCCCTGCCTCCCCCTCTTACCCGTTCCCCAATCCATCCCCCGCCTCTGCCTTAGTCCAGGGGCTCTTCCACCAGGTGCTCCCCCTGCGTTTGCTCTCCCCTTCATTTCATTGTCCACACTGTGGACAGTGGTCTTTCCAACATGACCCTGCCATGCCCTTGCTTTACATCTTTGGCCCCTCATAGCTCCGCCTCCAGGCCTGTCTCCACTGGGCACTCCCTCCCTGGCTAGGTTCCTGACCTGCCCTCCAGCCACCCTGAGATTAGACAGTCACACCTCTGTGCCTTTGCACATGCCCAGACTTGTGCGTACAAATACACCCTCCACCCCTGCTTCCCATGTCTCCTCCAAGATTAAGGTGAGGGGACATCTCACCCCCACCCTGACCTTGATTCCCCTCTCCTTTGGCCATGACAGCAGTTCATGAGGCCCTGTGCTGGCATCTACTTCATTGTGTTAGCACCACACTTTGTGTCCTTGTCACCTGGCACTGTGCTTGTGGGGTGGATGAATGAATGAATGAATGAATAGTGATTCTCTAATATAATAAACCTCAGCTGACTTGATAGGATTTTGTTGGGAGATTTGGGTGTGAGGAGGGGGCTTTCCTTCCTGGGAGATTAGCCTCGGTCTAGCCTGGACGGGGGAGTCAGGTTGTTTTTTGAGGCCCTCCTGCCTCCTGCCCTTAAAGACCACCCCACCTGCTTGCTCCCCTGGTGACGTGGGGACAGCCTCACTGAAACTGGCCTTCTTGTCCTCAACACTGAACAGAAATTCCCCAGGAGCACTTCTCTGTTTTCCTCTTCTGGAGAAGAGGCACAGAGACAGAGCCCAAGAGCAGAGGGCGACGAAGCACTCAGATCTGAGAAACAGGCAGGAGATGTCAGAAGCAATCAGGGGAGAAAAGAACCTACATTATCCCCCGAATTCACAATGCAGCCCTAACAAGCTGGAGTGCCTGTGATTCGATCTTCCCATCTTCCCGTGTCTCCTGCAGCCCAGGATTAGCCAGTTTGGGAAAGGATGCAGTGATGTCTACACAGCTAGCCAGGGCTTCCCCGGGGACGTGTCAGGGCGATGTGTGGGGACTCCTGGGAGTCGGGTGGTCCTTCCTGGGAGGGGAGGGCATTTATCAGGCCGCCAAATATGTCTGGTCATAAAGGACCTGAAGACAAAGGGCTGCAGACCCCTTCTGATGGCAGAGGGGCAACTTGGAAGAGAGTCCTCACCAGAACCCGACCACACGGGCCCCCTGAGCTCAGACTGCAGTCTCCTGAACTGTGAGAAATAAATCCTGTTGTTTATGAGCCCCCCATTCTATGGTATCATGCTATAGTAGTCCCAACGGACTAAGACAGAAATAACCAGCATCTGTTAAAACTTACTACCTGCCGAGCACTGTCTTGAGCACCTCGCGCACATTTATTTATTTAATCATTTTATCATTTCTCTATCTAATAGGTACCATTATTCTTGTTGTCCCCATTTTACAGATGAGGAAACTGAGAGCAGGGACTTTGACTCTTTTGTCCACTGTTCAACTCCAGCACCCAGAACGGCAGGAATTCAACAAACTCATCCACTAAACAGCACCAAAATGTGCTCTAATGTGGAGCCTGGGGGCCAACAATCTCCCAGATGATGATGTAGTGGGACCTTGGAGATGCACGGAGGCTCTGATGCCATTCAAGAGGCTCTGCCCCTCCCTCCTGCCCTCTTTCCTTCCATAATTATTTTTCAAGGGCTTCCTATCTGTAGAACTTGTGCACAGAGAGGAATCAGATTTCCCTTCTGCCCCCAAGTGGGTTATAATTACAGTGTAATAAGCAGCAATAACCTACGCAGAAAAATTCCAGTAAAGTAATAAAAAACACAAAGAGAAGCAAACAATGTGCTGTAACAAGTTTGTCATCCATCCATCCATCCATTCACTCATCCAAGGAGCAGGCATTGAGCTAAGCCCTGGAATGCAGGGATGAATGTGATGTAGGTGCCCCTTCTGGTGGGTGAGGCCGTGGCTGCCTCCCTCAGGGAAGCAAAGGCTTGGGGAGAGCAGCTGAGGAGAGCAGGCTCCAGGCTTGAGGTCTGCCTCCTCCATCTATCTCTGCTCTGCTCCAAGGGGCGCTTTCCCCAGAGCTGGCCCAGCCCAGAGTGCAGGCTCCAGGGCTGTGGCCTGTCGAGAAAAGCAGGTCAGTAAGACTTGTCCCCAGGCTTCGGGCTGACTGTCCCCTTTCAGTGTCCCTCTGGCCTCCCTCCCTCCCTCCCTGTGGTGCCTGGCAGAGGGCCTCAGGCTCCCGGCTGGGCCACTCACTCATGCACTGAGCCATCCACACGCAGCGCAGCCATCTCCCCCCGCCGGCCCCCAGAGCTCTGCGGGGTGATTGATGGGGCTACTCTGCTCCTGGTCCCAGAGAGCTCCTTTGAATAATAACTTGGCAAAATTACTCTCTCTCTCTCTCTTTTTTTTTTTGTTTTTCTATTTCTGATTCATTGGCTCTAAGTCATTCATCTCTTTTGAGTTAGAGGAAGAAAGAAGAATGAGGAAGAGAAGGATGTGTCCCAGAGGCACAAGGGACCCTGAGCCCCACCTCCTCATTCTACAGGGGGAGCTGGAGGTGGAGCCCACCTCTGCCGTTAGGATTTCTATATTAATCCTGACCTCCGCTTGTAGAAGAGAAGCAAGTGTGGGAGGGATGGGAGGTGGGGGAGGCAGGGATCTTTCTAGGGCCCCTGAAGTTGCACCTTGAAGGCAGCTGCCCACTCTATCCACATGTAAGGCTGGTCCAGTCTGCCTGCAGGGATACTGCAGTTTGCTCATCCTTGAGGGGGCACAGGCAGAGCAGGTAGGGAAAGGAAGGAGACACGGGGGTTCGTTCAAGTGAGTTATCTCAGCTCACCAACACCAACGCTTGATCACCTACTATGTGCTAGGCACGGGGGAGACAAAGATGCATAAACCCTGTTCCTGCTCTCAAGGAGTTCACAGACATGCATAGGTGAAGCCGAGGCCTGCGACAGATGCTCTCATGGAAGTAGGTCCCATGCAATCACACAGAGGAGGCTATTCTTCTGCGCTGAGAGGGACCAGCAAGGAAGTCTTCACAGATGAGCTGATAAAGTGTTCTGGGATCTCAATCTGAAGGCGGGGAAGCAGGCTCCAAATGTTAGGCGCCCCAGAAGCAAAGGCTTGAAGGTGTGGAATTGCATGGTGGTCGGGGAAACTCTGAGTTATATGGCGTTTTTAGAGTATGAAGGTGAGAGGGATGTTGGCAAGACACAGGAGGAAGGGCCAGTAATGATACCGGCTGCAGATCTTAATCGAGTGCTCATGCGGGGAGGCCCGTGTACCGGTCTCAGGAGTTCGATGACTGCGATAGGACAGTTATCCAACAGGAAGGGGTGTAATCAGATCTGCAACAGTGCAGAGGATGGACCAGACCCGGAGAGACTGGAGAAAGGAAGACAGCCAGGAGGTGGATGTAATAGTCCAGGCGAGAGGCGATTGAAGGACTGAACCAAGGCCGGGCCGATGCAGGAGGGAATGGATTTGAGAAACATGTTGACAGTGCTTGGTGGTTGGCTGAAGGCTAAGGATGGGGAGATAGAGGAGTCAAGGGTACCTCATGGGCCACCAGCTGAAACAGGAATCATAGCACAGAAACATTCAAGAACAACTGACAAGCACCTATTAGATGGTAGCGCTATTCCAGGCACAGAGACACAGAGACAAATAATTCATGTCCCTTGGACGTACTTCACGGCTTTTTAAAGACAAGCTTAATCTGTATACACAGACATCCAAGCAAGTTTGGGGGAATCTCAGAACTTTTTTCTTTTACCAGAAAAATAATGCACCCTTTCCCCTCCACCACACTGAAACTCCCTCCCTATTTTATTTTGTTTTCTCCAGGAGGTGACACTCACACAACTGGGATGATTCCAGGTGGCCCCATTTGTCCCGGGGTAGGATCAGAGCAGCTCATTTGGGGCCACTGCCACGTGGCTGAGGTTGGGAGCGGGAAGCTTCCTTGAAAGTCAAGTCTTTCTCTAGCCATCTCTGCCTTTCAGCTGGAGTCTTCTTCCCCTTGGGATGGATTTCCCCATAAAATAAATGTCTTGTCTGAATTAATCTTATTTTTAGAAGGAGAAAGTCATCATATTGTAAAGACAGATCATAAAAAGACGCATCAGTGTGTCAGGAAGACTGGTTAATATGAGTATTTGTTCAGCAGAGACAGTGGACCCGAGGCAGCCTTTCTGGACCAGCCCTGGGCCTGGAAGGGGCCTTTTATTTGAATACTTAGAGCATCTAGGGCCGGCAGCTTTGCATTCTGAATACGGGCACTGTAGCAGCCACACTCTGCAGAAGAGGCCGGGAGAGGCCCCCCCAGCTGGAGGGACAGCTCCCTCAGTCCCAGCCATGCCCCAAACACTTCCATTTGAGAGCTAATCAATATGAGGGATCTTTAGAAGACACCTCAGACAATCTCTCCATTTTGTTTCATTCTTTAAAAAATGACATAGGCCATCACATAAGTATGTAGATAAAAAACGAGTAATATATGAAGTGCATGGTATAAAAATTCTATGCTGTGAAACATTACATGGGTAACACATAAACACATGAAACAGAACAGAGAACACCACAAAAGTGCTTTTGCCTTCTGCACAGTTGACCACTGTGAACTGTTTGGTGTGCATCCTTCTCAACGTCTTCCAATACATTTCTATCTATTTGTCTCCTGCATGATACACATACACTGTTTGGTTTTTGTTAGATGGAATAGAAACATATCAAAACTTGGTACTTGAATTTTTTTTAAAATTAACATTCTACTTTGGGTTTCTTTTTAAAAATAAAGCTATAAAACTAATACATGTTTATCATAGAAACTTCAAAATCGATAGAGTAGAAAATAAAAAGTAAGAAAGAACCCTAAAACCCAAAAAAGAAAAGCCTTTCCTTCCTTTCTCTTCATTCCCACTCCCCAGAGCAAACAGATAAAATATATTTTTGTGTATCTTTTTGGAAATGACTATGCATGTACAGGCGTTTAAACACACATCCTTCATCTGTTCATTGAGGAAGTGAGAGCTCAGAGAGGTCACAGGGCAGATGCAAGGTCACACAGCTGACTGGGGCAAAAGCAAATGCAGAGCTGGGCGCCCCAACTTCAGAGGGCAAAGGCCTTTCCACGGCACATCTCCAGGGAGTTTGCCCAGACCCAGTCTCAGCTGGTGTGGCTAATCCCTCCCTAACCTCCACCTTGTCTGCCAGGCGGTGACACTTCTCCATTCCGCCCACGTCCCCCCCGCCCCGTCCCCTCAGCGCTGCTGCCTCGCAGTGTATTAACGGACTGCACTTGTGCGGCTTGTCCGGGGCGGGGCCTAACGGTTTGTTTCACTAACACTGCTGTCTCTGCCAGAGCTGTCGTCACAGCAGAACAGTGTCGTGGAGCCTCCTGGCAAAGCGATTCGTTCAGTGGGCTTGTGCCTGCGCTTTTGTTCCCGAGAATACAAGTGACAGTTACAGGCGGAAGACCCTTCCCGAGGATGATTCCATTTAAGTAACTCCTTGCCCTGGTGGGAGCTGGTAGCCGGTTAGGACTCTTGCCCCTCCCTCTACAGGAGGCTATGGGGCCACAGGCCTGACCCCCAGGAGCTCACAGCTTGGTGGAGGAGGGCGGCACGCACCCTGATAGCCCCACCGCTGATAGCCCCACCGCTGATCTGCAGTTCGCCTGTGTTCCCTCTCTGTTCTCTGTGTGTGTGTGTGTGTGTGTGTGTGTGTGTGTGTGTGTGTGTGTCGACCTTGGCCATCTTGGGCCCAGATGTGCCTACAGCATTGCCAACATCTGGGTGGAAGGAGAAAAGTCAGCCAGCCATCAGGATGCATTTGTTTCTGGTTGACGGCAGGATGGCCCCCATCTGGGCATCTAGGAAACATCCAGACGGACAGCCCGAGTAATCTGTATACCCACATATTTGATCCTGCCACCTATGACAATGTGAGGTGGCAGGGCCTGGACCAACAAACTCCATCCCTCCAGCCAAGCCAGGCCTGTTCTGACCTTGCAGACAGAAAAGAGGGAAGCCCAGAACCCGGACACTGGGTACAGGGATGGGAGGTGTGCGTGTGTGTGTGTATAGGGGCAGGGGGTTGGGAGGCGAGGGTTGTGCGTGCATTTGTGTGTTGGGGTAAGGGGCTGGCGGCTAGAGAAACTCTGATCTAGAAAATGAAGTCTCTGGACTTCACGGTTCAGCTCGAGTCTGGGGCTGGAGGTGTTGCCTGGGGCCGGGAGCTTTGGGGTGGGGCACGGTCTTCCCTGGCTCTTCCTGATTCACTACCATTCAGCAACCAGTGTCCCTCCCAGCAAAACAAAACCTCCCGAGATCGCTGGTTCCGCAGTGCCCTCCAGTGGGCAAGCAGAATATGTCTGGAGAGAAAGCCTTCGCCACACGTGGTCACAAGTCACACGTGTGGATCCTTCAGGCATTTTTTTTTTTTTAATTTATTCTATTTTATTTATTTTTGGCTGCATTGGGTCTTCGTTGCTGCACGTGGGCTTCAGTAGTTGTGGCTTGCGGGCTCCAGAGCGCAGCCTCGGCAGCCGTGGCGCACGGGCCTAGCCGCTCCGTGGCATGTGGGATCCTCCCGGACCAGGGCTCGAACCCGTGTCCCCTGTATTGGCAGGCGGACTCCCAACCACTGCGCCACCAGGGAAGCCCCCTTCAGGCATTTTAGAATCGAGGTTCAAGTTCCTCCACGTGCTTCCACGCCCTTTGGAAGGTAAGGTTCTAAATGAACAGTTGGCTGTTTGTATAGAGGAGTGGGAGACCGGTAGAAGTCTGTAAAGAGAGAGCGAGGGACTGAGGACAGGGGCACCAGTGTTTTAGGGCAGTGTGGACAGAGATGGGGCGAAATGTAAAATAATGGTGACTTGTGTGTGTGTCTGTGTGTGTGTGTGTGAAGTCTTGTGCTAAACAGACTCTGCCCTGCCAACTCCCCCCGTGACTTTGCTATATCCTCTTTAGATACCCCAGCCCATCAGGACCTCTTAGCTTACCTCTCTCTACCCTCCATAGAGTGACAGTTGTTTTTTGTTCTTGTTCTTGTTTTTGTTTTTCCAAGCCTTCCCAAGTCTGATTACGAGGGGAAAACACACACTCAACAGGAGGAAATGGGTTCCAAGAGTGTTGCCAGTTAAGCTGGTAACAACTTCTCTTGGTCTGAGTTTCTCCACGTGAGTTGGGCGCCTATCCCAGGCTTGTTGGAAATTAAACACGATCATGCACAAGTGCCCCAACACAAGGCCTCCCAGATATGCTGGCTCCCAGCCCCAGGAGAGGCTCCCTGAGCCCAGTTCTCCGTCTTCCTGCCCTCCATACAGCACGTGGTTGCCTCCTTCACCCCAGAGCTGCCAGCTGGGTCCCACTCTTCCTCTTGTAGTCTTCCCCCTGCTCCTCCCACATCTTGAACATGACGTCCTGTGTCCCGTCTTTTCTCTGTCTCAGTCCTCACTCTGCATTGCACCCTCTGCCCCAAGATGCACTTCAACATCCTCATCCACCATCCCCTTTTCTTGCTGCTTCTTTTTGAAAAGAACTTCTCCCACCAACTTTGTTTCATTGTCATCCGCAAGATGACTCCAAGGGTCCTCTCTGCTCGTCCTCTGCACTCCCCTCACCGGCTGCATCCCAGCCGCCCTCCCCCTTGGATGCCCAGCCCTTTATAACGGGTGTCACCATCATGGTTGTCACCAGCTTCTTTACCTGTTCTACGCCAAGTACTTCCAACCCACAGAAAAGAAAGGTACAATCTACAATCCCAGACTCGAGCAGAGGAGAGGGCAGGGTTAGGGGCCAGCACCCACGATGGGGACAGGGCAGGATGCCAGCCACCTTGTCCTGGGGCTTGAAGGGGCACTCACACTGTCAGCCAACCGTATTCACCCACTACCTCCATTTGACCAGCGCTGTAGAGAGGAAAGAGGGCTATCTTGAGCTGCTCGAGCTGGGTAGGCCCTGTGCATGGCATAGACGAGTTATCGTATAGCCATTGTCTAATGTAAGTCTCACAACCACCCCAGGAGCTGGACCTTATATTTACGGAAGGTAAATGAATCCCAGGGCAGCGTGGCTGTCCTTGGTCTCTGAACCCACGCCCTTCTGTGCCTCACGGTGTCTGCTCAGCCTAGTTGGGGACACAAGCCATGCACACATGGAAAGACCACTGAGACCAAAGAGTCAAGGGTTGAGTGAGTGGATCAGATGGCAAATGCTACTGATATACAGGGAAGGCTGGAGCACACAGAGCCGCTTCCTGGGACGGTGGGGATTGGGCGAGGTCTTGGAAGAGGGGTGAGGCTCAAAGGGGAGGTGAAGGAAGGCACCCTAAGAAGGGAGTAGCATGAGACAAAGGTGCGAGGCTGGAGTTTGTGGGGCATGATGTGACTGCCCGGCTGGAGCAGAGCATCCTTGAATGGGTGCAACAGCGGGTAGGACTGGATACGCACTGAGGCCAGAATGTGAAGAATCTGGAATGCCCAGCTAGGGAATGGGGGCAGGGAGAGGGTACTGGAGCAGGGCATGATGAGATGAAAAGAGCATTTCAGGGAGGGGAGTCAGAGGACTGAAGGGACAGGGCAGAGACTGGCATCTAGGAGACCCATTAGGCCTACGCGTCCACAGCTCTGTGCCTGCAATGGGACAGGTTTGTGAGATACTGATCCCGCCAGCTCTAGGGCAATTGGTACATCCAGGTGTACCTGGATACATACAGGGGCACCTCTGTGCTCAAGCAGTTTCCTCCATTCTCCAGAGGTGGCAAAAAAATGTTGTCATTTTCCCGGTGTGCCATGATGGGGAGAAGACTGGCCAGTTCTGCCCCACACCCCTGCCACAATGCAGGCCAGAAATGGCGGGGCCTGATCTACCATGTTGGATTCATGAGCTGACAATCCTTTATCCTTAAAGGATTCTCTCTCCCTAAAGGATTCAGGCCATCCCAGCTTGTTCTCTATTGTTTCATACGCCACAATTAGCCCACTTTTCCTTTGGCTCAAGATCTCAGACACTGTTAAAATGCAAATGGCCCTAGGAGGGACACCACATTTTATTTCACACATCACTGAACTTGAGTAGTGTGGTGGTACAGGAGGGAAGGAGAGGTTCCGTAAGGGATGCCCACCTGAGAGAGCCCTGGCCCTTCTTCCTCAGAGTCACTTCCCCCCCTTCCCCCACACAGGGGTAAGAAAGGAGAGAATGAGACATCAGAGTGGGAGGGAGAAGGAGGCACTGTGGAGGTTTTCGCTCTCTCCAAGACAGCGTGTTCCAGACAGTCCTCCCATTTCTGGGACACTCTCTTAAGGAAATCATCCAAAGGAAGGGGAAAACAAAACTATGTGCTCATGCATATTAATTGCGGCTTTACTTATGATAGTGGAGAATTGGGAATAAACAAAACGTCCAGTAGTAGGGGCATGGTTAAATAATTTACGGCAAACCACTGTATCATTCATTACATAGCCATTAAATACTACTAGTACTGGTACTACTGCTACTATTAAATTTATGGTGCAATTACTACTACTACTATTACTACTTCTGCTACTACTATTAAATTTATTGAGCAGTTACTACTACTACCACTACTACCACCTCTACTACTATTAGTACGACTTCTACTACTGCTAAATTTACTGAGCAGTTATTAAGCTCCAGCCCTTGTTCTAAGTGCTGTACAGATGATCTCTCACCCAATCCTCACAACAATCCTATGAGGTAGGTACTTAGTAGTATCCATATTTTTCAGATGAGGAGATAGAGGCAAAGCAATGTGCCCAAGGTTCTATAGCTATTATGGGATAGAGTAAAAGACTCAACTCAAACAGCACAATTGAAGCTTAAGCTATAGAAATTAAAAATTATAAACCACAAATTCTTTAACTCAAACCTCGGTATATGATTAAAGTTGAAATCAGAGGCCATGTGCTTCAGCTGCAATGAGAAACCTTGGAAGCAATTTGAGGTAACAAAGTTGTTGACTCAAGTGGCTTTGAGAATGCAAAGCAGTGGGTTAGCTGTTACCCTTTGCTTACACAGATTAGGAAGAAGCAAACAGCAAATATTTATATACCAGTAACTAGAAAATTTAAATCTAAACTTTTCCCTTAGGCGGTCATCATAAAAGCAAGTTTCTTATGAATTAATATACTTAAAAGCATTTAGAACAAAGTCAATGCTATATAAATACTTGCTTTAATTGTTATTTACAAGAAAGGGCAAGAAGCTTTACTACAACATTCTAGGCTTTAATTGTTCTCTTCCAAAGACTGTTGACTGGTGCTTTAAGGCTTTGGATGTTTCTTATAGTAAACTATATGTGTTTGAATGTTTTTTGTAGAAAACTGTGTCTGATTACTTGAACTTATAAACTATGTTTAGCATAGGAATTTGAATTTACTCATGGCAACCTTGTGATAATTAACCAGCCAGATAAGATCTAGTTCCAGTGAACTCAACAGTATAAAAAAACCTCACCAATTCTCTTGAAGTTAGAAACATATCTAGAGATATTCCTCCTTATATAAGATCTTCCGCAAGTAAAACATAACAAAACAAAATAATGACTAACAGATTAACTTTAAACATAGTACAAAACCTCAGTATTCCACACAGATGTCCCATGAGGACTATTAAATAACCCAGAGAAACATGTTATCATGCAATGCTTAGTAAAAAATGTAGGATACAACACTTGCTGGGTGGGAAGGGGAGACTGCAGGGACTGGGGGGAGGACATTTAAACATTCCAATTTAATGAACGCATAAAAGAAGGGACCATCAGCAAAAGAATTCATACATGCCAAGCTGTATAATCTTTATCTTAGACCACTTTCTAAACTTTTTGATTGCTACCTCATCAGGAAACACATTGAGCACACACCCCCCAATAAATATATATGTTTGTTCACATGTTCGTTTCTACTTACAGATTACATCTATTAAAAATCTATGCTTGAGTAAAAGGAACCATATTACTCTCTCACCTTGAACAACTAGAAATATAAGCAAGATATATAAAACAATGGTTTCCAGACATTGGTCAACAGGTCATGTAGGACTGTCATTACTGAGGGAGGAAACACTGATGTGAGCCTTACAATTGCCTGGTGTCAGCCTCACTGAATTGAGGAGATGGAAATTGGAGATCAGGGAGCCAGGACAGCTAGAACGTGCCAGGCACAAAACTAGAAAAAGGGCAACTGCAGAGAGGAAGAGAGACTGAAGGAAGAAGAGAAAGAGGAAGGGAGGATGAGGGCTCACTAGCTCTGGAAATCTGCATAAAGTTCCCCCTCAGTCTTTGGCTGAGTGATAATCTGTACACATGTGAAAGAAAATTACCAGAAAACATGAGGCTTCACAGTACCTGGAGCTCAAACAGAGCTGGCAATAGTTTGTGTTCCACCATCAAGAGTGCAGAGACCTTCTAATATACAAGGCAGTAGGATGAGTCCTCAGAGGTGCAGCACCTTAGCCCTGGGGCTGAATTAGCCCCACGATAAAGGCTGCTGTGGACTCACCCTAACAAAAGTTAAAAGCAAGTCTTGAAAGTATCCAAATCATCCTAAACAATGTCACTGTGCACCAGAGCAAAGTACAGTACTATTTAAAGAAATACCACAAAATCCAGGACACAACATGCAATTCACAGTACCTGCCATCCAGTAAAAAATTATCAAGCATGTAAAGAAACAGGAACATATGATTCATAACTAGGAGAAAATCAGTAATTAGAAACAGACCCAGAAATGACAGAGATGATGGACTTAGACAAAGATGTTACAGCAAACATTATAAATGTGCTTGAGAATGTAAAAACAAAGCAGCTATGATGAGAAGAGGAATGGAAGACATAAAAGATACCCAAATGGAACTTCTAGAGAAGGACAACACAATAAGAGACATGAAAAATACAATGGGTAGGATTAATAGCTATTCTAGGTCCTTTGGTTTTTCCCTATAAATTTTAGAATAAGCTTCTTGATATCTATTTTTAAAAACCTGCTGGGACTTTTATTAGGATGGGAAGGATAGATAAGTTACTGCAGAAGAAAAGATGAGTGAACTTGAAGACATGGCAATAGAAACTATCCGAAATGAGGCACAGATTGAGAGGAAAAAACAACAACGACCATACTCACAATAACCTGTGAGATATCAAACAGTCTAAGATCTGTGTAATTGAAGTGACAGGAAGGAGAAGGGGAGACAGAAAAAAAATATGTAAAGCAAGAATGGCTGAAATTTATCCAAATTTGATGGAAACTATAAGCCCAGATGTCCAAGAAGTTCAATGAACTTCAAGTACAAGAAATATAAAAAAACTGTTTCTCAGAAATGTTTTGTAGTTTTTAGTACACAGATCTTGCCCACATTTTGCTAAATTTATCCTTAAGTATTTCATGGTTCTTAAAATTCTATTTAAAGGTTTTCAAATACTAATTATTTGTTGTTTGTAAATAGAAATAGAATTGACTTTTGCATATTGACCTTATAACCTGGACCTTGTTGAACTCACCATGAGACTGATCTAAATAAAGAGCTAGAACTATAAAACTTCTGGGAGAAAACATAAGAGTAAATACTCATGACTTTAGGTGAGGCAAAGGTTTTAGTTAGGACACAAAAAGCATGAAGAATAAGAGAAAGAAATCTGATAAATTGGACGTCATTAAAATTTCAAAATTTTGTTCTTCAAAAGACAGTTTAAGTAAATGAAAAGACAAACGACAGACTGGGAGAACATATTTATAAAATGTACACCTGGTAATGGACCTGTTTCCAGAATATATGAAGAACTCTTATAATTTAATAAAAAGAAGAAAAATATCTGGATTTAAAGAGCAGACAAAATATTTGAACAGACACTTTACAAAGAAGGCATACAAACAGCAAATAAGACCATGAAAATATCTTCAACATCATAATTAATTAGGGAACTGCAAATTAAGAGCATATTGAGATATCCCTATACACCACTAGAATGGTTAAAATTAAAAAGACTGCCAACATCAAGTGTTGATGACTTGGTGCTTTGTGACCACCTAGAGGGGTGGGATAGGGAGGGTGGGAGGGAGGCTCAAGAGGGAGGGAATATGGGGATATATGTATATGTATAGCTGATTCACTTTGTTATACAGCAGAAACTAATACAACATTGTAAAGCAATTATACTCCAATAAAGATGTAAAGAAAAAAACGTTGATGAGGTTGTAGAGCAACTGGAACTCCACTGCTGATGGAAATACAAAGTGGTACAGTCATTTGGGAAAAATAATTTGACAGTTTATAAAACTTAGCACATACCATACTACCCAGCAATCCCAATTCTAAGTATTTACCCAAGAGAAGAGGAAACATATGTCCACACAGAGACTTTCATAGTCAAAAATGGCTAAAAAGTGGAAATAACTCTAATATCCATCAGCAACTGAGTGGAAAAACAGATTATGGTATATCCAGAAAATGGAACACTTCTCAGCAACAAAAAGGAATTAAGTACTTACTGAAACATGCAACAGCATGGATAAATCTCAAAGGTATTATGTTTAGTGAAAGAAGTTAGAAAAGACTACATACATATTATATGATTCCATTTTAATGAAATTCTAGAAAAGGAAAAACTATAGTGATCGAAAGCAGATCAATGGTTGCCAGGAGCTGCAAGTGGAGAGAGGGTACTGATGCAAAGTGAGATGAGGGAGATTTTGGGGGTAATAGAAATGTCCCATGTTTTGATTATGGTGATGGTTATACAACTGGACACACTTGTCAAAATGCCATTGTATTTATTGGACACTTAAATCGATGAATTTTATTGTATGTAAATTATCCCTTAAAAAAACTTAAAAAAAAAAGTGTGACTACAAATCGTCTGAGAATCGTGTTAAAATGTACCTTCCCGGGCCCTACAGTCACCCGTGTGTTCAAGGGCTTATTGAACCAGGGAACCAGTTGTTCTGATTAACTCCAAGCACTACATGGCTACACACTTGTCTAACTGGAAAATGCACAGCCCCAATTCTGTGCAGGGACGATGCAAAGCAGAGTGTGATACATCTTTCTGGAGCATCAAGTTTATTAACTAGAATTGGAAGAACTAAGGAGTTCTTGGAACAAGAACTATCCCCCTCCCCCACCAACACGGAAGACAGAAGAGTAGGGGAGGGGAGACGTGCCCCAGGAATGACAGTCCAGTCTCTGAAGTTTCACCCAGGTGAGGGTTGAGGGGCAGACCTGCAGCCACGGCGGCCTCGCTTTTGGTCGCCCGGGCTGCTCCGGACCATCCTCTGAGCTGGCCAGGGTCTTGGATACGATGCTTCTGAAGGCCGTGCAGAGAACACACTCATCTTCCACCGGACCGGGCCCCAGGGAGCGCGGCGGCCTGACCTTCCTGCCTCGGTCATCCATGGGGTTCACATGGGCTCACTTTATTATGACGCCTCTTGCTGGGCAGCTTGCAACAAAGATGTTTTAAAATAAAGTTCCAGATTCTCCCAGCCACCCCTTGCTTTTTCTGGCTGTGGCCAGAGAGAGTGGATGAGGACACACTCTCAGGCTGCCCAGTGTGGGAGGACCTTCCAGTGTTGGACACACCCAGGGGGCAGCTGGTTCCCTCTGGGGCTCCAATCCTGCTGCTGCTGGAGGTGGATGTCCCAGTGCCACACTGGGGGGCTGGGCTGGGGGTGGCAGTCCTCGACTCCAGGCTGGGTGGGGGACAGGCAGACTCACCGGTCTTCTGCCCTGCCTGCTGGTCTTCCTGCAGCTGCACATTTTTTCTCTGGTAGAGCCACCTGGTTTGCAGGGAGGACACCACAGGGCTTGGAGAAGGCTCAAGTTCACTGCCACTGAGGTCCCCGGAAGAGAAGGGCATCACAGTTATGATGGAGACCCCCACCTTGGGTTTCATGGAGCTCACACTGCCTGTTCCAGTGTCCTGGATCTGGTCGCAAGTCAAGCCCAGAGTCCTCACCATTGTCACCTCCAGGTCCTCTTCACAGGGTGGCTGGAGTGGCTCCTTCTGGCCCATGTTCACCCATGGATGCCTCATGAGGTCAGGTAAGGTGCTTCTGTCACTGGGGTTGAAGGCAATCATTTTTTGTAATAGATCCCTTATCTCCAAAGACAGATAAGGTGGGATGGGGTATTGCCCTTGTAGGATTTGCTTCCGCAGCTCCTGGAAGTCTTTTCCCACAAAGGGCTGGGACCCAGTTACCATGGTGTAGAGCACTACTCCCAGGCTCCACACGTCCACCGCAGGGCCGCTGTACCTCTGCCCCAGGAAGAGTTCCGGGGCAGCATAAGGGGCTGTGCCGCAGATCGTGTCCAGTTGGCCAGTGTCATCACACTTGTTGCTGAGGCCAAAGTCTGTAAGTTTGATATTCATGTTGGAATCAAAGAGGAGGTTCATTGGCTTCAGGTCCCGGTGCACGATGCCCCTCTGGTGGCAGTGCTGCAGGGCGGAGACCAGCTGCTGGAACGGGCCTCGGGCCTCCGCCTCTGTCATACGGCCATGGATCTTCAAATAGCGGTACATGTTCCCCCCACTGAGGTACTCCATCACCAGGAAAAAAGTCTCCTCCGTGTCAATCGCCCCCAGCAGTTTTACAATATTGGGGTGATTCAGAGCCTTCATACTGCACACTTCCCGGAAAAGTGCCTGGACACTTGAGAAGCTCTGACGCCTTTTCTTAATGACCTTGACGGCCACCTGTGTCCCGGTCAGAATGTGCCGGGCCAACTTCACTTTACCGAAGGTGCCTTCACCAATGGTGTGGAGGATCTCGAAGTCATCAATATGAGCCTCCTTGTCAGCAGAGTTGGCTGTGAGGCCCTGCATCATGGTGATCTGCTAACTACACTGACGGATAGCACTACCTAGCAATGCTAACTATGCTAACTAACAATGCTAACTGTACTAACAGTGCTAAGTATGCTATCTCTACTAACAGCGCTAACTATGCTAACTGTACCAACAGCGCTAACTAGTACTAACTACACTAACTATGCTAATAAACTATTAACTATACCAACTGTGCTAACTATACCAACAATACTGACTATGCTAACTGTAGAAAGAAAAATGAGACAAATAAAAAAGAGTAGAGAAAAGAGAAAAAAAAATCAACAAAATGGCAGAAACAAGGAAAAAACAAGCTAACTGTAGGTCCAAGGCCGTCAGGTCACCAAAAGCAGCTTCCTGGGCTCTAAGGACCAAAAACCTGGGCCCAGCTTTCTCTTTTATAGGGCTTTGTGAAGTACATCACAGTGGTGCACTATGAGGTCAGAGCACGAAATGGACCCATCACAGCTGAGGATAAACCACAGTGGTTTTCTCACTTTTTGAGTTCAAGGCCCCTTTACACTTAGGAAAAAGGATCCCAAAGAAATTTTTCTTTACGTGTGTTATTAGATATTGGTATTCACTTTGTTATAAATTAAAATCTGTAGGACACTTCAGTGGCCTTTTTATTTCTAGTTTGAAAATGTGTAATAATTTTAAAGACCTCATAATGTCTACACTTGAAATATTCAATTCCTTTTCCTTAAATTCTGGTCTCAAAATAATGTTACAACTTAACTGACTTCATGATACTGTACAAAATGTTCTGTTGCATAAGACACGATAAGGTACATTATGAAAGTCTATGAAGCTGAGAGAAGATTTCCCAGGAAGGTAGGTCATGAGCAGATTTCTCATCAGGAGCCTCGGAGGCCAGATGGCATGGCTCAGTGTACTTGAAGTGTTGAAGGAAAGAAACCGTCAACCAAGAATCCTATATCTAGCAAAACTTTCCTTCGAAAATGAGGGAGAAATCAAGACATTCTCAGTTAATCAAGAGTTGAGAGAGTTCTTAACCACCAGACCTGCCTGCCACAGGGAGTTCTTCAGGTTGGAGTCAAGGACCCTAGACAGTAACTCAAAGCCTTATGAAGAAATAAAGACCTCTGGTAAAACTAGATAGACGGGCGATGAGAAAAGCTAGTACTATTGTAACTTTGGTTTGTAGCTCCACTTTTTGTTTTCTGTTTGGTTTAAGAGACTAATATATAATAAAACACACACACATACAAATCAAAAAAAAAAAAAAAAAAATGTACCTTCCCGGGCCCTACTCCCAGATAATCTGACTTGGAAGGTCTGGAATGAGGTCTGGTAATCTAACTTTTTAAGTGCTCATTTTGAATAAAAAGAAATGTCATAAAAAAGAGAAATGGGGTGGGGGAGGCTATATATTTTTATAAAATGTGAATAAGAAAAAATATCAGAAGGAAATCCTTTAAAATGCCTGGATACCTAGATGGGATTATGAATTTTTTTTCTCTTCTCTCTTTTAAGTTTCACAAAATTTTACATTTTGTTGGGGGAAAAAAGCAGCCCCCTCTTCCCCACATTTTTGATAGAAATAGAATAATCTAAACACTTTCTTAAAGAGACCCTGAACCCCACTGCCCCACCTCCATCATCCTCAGGCCCCGCCCCTCTCCTACCCTCCTGAGTCTCCTCGGCCTGGTCCATCTCCAGTCTGGTCAGCAGGCTCACAAACCACTCGAAAGACCGCTAGCCTCGGTTGATCCAGATGAAGTCCACCTATGGAGAAGGGCCCAGTTCAGAGGGGGGCCTACCTCATTCACTCATATCTGTGATCCCCAGGGACCTGGTGTAACCACGCTGTTGTTAGCAGGGCACACATTATCGCCCCCATTTAAGGGATGGGGAGACCGAGGCTCACAGAGGTGAGGAACGTTGCCCAGGCCACAGAGCAGCGTGGGATCAGAACTCGGGGTCCTGACAACCAGGGCAGGATTTTCTCTAATAATCTATTGTTTACAGCAAGCAGTATTCTGAGATCTTAAGTTTAGGACAGCCAGAAAAACATTACTTCATTATTTTTTTTTAGAAACACTTTGAAGTGGCCAACACAGAATAATAAATTTTCAAACGGCAAACGTTTTCGTTTTTAAAACCACCATCAGGTCATGGCTAGCAAGCATCATGGCTGTAACTGAATCCCGGCTGCCTGACTTTCAGGCTCCGTGTTCTTTAACGAGATGCCCGCCTTTAGGGCCCAGAATGTCTCTCTGGGGGAGCCCTGAACACAGAGACCAGTGGATCCAAGCTGGGGAGAGGTCATCTATCCTTCCCCTGCCTCTGCACAGGGGGCACCTAGCTCTGGTGTCTGGGGAGCTCCCCAGTCCTTCCTGCAGGAGGCGGTGCTCACTCACCTTGTGGAGCTTCATGTCAGCATCCTGCACACCCTCCCTCCCCCAGTGCTGGCAGTTGGGGCAGATGTGCGTTCTCTTCTGGTGCCTGAGGGGAGAAGAGAGGAGGGGCTTTTGAGTTTGGGGTGAGTATGAGATTTCTCAGGACCCCAGAGAACAGTGCAGGGCACAGGGAGGGAGGTGGGGTGGCAGGGCCCACCCCATGAGGAGGGGGAGGGATGAGACCCGAAAAAGAGCAGGAGAGGAAAGAGAGAAAAGGGGAGAGGGAGCCAGGTGAAAGGAGGGAGAAGGCAGGGCGGGGAGGGGAGGGCGTCTCTCAGGACTCTGCCCTGGGATGCAGGCAGGGCCACAGCCTGTCCACCCACCTGTACAAGATGCTCTGCAGGATAGAAGCAAAGGGGGTGATGCCGACGCCTGCCCCGATGAGCACGGCATGCTCGGAGGCGAAGATCCTGCGGTTGGGGGTCCCGTAAGGGCCATCGATGTAGCACTGCATGCAGGAGGGGTTAAAGGAGAGGGTGGGTGGGTGAGGGAGAAGCGGACCCTGACGCTTCAGGACCTCCCTTTATATGCACGCAGTCATCTCCTGGGCTGGAACCCAGGAGTAAGTGGCTCCCACTCAGAGCACATTCTACACGCTGTGCGCTGAGCCCGAGTCTGGGAGAGCCCTAGAATGTTCGCATGCAGAGCTGGTGAGAGCAGGGCCCAGCCAGCATGCCCCGTGTGCCCTGCGAGCGCAGGGGTTTGGTTCCATTATCTGGAGATCTGGGAGTCAGACCGTGGAGACTGTGGAACCCGGGTACCAAGAGCCACAGCAAGCCCTCCCCGTGGGCAGAGGCTTCGATTCCTCTGCTTGGGGCCACCCCCTTGAGCCTCTCACCTTGATGTTACAGAACGGGTGGTTCTCAGAGGACACCTCGGAGACCTGCAGGGAGTAGAGCAGAGAAGGTGGGTCTCTGGGAGTGGGCGGGCCAGGCATTTCTCAGAGGCTTCCCCGCCCTTGCCAGTCGGAGCAACCTTACAAAAAGGGAATTGCCTTTTCTGCCCCCACCATTCCAGGGAGCATGGGGCACTTTTGAGGGAGAACATCAGTGGTGTGCTGGTACACTGACTCTTCAGAAAAAGAAAGCACCACCACCAGCAACGACGAACTCCTGATTGTTAGTGTCTAGATTTCCGGTGTAAACACTGCCATCATGGCTCCCACCAATGACTGTGCTTAATTACTGGCTCTCAAAATTCCTGAAAATATAACAATCGCTCTAGAGGTCCAACACAAGTCAGCTTCAGGGTGTGATGGGAGAAGACTCACCCCAGCTGCCTCTTGGGCTCAGCACTCCCGATAGCTTTCATGTTTCTAGACACGGCCCCGGCCTTGAACGTTCTTTCCCTGTGCCTAGAGCACGCTCTCCTCTTGCCCAGCTGGCAAATTCCTGTGCATCCTTCAGTGTGCAGCTCACTTGGAGTGGCTGCCCCTCCTGGAAGCTTTGCCCAGCTGCTCCAGGCAGAAGAGCCACGCATGGGCCTGGCTCAGAGTTCGCCCCTGCCCTTGGGACCCTGCTCTGGGCTTGCTGACAGGGAGCTGACTGAGGGCAGGGAGCAGGCCTCCTCTGCTGTGCCTAACTCCTCCAGCCCCGAGGACAGGCAGACCAGATTCCCTGAGTTCAAAGTGCTTCCTTCCTGAAGATGAAGGAAACAGACCCCCCCGAAAGGGCTGCAGGGGCCTGTGATAGTTTCTCTCTGGTGAGGAGTGACCTTCACAATCATCCAGGCAAATCCCTTATTTCACAGAGAGAAGCCGAACCCGAGAGTGTGGAAATGACTCGCCCAAGCTCCCATAGAGCTCGGGGTGGAGCCTGGGTCTCCAGCTGCCCATCCTGCACTCACTGTGGCACACCACGTTGCTTCTTTGGGGGCAACTGAATTCTGTGTCCTCCACAGTGCTGGATGTGAACTACTTGTGAGGATTATTTTAGGAAGTACATTGTGAGAGGGATACTTCTCTTACAATTTTTTAAAATCCTTCCGGTTGCAAGAAGAAAGCCTTACATCATGGTTATTATATCTTTAACATCTCTCTAACACTTACTAATCCCTCCTCCTTTTTTTCTTTTAACAAGCTGAGAAAGAAAGAGATGGAGAGCATGACAGAGAGAGAGAGAGGGAACAAGCAGTGGATGCAGCTCAGGCTCAGAGCCTCACTTAGCAGGCAGCAACATCTGGCAAGAATTTAATTACATTGTTTTTGCTTTCAGAGTTACCTTCTGTTTATGGCACATGATAACTGGTTCTTCATTAAACATGGCAATCTAAAGAGTCCTTTTAAAATACGATTAAGTTGAAAGTAATGTTGGGATGTAAGGAGAAAGATTCAGTAGGAAATATTACCTGTGGGAAGTAAATATGGCAAAAGTTATGAAGATGCCATGCAGGTGACTGGCTACAGAAACACCACATGGCGTGTGGTCCTTCCTGAATGTGGCCTGCCCTTGAGGCCTTCTCTTCCAAGTTCCAAGGACCCACCCACCGTTCCTGGGAAGAAAAATCATTGGCTCTCCAGGCTCCAGCCCCAGCTACCAGGCCCAGATCCTCGGCTGCAGCTTCCCACCGTGCCTGAACCCCGTCCTTTGTCCCCACGTACACCAGGCCTTCATCCTCCTGCTGTGGAGTTCCCTTGGGCCTGTAGGACATCAGCTCCACAGAGACATCCTTGTTGGAGGCCACTGCGCTCTGTGCCGAGGCTCCAAAGTGGATGGGCTGGGGCTGCAAACCCTGTTTGGTTTCAGAAAGAACCAGTGCTTTATGATTTAAACCACAAGATCAGTACGTGTTAGTTTTTTTTAAAGATTCAGAAACTACAGAACTTTAAAGAATAATGTTAAAAAAGTACCCTGAATTGGAAGACACAACGTCTCTAAACATTTTCTCTGTCCTTCCAGATCTTTTTCACACACACACACACACACACACACACACACACACACACACACACACTTTCACATAAATGGAACGTACTGCTTTGTAACTTGCCTTTTCCACTTACTACATCTTGACCAGCTTTACGTGCTAATGCATATACATTCACATAGTCTTTTTTAGGCAACTTACTATTCTATTAGAAGGGGGATCAGTAATTTATTTAACTGCTTCCCTATTGTTGGGCATTTTGGTTATCCTCATTTTCTCATTCTTGTTAACAACCACGGTATATTATATAAATTAGCTCTTTCCCTTTACCCTAACTTATTTTCTTCATAGCATTTATTACCATGTGACACATTTTATATCTATTTGTGCATTTACTGTCTATCTCCCCCTCCAGAAGGGAAGCAGTGCCAATGGCTATTTTGCTTATTGACATATCTCCAGCATCTAAAACAGTACCTGGAAAACAGTAGATCCTGTGCTCAATAAATATTTGCTAAATGAATGAATGAACAAGGTGGTTAATGCACTTCTTGTGTACGTGTCCAATTAGCTTTTCAGGCTAAATCCCTAAAAATGGCATTGCTGGGCCATTGGGTATAGATATTAAAATGCTGACACATATAGCCAGACTGCCCACCAGAAAGATTGTGCCAATTTATTCTTTGGCAGCGGTGCTTAAGACCCCAAGGAAACACCGCTTTTAGTGTATCTACCCACCAACCTCAGTGTGCCAAGACTCACCCGGTTCTGAAAATCAGCTTTCTGCTTTGGGAGGTTTCCCCTGATTAACAGGAGAGAACACTCCACTTGTTTCTACCTACCTCTCCATTTCCCAGAGCTTTGCTCTTGGCACTGTTCAAGAAGGTCCCTCTGGTCTGACCAGGCAGGATTCCACATGGTTTTGTCCCCTGGACTTTAAATTCCACAGGGGCAAGGCAGGGCTGGGCCAGGCCTGGGGGCTTTCTTCCTTTGACCTTCAACAGGGTTTCCACGTATTAACCTGTCTCCCAGCTTAGTGGTACAGCCTACTAAGTGTTCAGGCACCCTCAGCCTCCTACATCTATCCCTGCTTCCTCAGGTGCTGCTCTGATCTCTCTGTATTCCTCCCAAACCTCCCAGAACCCATATTCACTCCAGGCACTGGCAGATTGTCAATTTTGTGCAGTTCGTCAGGGCTCAAAAGATAACAATGCTGATGGTGATGGTGATGATGATGGTGATAGTGATGGTGACGGTGATGAGAATGATGATGATGTGATGATGATAATGACGGTGGCGGTGATGATGGTGATGGTGATAATGAATGATCCTTCTGGACCATGTTGCTCAGTTCACTCAGTACTTGACATGCATTCATTCCATTGGTCCTTAGAAGAATCATGTGTAAAAGGAAAGCCAACGGTGAGAACCACGTCCAGTTTGTAGATGAACAACTTGAGGCTCAGCAAGGCTAAAAGATGTGCCCAAGGCCATACAGTTAGAAAGCATTAGAGCAGAGAGGTGGGGGTGGGTTTTTCTCATCTCAATTTCCCCCTCTTTGCATTGTCCCCTCCTTTCCAACGGAGCACACTGGAGCGGGGAGGGTCTGGAGTGGTCAGGCTTCGAGGAGGCTCTTGGACCACACAGTCTGTAGTTGCCTCGCCCTGTGTGCCACCGTCCAGCCGGTGTACACGACAGCTGCTCAGTGGTTGCCAACTAAGAAGGCAACTTGGTCCCCATGGGTTTGTCACCATGGTGGAGCCTTACTTCCCTGCAGTCACTTACCTGCAGCTTCCTCTGACTCCTTCTCATCTTCAAACTCCTCGAGAGCCTCTCGGAACCACAGCCCACTGGGTCTGATTTCTTGAAGGACTCATACAGCCTGTTTGTCCACTGGCCCTGGGACCGGATGTGTAGCCAGATGGTGTCTGAGCAAGAGACAGGGAGGGAGGAAAGGGTTCAGCACTGTTCTCCAGCAGCGACAGGCCCGTCTCACTTGGAGGGATTGGGACTGGGCGTCCGCCCCTTAAGTCCTCCTTTGAATGTCCTTCCTCAGGCCCAAACTAGCAGCCACAGTCATGGGACTTGGAGGGCCGAGCTCTCTGTGCAGACCTGGCAATCTTGCTCTGTGCGGTCAACCTAAGGGTTCAGTCTCCTTTGCCAAGGCAGGGGTCAGAGTGGCCCTGAGCACACTGGGAGCTCCCTAGGGGTGGGGGTCAGGCCTCCTCCATCAAGCCAGGGTCTCACCAAGGTGGGGACCCTCTCCCTCCCACATTCAACCAGGTGCCTGTCAACGGCTCTGTACACAGTAGGTGCTCAATCAATGGTGGGAACAACAGCATGCATTGCCCCCAGTGTCTGGGATGCAGGGGGTGCTTACTAAGGTTCCCTGTTGAGTGGATGACTGATGGAAAAGCCTGGGGGGGCTACCCCTCTGTTGAGGGGTACCAGAAAGAACCCACATGAGAGTAAGGAGGCCCCTAAGAGATCTCCTGGTCTGGGGTTCTCATCCTTTTTCTTTTATTTTAAACCATGGACTCTTTTGGCAGTCGTATGAAGGAAATGGATAGACTCCTTCTCAGAGTAAGGTTTTTAAATACATTGGATAACATATGTAGAAATTACAAATGAAACCAATTATAATGAGTTATCAAAATATATTTTTTAAAATTTTGATTTAAGAATACATGTGCGTTTTTGTTAATACATGAAATAACGAGATGCAGCAGGAGTCACATGGCTACTGGAAACGTGAATTAGCAATAAGCATGAATGATATCCCAAAGTTTGGACAGCAACCGTAACGTGATATGAAGAATCCATGGTTTTCATTTCGAAAAAGGCACACAGATTGGTAATGCTACTATGGTTTGTTACCTGCATTCATACCTGAAGAAAATGCTAAATTTTAGTTAGCGGTTAGTAAAAACAAAGATGTCACATTTTTTTGCCCACCTAAGTTCCTGAATGAACTGGTTGGACCCTGTGTTTACAGAGAGGTGAGGCACGCTCTCACAGCTTTGTGAGGAGGGGACTGAAAAGTCAGGTGCTTGGATCCCTACTCCCAAGCGCCTTCCTGGCGCTTCCTCACCCTTCAGGGTGCAAAGAGGCAGGAGGGCTGGGCTATGCCCTGTCGCACAGATGCGTCCTGAACTGCCTCACGCAGTGACTCATATGGGGAAGGCCTCTTACGTGTCAGCTGAATTCAATCAGCCGCACTTGCCAGCCTGAGTCCCACTCCTAATCCTGTAAGCCAGCTCTGCAAACAAAGTTGGAGGATTTACCAGCCCCCGTATGGACTCACTCAGCTCACTGTAGAGGACTCGGGCCCAAGAGATGGGCAGATTCCAAGCTGAGACCCTGAAGAAACCCCTTCAAGAACTGGTCAAATAAATAACATATCCATAAAATAAACATGGTCATTATAATCATATTAGTATTGATACACTGGAATAGTATGCAGCCACAAAAAGGAAAAGTTCTTCTTTTAAAAGAACTGACATGCAAAGATTTTCATGACATACTATTCACGGAGAAAAAGTGGGCTTTAAAACAGTGTGAACAGTGATCCCTTGCATGCAGAATTATCTCTGCTTCTGATTATCCATGGAGATGTATCGAGATCTGGAAGGCAATGGTTTCATTTTTTTTCTTTTTAAAATTTTATTGGAGTATAGTTGCTTTACAATGTTGTGTTAGTTTCTACCGTACAGCAAAGTGAATCACTATACGTATACATATATCCCCTCTTTTTTGGATTTCCTTCCCATTTAGGTCACCACAGAGCATTGAGTAGAGTTCCCTGTGCTACACAGTAGGTTCTCATTATGGAATCTATTTTATACATAGTATCAAGAGTGTATACATGTCAATCCCAATCTCCCAATTCATCCCATCGCCCCTTTCCCTCTTGGGACAATGGATTTCTTTGGGTGGAATTACTTGAGGGATTTTAATTTTCTTCGGGACATGTTTCTATACTGTCTGAATTTTCCAGAAGCATATCTGTTCTTTACAAAACAGCAAAGGAAAGAAAAATAGGAAGAAAATAACCCACCCTCTCTAACCCACACCCTCACCCCATTGTACATCCAGGCCACCACTCACATGATTCCAGGGCAGGTGTTGTGCAGCTTCGGGTGGGGAACCCTGGACTTGGGTCTGCGCCCTGAGCTGAGGGAGCTGGGCCAGGGGGTGGGAGGCATCCTGAGTGAAGCTACAGCTTTTAGTGGGGGTGGGTCAGAGAACCCTGGCAACCAGAAGCCTTTACTCCTCATGAAGCCGAGCAAGGGTCTCGCTCTAACGGGCCACGCAAGGCCTCCTCTGTCAGAAGCACCGCTTGAGGTGGGAAGGCCAATGCCCGGCCAGGAGGTCAGAGGTCCAGCTTGTGGCCCGACCAACAGCTCAGGACCAGAAGGCAGGCCCATGCATGGTTGTGAGTCAGAGGACAGCTGGGCAAAGGGAGGGTCAGCTGAGCGGTCCTATGGGTGCCGGGTATCCAGAGGGAATAGGGGTGGTCCAGGGATGGGGGAGAAGGGTACGAGGGCTTCTGCTGCCTTGGCGCCCCACAGGGCTCATGCCCACATGGAGCGCAGAAGCCTGGCTTCCTGTCACAGCCCCCTTGGAAACGTCCTGGTCCCCTCTCCTCTGAGCCGCTGTTCCTCTGCTTAAGACCCCTGCGGGCTCCCAACCGCCTGCGCCATCCTGCGTTCCACTCTGCATTCGAAGTCTTTCCCAGTCCCACCCTGGTTCCCATCGACTTTGCCAGCCACTGTTGTCTGCCTTCGGTCCCTTCTCTGACCCTCTCTCCCGTCCCCCCTGCCCCTACTTCCTTCCTCCCTACTCCACCTAACCCTCAGCCCAAACTACATCAGACCCTTCTACGTTTCCACGTTTTCATGCTTCTCCCTCCGCCTCCACCCCCTCGTCCTTCCCTACCTAGGAAACTCCTATGAACCCTTCAAAGTTCAGCTGAAATGCCACCCTGCCCACTTCCCCCACCAGGCCAGGCCCTCCCCTGTGACCCTCACGGCAGCCGGTACAGCCCCAAACACCCCATTCGGTCAGCATCTGCGCGTCTGCCTCTGTGTTCCAGAGGGAGCTTTGGGAGGTCGACTTTGTCTGGTCTTGTTCACCTCTGTGTTCCTGGTTCCCAGCCTTGCTTGGCACATGGCAAGGACTGAGTAATACCTGCTGAGTGACCGGTGGGGCTGGTGCAGGCCTATCTTTCTGCTCGGGAGCGCTGCTGATGGTGAAGGGGTGCCACTCGTGGTGCGCGATGGTGGGGATGTTCAGATACAAGTAGTCGCCAGGCCTGTAGTGGAAAAGAGGGGGCTTCTTGATGAGGAGATGAGTGACCTGGGGAGAGAGGAAAGAGACCAGGGTCATCTGTGCAGGTCCAGAGCTGCCAGGGGCCCCAAGGCCAGAGGATGGAGGCTGGGCCGTCTTTCTCCACCATAAGCCAGGCCGGCCCCAGACACGAGACTCTTCTGTGCCTGTGAGTGGGGTCTCAGCCCTGCAGCACATCTGCCAACCAGGGGGTGGCAGTGATCAGAGAAGGGAAGTCAGGCTGTGTCTGAAGTGGGGCTCATGGTGTGATCCCACTTCTCGTGGTATAAATACTGCTTCTCAGTGGCCCTCCCCCTCTGTGAAGCCCCTGACTGCTCCAGCCCCTTTCTTGGAACTTCTGTGGCACTTGGGTGGTATTCCAACCGTGAACGGGCATCTCCCCAGGACACAACAGCCTCCTGGATAGTAGCTTCGATTTATTGAGCACTTACTGGGTGCCAGAGCTGTGTGGATCTCTTCTAGTGCTATCTCTGGTCCTCACAGCGACTCTCTGAGATGCATGTCATTCTTTCTCCACTTTACGCAGGAGAGGCTGAGGCTCAGAGAGGTTAAATGACTTGCTCAAGGCCACCAGCTAAGAAACCACGGGATCTGAATTCCAACCACTCTGTCTGATGCCAGGGTCTAGACAGAAACCTCGGCCTCTTAGTCAGCTTCCGTGTCCTCACTCTCAAGCTGTCCAGAGTCAAACCCACCCAGAACTGCCTTCCCTTTCTCCAAAAATGGCCCCAGTTACTCAGGCACCTGCAAGACAGCCTAGACGCCTTCCCCACCTCAACCGCAAATGCAGCCAGTTACCTCTTGAGTCTTTCTGTGATGTGCCCCCTCCCCACCCAGTTCAAAGTCAAGGCTCTCGTGAGCTCTCATGTACATATGTGCAACAGCCTTCCCAGTGGTCCCCTCCAAGCCATCTTCTACAGAGCGACTAAAGAAATGCAGCTGGAGTATAAAGCAGCTCAGTACCACCGCCCGCCCGCCCCTACCCTGCTCAAGGGTTCCCTGTGGCCTGCAGAGTGAGGCCACTCACCCTTAGGCCCTGCCCACCCCTCCAGCTTCTCCCTGGCACCTTGGCTCCAGCTGTGCCAAATTACCTGTAGTCCCCCAAGCACAGTATGCCCTTTCATAACTCTGTGCCTTTGCCCATGCTGTTCCTTATCCAAGCAAACCCTTCCCTATCTTGTCTATCCAACAAACTCTTATTCATCTTTCAAAACCCTGAAAAGGCAGCTCCCCTCTCATTCTGAAGCTTCTCTGATCTCTCAAAGACAAAGAGTTTTAACACCTCCTGGGATTCTTCTTCTCTTACCAACACAGCCCTGCACTGTAACGGAAGGGCTGACTCTCCTATTAGCCTGTGTGCCCGTGGAGAGAGGGATAGTGCCTGAGCCTTCTCTGCATCTCTGTCACCTAGCGCAGGGCCTGCCACCTTGTAGACACTAATATATACTTACTGAAGGTATTCTGTGCACACTGGCCTTTAGTGGTACCCTGCCTACCTGTCATTCCCCTTCCAGAAGTGTCACTCCCGGAGGGCTGGATCGAGTCTTGCACTTTGCTTATCTTCTCCACTGTGATGGGGCTCCCCATTTCCTTGGGGCTGGGGGTCTAACAGAGTACTCAGCTGCTGCACCCCACCACCTGTGACTCCCCTTGGCTCCTCAGGCCCCCTTTGCACCTTGGAAGGGAGGAGATTGACTTCCACGATGCACAGGGCCTCCATGCGGGATGCGGCCAGGCCGACGGCCTTCTCCAGGAAGAACAAGGTGCCAGGGACCAGCAGCCACTTCCAGAAGTTGGGCCCGTGCAGACATGGGAGGTAGGACAGGTGGGTCCAATAGAACACCTGTGGGGGTGGGGAGTAAGTTGCCAGAGTCAAGGCCTGGGGGTGGAACAGAGCCAAGGTTCACGGCCATCCTTAAAGCCAGGACTGTGCCCAGAGCCTTGGCCACACACACCCTCTCCTGGGAACAGGCTTGGGTAGGAGGTTGGGGGTGGGAAGCTTCGTTGCCTCTCTGTTCTGGGGGCTTGGCCCAGAAAGTCTGTAAGGGAAGATTCTTAGTGCTAGTGGCAAACATCTGGAACATCTGCCTGGGGGTGTTCTGGGCAGAGTGAACTGCCCCCTCTGATGGGCTCATGAGCATCAATGTCTCAGCCCACGGACCCTTTCTCAGGGGGAAGGAAGGAAAGACAGCAATGGTGCTCTGGGAGTGGAGGAGAAAGCAAAGCCCTGAGTTTTAATACCTGCTCTGCTACTAGCTGTGGGACCTCGGCCTGGTAACTTACTTTTCTGAGAGTCAGATTCCCCATGGGTCAAATGAGGATGCTGATTCTGACTTCAAAGGATCATTGCTGGCCCCAAGTAGGTGCCGTGTATATATATATGTCTATTTCTGATGTGACCAGATCAGTCCAAGGCACAGTTCCGGTCTCCCAACCAAATCCTCTGTGACCTCCTGTATCTCGAGGAGGCTAGAGAGAGGAAAGCAAAGCTAGACCTAATACTTTTGGACTGACCATGTGCCAGGTGTAGTTATTGGCTTCACATGTATTATCTCATTTAATTCCTAAAATATTAATAACTTCAAAGGTAGAGAATTATAGCTCCGTTTTACAGATGAGGACAATGAGTGACCCGCAAGTAGTGGGGTGGGGATTAGAATCCTGAAAGCCTGTGTTCCTTCCCCTCCCTGTGCCCAGTTTAATCCAATTGGAGCAAGGGGATAAGCCAGCAAAAAAGCCAGGAGAATCTTCTGGAGCAGAACATTTTCACTCAGCAGACATAAACTACAGCCCAATGGCAGAACCCCAAATCACATGTCCATAGTACGCAGACCGCCTGGAGCTTCCTGGGCTCTGGAGTAATTTAGAGGGAACACAGCATGAAATGAAGTTGGGAGCCCAGGATGGGACAGGCAAAGGGGCAAGGGCTGGGGCACCTCAAAGTGGCCGCTCCTGCGGACACAGGAGCTGGAGCAGGCGGACATGCGAAGCAGCAGTAGCAGCAGGGCCACACCGGTCAGGGAGGCCGAGCTGCGGACCTAGCCAATGCCAGGCCTCGTGGTGAGCAGCAGTTCCCAAAACTGGAAGGGGCTGGCCTTGGACTGAGCCCGGAGTGCTGGAGACGAGCACAAGACAAGCTCTGCCCACTGCACTTTCCCTTTGGGGTTCCCACCCCTCTGCCCATCGGGCCAGCAGGACACACAGGGGCAGGATAACCGAGTGGTTTGTGGAAAGCCCAGGTCCCCACCCCCAGCCCCAGGCTACTCACCGAAGTTCACCACATGGGCCACGGTGTGGACGAGGGCGAGCCTGACCACCACGTAGCCCATAAGCTGGTGGAACTGGAGGTTGTGGTGCAGCGGCAGGACCTGAGCCAGCCACGTGGCCCGCAGCCACGTGAGGCAGCACCTAAGCATCAGCACCTGGCCGGGCAAAGCGGTAGAGAGCCCCACCTGGCTCGCTCTCCGCCCTGTCCTCTGCTTCCCAGCAGCTGTTTCCCTACCCTGAGCCTGTTGTGCTTCCTAAACGGGTCCCTGTCACCACCTCCCCTGCCCCTAAGCCTCCGCTGCTCCCCTAGGTCCAAAGCTGGGGATCTGCAAAGTAGGATCTCCAGAATTGGCGAAGAAAAAATGTTACAGAATGTCTGCTGGTATCACTTTTATCTCAACACGTGGGAAGCACATAAGCTTTTACTAATATTTAGTATCTGTGTAGACATGGTGCCCTCATTTAGTCATATGTCAGACTGGCACCATGTCACATGTGGTTCTTGAGATGTCCTGGGGGCAGATGGGGCTTTTCAAGGGGATTATGATGAAGGTCCCCTCACTTGCTCATTTACTTCAATGTATTTATGCATGCCCTGATACGTGGATTTGCAGATTACATTAACTGCTTTTAACTTAAGTAAGCTAACCACCCCTCAGAAGGGACAAGTAGCTTAAAAAGATTCCCTACAGAGAAAATGCAGATTGAAAATAGTGTTAATAAGGCAAGAGCAAGTGACCACAAAAATGAGTCACATGTCTCCCACCCCTGGTGTGAATTCTTTGTAGCCAGTTATGAGGTTATAAATAAAACCCACTCTAATAAGAAGCTGATATTGTCAGGAGGAGTATTTGGACTAGAGATGTACATCCCTGATCATTAAGAATGAACCTTGGGACTTCCTTGGCGGTCCAGTGGTTAAGACTTCGCCTTCCAATGCAAGGGGTGCGGGTTCAATCCCTGGTCGGGGAGCTAAGAACCCACATGCCTTGTGGCCAAAAAACCAAAACATAAAACAGAAGCAACCTTGTAAAAAATTCAGTAAAGACTTTAAAAAATGGTCCACATCAAGAAGATCTTAAAAAAAGAAAGAAAAGGATGAAGCTTGCCTTATAGTTATATTGTGCCATAAACCTATTGGCTAATGATAATAGGGCATGCATATAATTATAAGTAAGTGAGCATATACTGGGTAATTGGGAGGGGTTTTTGTTTTCTGTTTATTTTTGTTGTGCTTTATTTCGTTCCAGTTGTCGAAGTGTGTCATCAAATACACTTGGAGACCTCAGTCTCTGGTCCCCAGGATCACATTCTGGCATTCAAGGCCTCTGGAAGTATTCTCTTTCTGGTTGGCGCTCTCCACAGGAGCCAGCCCACCTCCTCTGGGTCCACCATAGGTTTATTGTGAGGATCAGATGGAAAGTGCTTAGCACTGTGACTTGTACATAGTAGCACACAAAAATGCCAGCTATGTTATTTACCTGCTGTGTGACTATGGACAGCTCACTGCCCCCTCTGAGCCTTAGTCCCCACCACTGAGTGTTGGCCCAGTTGAGTTCTAAGGTGCCATCCTACCCTGACACTGCAGGTGTCCACGTGTGGGTCATTTTGTCTAAGAGGAGCCTACATCAGTCCCCCTACCCGCTTCCCTGCGTTGTGTCCGCAGAATCCTACCGCGATGAAGCTGCAGTCAAAGTTGATGCATTGGCCGCAGCCCTTGGCCACCATGACACTGGCGCCGAGGGCCCGGTGCACACTAGCTGCCAGGGCAAACAGCAGCACGTGGAGGTCCACGTAGGCGGCTAGGCAGGGCAGGTGGCTGTGGTGGTTGTGCCAGTAGGCAGAGGTCAGCTGGCGAGGACAGTGTCGGGGCGGCCCGGCGGCGGAAGGAGTCAGCCAGTGGGCAGCACTGTGAGAGAGGGCTCCACTCAGAAGGCCGCGGTGTGGCGGGGACCACCAGAGTCTGAACCTAGAGACCCCATTCCCTCTGCAGCCCACTAACTCTCGGGGAGCCTCATGGCAAACAGGCCGGCTTTCTTTTACACCAGGAAACAGAGAGGTCAAGTGACTTGCTTACAGTCACACAGATAGGTGGAACTGGGATGAATCTCTGGTGTTTCGGATGCCACACGCACGACTTTTTTTTTTAACTACCTCTCCTTACTTCCCAACTGGGGGCGGGGCAGGGGAGGTAATCGAAAAGGATGGAAGAATCTGAGACATTTTGTGATACCCACAAGAAAGTTAATACACAAAAAGAATGAACTACAAAACTGGCACTATTCAGAGCTTGGAGTCAGACAAACTTGGGTCTGTTGTTACACCCTTTTTATATTATTTTCTTCACAGCGCTTATGAAATTTGTACTTATCTAGTTTATGTACTTGTTTATTGGTATCAATTACCTGTCCCTCAGTCTGGAAGGTAGCCCCAGCAGAGCTCTGCCATTACTGAGAACAAGGCTTGGTACATAGTACCTGCTCAACCAAGTTGAATAAATAACTGTCTTTGCTAACTATCTGTGTGATCCTAGGCGTGTTACCCCAGGTGAAGTAACTTTAATGTCCTTTTGTAACTTCATTCCTTTTGTAACTTTAATTTCCTTTTCCATGCTATGCACTGGTATGTTGGTAAAAATGCCCAGCACTTACTATTGTGAGTTGATTCTAAAGAAACACTGTAGAAAATGGACACATGACAACAGCTGCCCTGCACTACAGACCTTTGTCCCCAAGAGAAAGCAGGCAAAGAGGGGAGGGGCTGGGCGGGGCTTATCTGAGGCGGGGCCGACCTGGGCAGGGTGGGGCGGGGCCGGGCTGAGGGATCCTCGGTGCGTTCAGGCCACACTTCGCACCTGGTGTCTAATCCCAGCACTGGCAGTGCCCCTGCACGAGACAGGGTGGTACCTGATGGTCAGGTTCTCCATGACGCCGGGGAAGCGCTGCAGCTCGTCTCGAAGTTCATCGAAGGTGATGGCGCCGCTGCAGTCCTTGTCCGCCAACTTGAAGAGCGCCAGCGTCAGCTGGTCCAGCTTCTCCTCGGGCAGTGAGATGGCGCTCTCACGCAGGCACGACTGCAGCACGATGCGCAGCTCGTCCACGTTGATGGAGCCGCTCCCTGGCCCAAGTGAGGATGAAGCCGAGTGGGCGCCTGCCCCCAGACCTCGCTCTGTACTTGCAGACTCGCCCTGCCTTGCACAACCATTGCATCAGTGGTTCGTTCATCTTCATCTTTCTGCCAACCAACTCTCTTTAGGAGCATAGACCAGGCAATCGAAGGACATATGGCACCTTCCGCTCACAAACCTTCCATGGCTCCCTATTGCCGAGCTCAACAGAGATGAACATCTCCCCAAGCATGGAGAATCTTTGGACTCAGTGCATGCCTTCCTCCAGAATCTGCAGCCTCCTCTCTAAGTACCACTCAACTTCCAAGATCATCTGCCCAGAAGATACACTTGCTTACTTAATCTATAAGGAGCTATGTGCCCAGAGCTTCAATTATCCAGAGGCGAATTGTATATGAGGTGGTGGTGAAGAGGTTCCCTGTTGTTCCCCAACTTGTAGCAAAATTTGCTCATCCATGTTGTCCTGAGGGGCTGCAGCTGGGCCCTCAAGTCCAGTCTTGTGGCCTTATGTGAACGTGAGTGGCTAAGAGTGATGTGAAAAGGAAGCCAGAAGTACTGTCGACCCTCCGAAAGGTTGGGTTCAGCATCCGGGGATTCCACCCGCGGTTGGTTGAATCGGCGGATGTGGAAC
This sequence comes from Eubalaena glacialis, assembly GCF_028564815.1. Lineage (NCBI taxonomy): Eukaryota > Metazoa > Chordata > Mammalia > Artiodactyla > Balaenidae > Eubalaena > Eubalaena glacialis. Next base: position 67,243,304 of record NC_083717.1, read on the forward strand.
CCACGGATACCGAGGGCCGACTGTATGACTCCATTTTATCTAAGGGACTTGAGCATACACGGATTTTGGTATCCACTGGGGTCCTGGAACCAATCGGAGAAACTACTGTACCAACTGAGATGGGATCTGGGGCACTTTTTTTTCCTGTATATATTTTCATTCTTCATGAGTAGTAGGACTCGTGATTAGCGATTTCTTGGCCTGTTTTGGATATAGACACACCTGAGGTAGCAACATGCTTCTGCCCCTTACTGTGTGAGGGTGGGCTATAAGTCCTTTAGAGTATTGCACCTTACTTTGCTCATCTCTAAAATGGGGCTAATTATTCCTCCCTTTCAGAATTGGTTCAAGGATAATAGATAATTAATTATAAAGCACTTAATGCAGTATATGGAAGACGGTAGTTGTATATAAATGGAAAGTCTTATTGGTATTGTGATCATCACTTGGGCCAAAGTCAAAGTCTGTAATCACATACAGAGTCTTAACATGCCACTCTCCGGCCACACCTCCCGTCCTTCAGTTTTCCTAGTCAAGAGCCAGCATGAAGCATACTTTAAAGAAAACCTTAGCAAAGCTCTGCCAAGAAACTCATGCACCCTGGACCAACTTGCTTCCTATTGCACTCTTCAGGGTCCGTGTAGCCCCCAGGAGTGGTCTGAGACTTAGTCCATTTGAAATGAGCTATGGGAGGCCTTTTCTTACTACTGACATTCTACTGGATGAGGACATGAACCAGGCCCTGAGATATATTATTAATCCAGCACAAGTTCAGAAGGCAATCCAGGACTATGCCCACAAGACACTGCCAGCTCCCACTAAAAATACAGAGGAAGGAGCAGTTCCTTCACAAATAAACCCCGGGGATCAAGTTCTTCTTAAAACCTGGAAAGAGGGGGTCCCCCCAAGACCAACTATTGCACAGGATGGGTTGAAGTCTTTGCCACCGGATCTGAAAGGGCTATGGAAGTCTTTAAGTCCCTTTTAAAAGAAATACTTCCTCGGTTTGGACTTCCAAAGTCCCTGCAGAGTGATAACGGGCCCTCTTTTTATAGCCAAAATCACACAGGGGTTCACAGCCAGAGCGCCCATCCCTCCCCGCCCCCTTCACACCCTCTCATCCATTCAGCTTTATACTCTCCTTAGCCAATTTCAAATCCAGGGTTCTCCTTCACAATTATTCTTGTGCACATTTTTATTCCTTATCCCTCTGTCCTTCTATTGCACTGACCCTAAAAATTTCTCATCCCTAGGTGAATCCAACTACCTGTTTTCTCCTTTCCTGCACCAGGGCAGCTAAGTGAACATTGCTGAAGAAAAGCACCCAAGAGAGCAGGAAGTGTCTGATCCCAGCCATGGCAAGGCCTTCAACTTGCCCGCAGTCCTCTCATGCTTCTCTAGCAAGGTCACGGTCCCGCTGTCTGCCGAGCCCACTTCTCACCTCCATGCCCATCTAGTTCCTGCCTGGCTCTCGGAGAAAACTGGAACCCCTGGAAGCGAGTGCCCTCTAGTTCCTGCCTTGAAACTACAAACCTCCTCTCACCTGCTGCCCTCTTTCCCACCTCTGTCTGCAAGGAGGTGAGTGTGCCGCTTCCTCCTGTCACAGGCCAACCTCTCCATCGGAGGTTGTTGATAAGCCCCAGGTGTGGGCCAAGCTTGGTGGTCAGGAAGCAGTCAGTGAAGAGGGTCCCATGGAGATTGGGGTGGGGTCTGAGGAAGATGCTCAGGAAGCAGGTACAGTCAACTGCCCATGTAGTGGTGGTGGTGTGGGTCAACTTGGGAAGTGGGTTCCAAGAATGAGGTCTGGCTAGACTGTCAGGTGGGAATGGGAGGTAGAGAAGCCCCATAGGCCAGAGGGCCTTGCCCAGGAGCAGATCTGCAGCTGGGTTGAGTTTTCAGGATGCAAATCCAGCCCTGTGACTCCTCTGCTCAATGCTCTCCAATGGCTCCCCATTGCTCATTGTACTGAGACTCCAAACCATGGCCCCTGGGGCCTGCCCCGTCTGGCCTCACCAACTACCCCGGTCTCATTGGGTGCCTTTTTCCCACTTCAGCCTCCCTTCCTTTGATGATTCTGGGTCTTTAGACACCCTTTAAGCCACAAAGTTGCCAAAGAATGAAGGTCATTGCAGTGTCACTTACAATGCCAAAAAACAGAGGGGGGAACAATGAAATTCTCCCTTTTGGAAATGGGGTTTGAGTAAATAGTAATAAATAACAGCTGACACCTGTAAAGGTGGTACCCCGAACTAGGCACTGTCCTGAGTTTGCATAAGTTAACTAATTTAATCCTCCTAGCAACCTCACGAGTATGTACTATTATGATGGTCATTATTTTTATGTGACAGGTGAAAAAATTAAAGCAGGGAGAAGTTAAGTAACTTGCCCAGGGTCACATGATTAATAACTGGTGGAGCTGAGATTTGAACCTGGGTAACCTGGCCTCAGAATCAGAGACCTTAGAGTATATACTAGATGATTCTATTTATTTGAAATTCTAGAAATGGTATGGTCATAGAAAGTGGTGGAGTGGGAGGCATTGATAGCAAAAGGGGAGGGAACATTTTAGGCTAATAAATATGTTTTCTTTCTTGATTGCAGTGGTTGTGGTTTATACAGATGTATGAATTTGTCAAAGTTCATTGAACTCAACTCTTAAAATATTGTATTAAATATTTCAATAAAGTTAATTTTACAAAAAAAAAAAAGAAAAGAATCAGAGATCTTAACTATTAGGCTGTGCTGCATGGAACATAGGACACAGACATACAGTGGAATATGATGCAGCCACTACAGATGAGGCTATAACAACATGGAGTTACCACTTCACACCCATTGGGATGGCTATTATCAAAAAAACAGAAAATAACAAGTGTTGGAGAAATTGGAACCCTTATGCATTGCTGGTGTGAATGTAAAATGGCATAACCACTGTGGAAAAAGAGTATGGCAGTTCCTCAAAAAGAAGAATTGCCCTATGATCCAGTAATTCCACTTCTGGGTATATGCCCAAAAGAATTGAAAGCAGGGTCTTGAAGAGATATTTGTACACCCACATTTATAGCAGCATTATTCATAATAGCCGAGAGATGGAAGCAACCCAAGTGTCCACTGAAAAATGAATGGATAAACAAAATGTGTTATATACATACAATGGATAATATTCAGTCTTAAAAAAGAATGAAAGCCTGTCATATGGTACAACATGGGTGAACCTTGAGAACATTATGCTAAGTGAAATAGGCCAGTTACAAAAGGACAACTATTATATAATTTCACTTATATAATTTACCTACAGTAGTCAAATTGGAGGAGGGGGAATAGGGAGTTATGATTAGTTGGTACAGTGTCAGTTTGGAAAAATGAAAAAGTTCTGGAGATGGATAGTGGTGATGGTTGCCCAACAATGTGAATTTACTTGATGCTTCTGAACTATACACTTAAAAATTGGTTAAAGTGGTAAATTTAATATTATGTATATTTTACTACAATAAAAATGATATTACAAAGCAATACAGTCTTACATGAACAATTGTTTATATTGTTTAGTGAAAAAAAGCAGTGTGTATAGTATAATCCCATTTTGTTGTTAAAAAAAGTGGATGGTGAGTGTATGCTATCAGAAGACAGTATAGAAAAATGTTATGGGTGATTTTTGTCATCGTGGGCTATTATGATGATTATTAAAAAGCAACAAAACAATTTCTTTTTTTAAACATAGAAAGGAACAAAGGAAAGTTCTGGCTTCTGCTGAGTTGAATCAAGGGCATTTGTCTCCCTGCCAGGGACCCACCTTCTCCCGCAACAGAAGGGAAGCAGAGACCAGAGACAGGGCAGGGAACCCACAGAGAGACAGAGAGAGAGAGCTGTCAGCCTCACCTGGAGAAAACAGCCCCAGGCTGGGTAGTCACTGAGATAGGCCGATTCCCTTTGTCCCCCCTACTGAGTCCTGCCCCCCACCTCACAAAGGGCCCTTACCGTCAACATCATGCACCTGGAAGAGGAATTGGAGTTTGTCTGTGGGGCTGCGGTGGATGAGCAGGGTCCACGCCTCCTGCAGCTCCTGAAGCGTGATGGTGCCACTTCCATCCGAGTCAAACAGAATGAAGAATCTCTTGGCAAAGAAGAACTGTGACCAGAAGGGGGCGGGAGATGGGCACAAGTATGGCCACAGGGCCCAGGCTTTGAATTCATTCACTGCATCTGCGTGTGTGTGTGTACACACCGTGGGGTGGTGGGAATCAGGCAGGACCCAGGTGCCTGAACACAGTGTGTGATCTGCCCACGAGGCCACAGCAGCGGGCAGTGTCCGTGGCCCATCTGGCCAGCTGAGAGCAAGTTCAGGGTCTGGTGAGAGAACTCTTCAGCTGTAGCAAGGATGGGCTTGTGTCTGGGCCTCTGGCCCCCTTCTGGCCCCCGGGCCTGGTCATTTGCATAGGCTCTCCATCCCCACAGTCCATCGCCCCCATCAGCCTTGCAGTCCAGACCCCTGGTGGCCCCTTACTCACCATGGGAAAAGGGTCAGATGGAGGGTCCCTCGAAGGCTCCTCCCAGGTCCTGTCTCATTCCCCTTGGAGTCACCCCGAGGGATAGTGAAGCCAGGAAGGACTTAGAAAATAGATGCCACCTGAGTACCTGTGTCTTTGCCTTTACCTGTTGTTTGGGCTGCCTACAGCCTACATTTACGTGTTCTTAACGTAGACTTGTTCTGAACAGCACCTGTTCTCAATGCCGATTTACTCACTCCATTCATCATTCATCCATTCATTCATTCAACAATCATGTCTGTGCAGCCTCTGCTTGCCAGGCCTGGTGTTAGGCACTGGAAACACAGAAATTAAGAAAACAGGCTGGGTCAGTGTCACAGATATGCCAGGCCCGGAGGCTCCCCTTGAGGCAGCGAGAGGAGCCTAAGGGCTTTAGTGTCTGACCTCAGTTCACAAGCAGGAAGTCTACTATGGGCAGTCCAACCCTGCCTTGGCTTCACTCTTTTTCCCCTCGGTCCCTTGAGTAAGGCCTTTATCACTCTGTACCATCCCAAATGGCCTTTATCTTAAGATATTTTACAGCCCCTGTTAGGCAGAAGATCCTTTTTTCCTTCCCCATATTGACTATGAAAGGAGGCAGAGCATTTAGAGTTCTAAGTAGTATCTCCGTTACCAGCAAATGAGGGGCTCTCCCATCAAAATAGGGGCATTCAAATGCTCATTGGCTCGCGCCCATCGAGGACACAGGCCACCATGAGATGCCAGCCCAGAGGACACCTGGGGCGAGGCTCACTCCTTCTGCCTCTCTGCTAACATCTCCGCTGTTTGTCAGGCATGCAGGCTGTTATGGGGATGGGGAGAGGACCTATGAAACCAAGAGAGAGGACTGGGGATGGCGTGGCAGTGCAAATGGGCCTTTAATGGATACAAATCATGGAAAAGCTTATTTTGTGGCAGGAGGCTTAAGTCATAGCATCACCTTTGCCCGTGAGGCTAGCAGTAATTGTGAGGGCAATAATGTTTCTTAAGATTTGACAGGCTACTGATTTCCAACTTCACGTGTTGTTTGGAAGACCCCAGGAGGCCATGGCTACCATGAGGGATGGAAGGACCCCAGTAGCAGAGACAGAAACATCCTCTGGCCCTGCTTAGAAGTGGAGCCTCAAGCCCGGAGAAACCCAGGGAGCAACTTTTCCCTCCTTGTGAGGTACTGTGTGCTGCAAAGCAGATTTCCTCTACAAAATATGAGTGCGGGGTCCCCACTTCTGGAGTGGACACTTACCTCTTTCACGTTCAGGGCTCTTTTCAGCTCTTGCAGGTTGATCTCCCTGTCTTCTCCCGCAATGGTCTCAAACTGGTGTGTCACCCACTGAAGCCACTTGGCATCCTCCTCGGCACTCATGGTGCTGGCAGACAAAGGAGACAGGTTTGTCGGTTTGGGGTGGCCAAGAACTCAGGAGGACTCATGGTGGCCCCAGGACTTCTGTCTTCCCCCAGTTAGGGCCTCGGGCCTCCCATGGGGTTGAACCAGCTTCAGGGAGGGAGCAGTGCTTCCCCACAGCTGCTTCTTTATGTCTCTAAGTCCCCGTTTCTTCCTTCCATCTGGCATTGGCCGGCCCAGGCTTAAGTCTCTTTAGCTTCTAGAATGACAGGGCCCCAGTGAGATGGACCCCAGACTGTGGTCAGAGAATGGCCCACTCCAGGGGTGCTATTAACACGATGACAGTGACTGTCCCACCTCACATTTACATGGCTCTTTACTGTTTTCAAAATCCTTCCCACGCACTATTTCCTATGGTGTCTGTTACCAAATGTAAAATACTCAACTTCTCTGAGCCTATTTCCTCCCTATGATATTTCACAGAGAGGAAACAGGCTCAGAGCACTTGAGTTATTTAGCAGAATTTATTCAGCAGGTTAGAGACAGAGCTCAACTCTGAGGCCAGTGCTTTTTCCATCACACCCCAGAGCCTCCACCCTCTGCCTGAACACTTCAAGTACAAGCCATGCCAGGACTGAGACCTCAGGGCTTGACTCTCCAGGTCCAGGGCGTATTCTACAATGTCACAGGGGCATCAGCCATCTAAAACCCTCACAGATGGGCTAGCTATACTGTGATCGGAACAGAGGTTAGTGATGAAATGAGGACAGCACTTTCTGTGGCATCAGGACCCAGCAATACAAAATTGAGTCAATAAGTGAGAATTTGTAGCATCTTATTCTATAAATTTCCTCTGTGAGAATGGCTTTTGTCTGTATCCCATGAGTTTAATATAGCCTTAAATGATTTAGCTACAATCAATCTTCATTATTTGCAGATTCCACATTTGTGAATTCACCTACTTGCTAAAATTTATTTGTAACCCTCAAATCAATACTTGCAGCATTTTTGAAGTCATTGTGGACATGGGTAAAGTGGGAATACATTTGAGTCTCCTGATGTGCATGTTCCCAGCTGAGGTCAAACAAAGCGATGATCTGCCTACTTGTCTCAGCTCTCAGACTGTAAACAAATGTCCTTCCCACGATCTATTTAGTGCTGTGTGTTTCACATTCTTGTGCTCTTCGTTGGTGTTTTGCTCTTTAAAATGGCCCCCAGGAGTAATGTTGAAGTACTGTCTAGTGTTCCTAAGCAAAAGCTAAGAGAATTCAGCACCACCAAACCAGCTCTACAACAAATGCTAAAGGAACTTCTCTAAGTGGGAAACACAAGAGAAGAAAAGGACCTACAAAAACAAACCCCCCCAAATTAAGAAAATGGTAATAGGAACATACATATCAATAATTACCTTAAATGTGAATGGATTAAATGCTCCAACCAAAAGACACAGGCTTGCTGAATGGATACAAAAACAAGACCCATATACATGCTGTCTACAAGAGACCCACTTCAGATCTAGGGACACATACAGACTGAAAGTGAGGGGATGGAAAAAGATATTCCATGCCAATGGAAATCAAAAGAAAGCTGGAGTAGCAATACTCAGATAAAATAGACTTTAAAATAAAGAATGTTACAAGAGACAAGGAAGGACACTACGTAATGATCAAGGGATCAATCCAAGAAGAAGATATAACAATTATAAATATATATGCACTCAACATAGGAGCACCTCAATACATAAGGCAACTGCTAACAGCTCTAAAAGAGGAAATCAACAGTAACACAATAATAGTGGGGGACTTTAACACCTCACTTACACCAATGGACAGATCATCCAGACAGAAAATTAATAAGGAAACACAAGCTTTAAATGACACAATAAATCAGATAGATTTAATTGATATTTATAGGACATTCCAACCAAAAACAGCAGATTACACTTTCTTCTCAAGTGTGCACGGAACATTCTCCAGGATAGATCACATCTTGGGTCACAAATCAAGCCTCAGTAAATTTAAGAAAATTGAAATCATACCAAGCATCTTTTCTGACCACAACGCTATGAGATTAGAAATCAATTACAGGGAAAAAAAGGAAAAAACAAACACATGGAGGCTAAACAATACATTACTAAATAACCAAGAGATCACTAAAGAAATCAAAACATACCTAGAGACAAATGACAAAGAAAAATACGACGATCCAAAACTTATGGGATGCATCAAAAGCAGTTCTAAGAGGGAAGTTTATAGCTATACAAGCCTACCCCAAGAAACAAGAAAAATCTCAAATAAACAATCTAACGTTACACCTAAAGGAACTAGAGAAAGAAGAACAAACAGAACCCAAAGTTAGCAGAAGGAAAGAAATCTAAAGATCAGAGCAGAAATAAATGAAATAGAAACAAAGAAAACAATAGCAAAGATCAATAAAACTAAAAGCTGGTTCTTTGAGAAGATAAACAAAATTGATAAACCATTAGCCAGACTCATCAAGAAAAAGAGGGAGAGGACTCAAATCAATAAAATTAGAAATGAAAAAGGAGAAGTTACAACAGACACTGCAGAAATATAAAGCATCCTAAGAGACTACTACAAGCAACTCTATGCCAATAAAATGGACGACCTGGAAGAAATGGACAAATTCCTAGAAAGGTATAACCTTCCAAGACTGAACCAGGAAGAAATAGAAAATATGAACAGACCAATCACAAGTAATGAAATTGAAACTGTGATTAAAAATCTTCCAACAAACAAAAGCCCTGGACCAGATGGCTTCACAGGTGAATTCTATCAAACATTTAGAGAAGAGCTAACACCCGTCCTTCTCAAACGCTTCCAAAAAATTGCAGAGGAAGGAAAACTCCCAAACTCATTCTATGAGGCCACCATCACCCTGATACCAAAACCAGACAAAGATACTACAGAAAAACAAAATTACAGACCAATATCACTGATGAATATAAATGCAAAAATCCTCAACAAAATACTAGCAAACAGAATCCAACAACACATTAAAAGGATCATACACCATGATCAAGTGGGATTTATCCCAGAGATGCAAGGATTCTTCAATATACGCAAATCAATCAATGTGATACACCATACTAACAAATCGAAGAATAAAAACCATATGATCATCTCAATAGATGTAGAAAAAGCTTTTGACAAAATTCAACACCCATTTATGATGAAAGCTCTCCAGAAAATGGGCATAGAGGGAACCTAGTTCAACATAATAAAGGGCCATATATGACAAACCCACAGCAAACATCATTCTCAGTGGTGAAAAACTGACAGCATTTCCTCTAAAATCAGGAACAAGACAAGGATGTCCACTCTCATCACTATTATTCAACATAGTTTTGGAAGTCCTAGCCACGGCAATCAGAGAAGAAAAAGAAATAAAAGGAATACGAATTGGAAAAGAAGAAGTAAAACTCTCACTGTTCACAGATGACATGATACTATACATAGAAAATCCTAAAGATGCCACCAGAAAACTACTAGAGCTAATCAATGAATTTGGTAAAGTTGCAGGATACAAAATTCATGCACAGAAATCTCTTGCATTCCTATATACTAATGATGAAAAATCTGAAAGAGAAATTAAGGAAACACTCCCATTCACCACTGCAACAAAAAGAATAAAATACCTAGGAATAAACCTACCTAGGGAGACAAAAGACCTGTATGCAGAAAACTATAAGACACTGATGAAAGAAATTAAAGATGATACAACCAGATGGAGAGATATATCATGTTCTTGGATTGGAAGAATCAAATTGTGAAAATGACTATACTCTCCAAAGCAATCTACAGATTCAATGCAATCTCTATCAAATTACCAATGGCATTTTTTACAGAACTAGAACAAAAAATCTAAAAATTTGTATGGAGACATAAAAGACCCCGAATAGCCAATGCAGTCTTGAGGGAAAAAAATGGAGCTGGAGGAATCAAACTCCCTGACTTCAGACTATACTACAAAGCTACAGTCATCAAGACAATATGGTACTGGCACAAAAACAGAAATATAGATCAATGGAACAGGATAGAAAGCCCAGAGATAAACCCACGCGCCTATGGTCAACTAATCTATGACAAAGGAGGCAAGGATATACAATGGAGAAAAGACAGCCTCTTCAATAAGTGGTGCTGGGAAAACTGGACAGCTACATGTAAAAGAATGAAATTAGAACACTCGCTAACACCATACACAAAAATAAACTCAAAATGGATTAGAGACCTAAATGTAAGACCGGACACTATAAAAATCTTAGAGGAAAACATAGGAAGAACACTCTTTGACATAAATCACAGCAAGATCTTTTTTGATCCACCTCCTAGAGTAATGGAAATAAAAACAAAAATAAACAAATGGGACCTAATGAAACTTAAAAGCTTTTGCACAGCAAAGGAAACCATAAACAAGATGAAAAGACAACCCTCAGAATGGGAGAAAATATTTGCAAATGAATCATCGGACAAAGGATTAATCTCCAAAATATATAAACAGCTCATGCAGCTCAATATTGAAAAAACAAACAACCCAATCCAAAAATGGGCAGAAGACCTAAATAGACATTTCTCCATAGAAGACATACAGATGGCCAAGAAGCACATGAAAAGCTGCTCAACATCACCAATTATTAGAGAAATGCAAATCAAAACTACAATGAGATATCACCTCACACAGGTCAGAATGGCCATCATCAAAAAATCTACAAACAATACATGCTGGAGAGGGTGTGGAGAAAAGGGAACCTTCCTGCACTGTTGGTGGGAATGTAAATTGATACAGCCACTATGGAGAACAGTATGGAGATTCCTTAAAAAACTAAAAATGGAACTACCATATGACCCAGCAATCCCACTACTGGGCATATACCCTGAGAAAACCATAATTCAAAAAGATACACATACCACAATGTTCATTGCAGCACTATTTACAATAGCCATGACATGGAAGAAACCTAAATGTCCCCAATAATATTGTTGCATGATTACAAAATTGTAAACATTAACTGTAGAGAATTAGAAAAATACCTAAAAGCACACACACACTTTAAAAAAGATTTTAAAAAAATCACTATAATCTACCTACCCAAATAAAATCACTGCTAATATTGAGCATTTATTTCTAGTCACATGCAGAAGGTAGCCCAGCCTGGAATTCAGAGGGGGGTTGTGTTTGATGGACTCATTCACATGAGCTGGTTTTGAGGTAGGAGATAGATGGGTCCCTGGGCTGGACAGCTGGTATGTGTCAAGTGGAGCAAAACTGAAGCTTTGCTCTCACCCAGATGCTCCAAGGACAAAGCTAGTGGCAGAAGCTGAGCTCTGCTGCAGTAAAGAGATAAGATGACCACTCCTGAGGTCAAGGAAAACTTCCCTGTGCACATGGGCCGGAAGGCTCCTTAGGGGTCAAAAAGGGAGGGGGCGCCACCCCATAATAGGTGTGGGACGTACCGCCACAGGCCTCTGCGGTGGGATCCATCTTAGCAAAAAGTTGGCAGGCATGTTGGGGAGGGTCCTAGGGCAGGTCAGTTGTGGAAAAAGAAACCAGATAATTGGCCAAAGGTAAACAAAGACCCGGAAGAACTGTCCTATGTAAGTGATTTAAATCACCTCTTTCCTGCGCTCCTCCTCATTAGGAAGGACGGCCATACCCTTTCTCTCTGGGTGTGTATTTCTGCCTTGCTTCTGACTTAAATAAATAAACTTTCTCTGTGTGCTCTCCCATACATTGCGCTGTGTCTCTAATGATAAACTTTGTACCTTTTTTGCAGTTTTTACCTCCTTGAAACATTCTTGCTTTCAATGGGGGAAAGAGCCAGAGGCACTTTGCTTCTAGCCTCTAGCCCCTGGTGGACTAACGGCTTGGATTCCTGGTTTTCGTCCAGGCTACCCAGGTTCAATTCCTGGGCAGGGGAACTAAGATCTCTCTCAGGACCGCTCACTGCTGTCTCCTAGAAATCAGTGTCACCTGTGTGAAAGGGGCCACTGAGGAGAACATTGTAAGTGGAGGGCTTGGGGGTGAAACCTGGAAAGAAGGAGAGGGAAGCACAGGTCCGTTCTTCAGCTCTGCCCTTGAACTCTGGTCTGAGTTCTCTGAAGAGATAGGGAATGCAGGGAATTCTTTGCAGGGACTGCAGGAGACTCCGGTACTGTTTGGACTCGGGGGTCTTGAATGTTTGGAAGTCCAGGAGATCACCCCTGTACTGGGAGGTGCTAGGACAGTACAGCCAGTAGGAGGGCTGCCAGGTAGTAGACAGCTCGAGGAACACCAGATTGGTGGAATTTGAGCAGGCTGGCTCGTGAGCACATGTGAGACACCCAAGTACCTCGGGAAAATTGGGAGTAGAGTAAGCGAAGCAGTTAGCAAAAGGTGGGCATAAATGCTAATGACACTTCTTCATAGCCACAAGCCAGAGTCAGAAAAGTAAGAAGCTGAGACTTGGGACTTCTGGTTAAGATGGTATTACATTCACTCTTTGAGGCCCCCTCATCTGTACACAAAGCAATGATAGATAAAAAAATTTTTTTTTAGTTTAAAAGACCAACTGATCTCAAATAAGATAAACATCTCTGTTGACCAGAGATGAAGCAGAAACATGCCATGCCCCTGCTTATGGGAGAGGGCTGGAAAAAGCTGTGTCTGACCATTGCCTGGGACTGTGATTTATATTTTGTACTTAGCCTCCTAGCCAAGAGCTGGACCACAACAACTGCTGCTTGGTGACTGGACCCATGGTATCCTCAGCTCTCCCTGGATGGGAGCCCCAGGCCAACAAGGTAAGGCTAATATTGAACTGAGGGGACCAGGAAGCTGGGTGGAAGCAACGCAGAACTTCTAGAGGAGGGCTGAACACAAACACAACACAACACACACACACACACACACCATTCAAGATGAGTCAACAAGCTGGTATTCCAAAAGACCTCAAAAGAATGACTGCAAAGAAGACAGCCAATCAAACCAATAATAGGGGGAATTCATTTTGTAAGAAGTGAAAATAATAGACATTAAGCATATTAAGAATTCTCAAAGAAGGAAAGGAAAGAAAAACATTCATAAAAAAAGAATAAGAACTTAAATAAAAATGGGCAGAAATGAAACCAGCCCAGTTGGTATGAAGAAAATGCAACTAGAAATATGGAGAAACATATGGTTATTAAAATTTTAAATAATTCAATACATAATTTTTAGTCTAGACATAATTAAAGAGTGGATGTACAATCCCTAAGATGGGATTGAATAATTCACTTGGAATAATTTTGTAACTTTTTTTCACTTACCAACATATGTTAAACATTTCTCCATATTATTAAATATGAATGTGTCAAAATGTTGTAAACTAGTCTTCTATGTTTGGACAGTTAACTTTCTTATATTTATTCCATTACCATAAGCAAGTTTTTGAGAAATCTTGTTATTAAATCCTAGTCCAAGTTTCCAATGGTTTCTCTAGGCTGGATTCCCAAAAGAGGAATTACTGGGCCCAGGAAGTATGAAATTTCCTAAGTATTTTGGTTACAGCCAATAGCCAAACTGCTTCTCAAAGATCTTGAACCAATTTTTCACTCCCACCCACGTTTTAAGAAATGCCTGTTTAACAGAACATTTTTGAATACTAAGAATTATCCCTTAAAATATTTGTCCATTTGGCAAAAAATGATATTTTCAATTTTTATTTGCCTTAGTCTGATTAGTAACAAAGTGAAACATCATCATGGAAGGAAAAATAGCGAAAACCTCTTTTCCTCATTTCTTGGGTAAAGTAGGACATATTTTACTGTAGAGGGGACACAGAGCTTCGTTACATGACATACTCCCAACTGGTTGTTTTTTGGCTTAAAGCACTTTTATTCTACATTTTTTTTGTCAAAAGCATGATGTCTTCACTCCAGCCCTACAACATATTATTCGTTGATTCTTTGGGCTGATTTTAAGACCTGAGTCTGTAGCCCATGGATTTGCTCTGCTTGCTGTAGGGTGGGAACACTGCTACGGCCACTTTCCTCTGCCAGGATGAGTCTGGAAAGGCAGCTGAGATGTGGACAAGCCATAGGGAAAACGATGGCTCACCTACATGTGCTCCTCCCTGCGGCTGCCTCGCCCCTTGTGCCCTGGAGTCCTCATCCCCTCACTCACTCAAGGATTGTGACCTGCAATTATCTCCTTGCTTTCTGCATCATTTTCCTCTTCTCTTTCCTCTAGCTATTGCCCAGTTTCTCCTTAATAGCAAAACCTTCTGAAAGAGTTGCTTATATTCAGTCTCCACTTCGTCATTTCCCTTTTTTTTTTGGAACCCACTCCAATCGGACTTCTATCGCCCAAGGAAACCTTTCTTAATAAGATGAACAACAATGTCCTCATGGCCAAGCCAAGGGGTCATTCTCAGCCCTTAGCAGTGTTTGACGAAGGTGAATTCTCTTTCTTTCTTGAACCTCTGTCTTCTCTTGATTTCCAGAATCCCACCCTCTCCTGGTTTCCTTCTAACTCACTGTCTCCTTCTCAGTGTCCTGACTTATGGATAGATCCCGTTCTTTTATCTGGCCTTTATAAGTTGGGCTCAGCCTATCTTTTCTATCTAAACTAAATTCCTTGTCAGCTAGCTCATCAACAATGCATGTCTCCATCCCCAATCTTGGCCCTGAACTGTGGTCCAGTAATTCCAACGGCCAGTTAACATCTCCACTTGGATGTCAATATGCATCTCAAACTTAACACGTCCAAAACTGGACTCACGGTATCCCTAACTCTGAGCCACCCACTGTTCCCATCTCAGTAAATGACCCCTTCCCCATTCACCTCAGAACTATGGAGTACTCATCTATTCCTTTCTTTCCCACATGTCTGACATCCAACCCACAAGCAAATCTTGGGGCTTCTACTTCTACATTGGAAATAGATATAGAATCTGACTGCCCCTCCGCAGGTCCCACCCGAGCCAGAGGGACCATCACCGCTCACCTGGACAGCCTCCTAACTCACCCTCTGTTCCACCCTCATCCCCTTATAGTCTGTTCTCTATTCAGCTGCCCTGGAGATGCTGTTCAAATGTAAATTAGATGAGTCACTCCCCTGCTTAAAACCTTTAGATGGTTTCTCATCCCACTTAGAATAACTACAAAGCCCTCCATATTCCCCCCAATGACATGGCCCCATGACCTGTGTGCCCTCATCTTGGGCTCTCTCCTTGCTCACTCAGCTCCAGCCACACTGGCCTCCTCAATATTTCTTGAACACACCAGGCACACTTCTGCCCCAGGGCCTTTGCACTGACCATTCCCTCTGCCTGGAACATTCTACTTCCAGAGATCTACCTGGCTAACTCCCT
The DNA here is from genome assembly GCF_028564815.1 of Eubalaena glacialis. NCBI lineage: Eukaryota > Metazoa > Chordata > Mammalia > Artiodactyla > Balaenidae > Eubalaena > Eubalaena glacialis. The sequence goes on from NC_083717.1 coordinate 67,258,521, forward strand.
CCCCTCCTTCAAGCTTTTGCTCATCTCACACCTTCTTAATGAAGTCTACCCTGAGCACCCTGTCTTAAAGGTGGCTCTCACCCACCCCAAACTACTGATCCCCATTATCCGGCTCTACTCCCTTCTTTCCACAGCACGTATCATCTTCTAATGTGCTATATAATGTGCTTCCTTATTGTTTTTTGTCTGCCTCCTCTCCCACTAGAATGTAAGCTCCATGAGGGCGGGGACTTGTGTCTGTTTTATTCTCGAATGAATCTCAACACTAGAGCACTAGTATATAGCACACTATAATCCAGTGCCTGGATTATAATAGTTACTCCATCGATATTTAGTGAATGACTGTAGTAGACTAGCCACATCAGCATCCCACAGAGGAATCTCCCCACTCCAGTCAACCATTCCCAATGCCCAACTCCAGTTCTAAGCAGGGTCAGCAGGAACCAAAGCAGCTCCAGGCGTTAATCAGGAGAGGGGGCTTCTATGCCCAGGCTAACTCACTGTCTGGCCTGGGAAAGTCACCTCCCCTGTTCAGGATCCAGTCCCTCCTCTGCTCAATGGAGATTTTCTCCTGTTCTCCCTGCCTTGGCACACAGTGTAAGAGCAGACAGAGGGGTATACATTTTTAGAACCATCAAAGTTGACCTCACCCACATTATGCACCTTGTGTCTGGGAGAGAGGCTCACAAGGAGCTGTTCCCTGGGGCCAAGAAAAGTAAGCAGAGGCTCTGTTTTCCTGCTGATGTCACTAGGGCTCATGCTAATGAGATGGAATATGGCCTATCACCCCACCCCAGTCTCACACCTTTGGGGTTGAAATGACCTTCTCATGGAAAACAGGGCAGTTAAGTTGACCTAATATCATTCCAGTAAGTTCTATTATCATTTTCAACTGATACACAAAATCTCAGGGGATATTAAGTTTTCACCCGCTTTTCTTATCTCCTTTTTAAGCCCTGGATGGCTGGGACCTGTCTTCCTCCTCTTGTATCCCCTGTGGGGCTCCACCCACAGTAGCAGCTCCATAAACGGTTACTGATTTGGTCAGTGTTTGTTTCCTGGGCCTTGAGTCGCCGTCCCTCAGCTTGAGGAAAACACAGAGAGAGCAAACACTGTGTCTGCCTTGAGCGACAGGTCTCATCTTGGGATTACAGTGAGTGTTTGCAAAACATTTCTCAGACGGCAAAATGCTTGTGCAAACACATCCCAGGAAATCCCAACAAGATCCCAGGCGGGTAGACATTCTGACCTCCATCTGTCAGACAGACAAACTGAGGGGCAGAGCCCTGGCCAGAACACTCTGAGCCCCGCCAGTCCTGTCCAGTCTCCCTTCTCTCCATAGCAGAGACACATCCTCTGTTGGAGAGCTTGAGCATGTTTTGCTCATTTCCAACACGGAACCTCTGCAGGAACTGCTTCTTCAGGGCAAGCATCTGGGGGCTCCACACCCCTCAAACCGGACTCATCCATCAAGGTCCAGCCCAAAATCCAACTTCTTCTGGAGGCTCTTCCTGCTCTCCTCAGCCCAGAATTAGTTACACTGTGTTCCTGTACCACAGATGCTGTCTTGCAACATGTCATACCATCGCTTTGCATGGTAACTTGGTCCCTAGATCATTATTTAACTTTTTGTGTATATACCTCTTCTCTCCCCAACGAGCCTATCAGCTCTAGGTAGGAATCACCTCTGCTCATTCACTATTTCATTCAAACATTCCTTCAAGAAATATTCTATGCCATCCAAGAGATAAATAGATGATCAATGGTTCCTGCCCTCACAGAACTTATATTCCTTATTTCTTCTTTATGGCATAGAAATATTCTATGCCATCCAAGAGATAAATAGACGATCAATGGTTTCTGCTCTCACAGAACTTATATTCCTTATTTCTTCTTTATGTCCCCACAGGACTTGCTATAATCCACCTGTAACCAGCGGGCAAGAGTTAACAGAGACAGCCTCTGGCCAGCAAGTTCCAGCAGTGTGTCCCTTTGATCTAGTCAAAGCTGAGTGAGGACTATTTTTAAGTAGAAAAGCAGCAAGGACCACAGAGATGGGATCTCTGTGTGGCTGCCTCTGGATGGCAAACCTAGAAAGGGATTCCTTCTGGGCCTTGCTCCTGGGAGAGACTGGAAGCTCCACCCATAAAGGGTCAGGGGTCATGGGCCCTGAAGAGGGCTTAAGGCTCACCAAAGGCACCCTCATGGCATAGATGGGGAAACTGAAGCATGCAGTGGGCTTGTGGTTGCTCCAGTACTAGACTCCCAGCACAGTGCTCCTTTCCTAGGACCCCAGTGAGGTATAGTTTCCTGCTAAAGGGAAAGACTTGTTTTCCCTTTAGCTGTTGGAAGCCTTTCTGGCACACAGGAGCACACAGGTGGAAAGAGGGGTGGGGGAGAGCAGTTCACAACAGTGGCTTCAAATACTTTAAAATAGGCTGGAAAACACTCATGCTCTGGTTCTGAGCATCTCCTCCCTACCCAGCACTGGGTCAGGGACAGGAGGGAGGGGTTGACTGTACTCATGGAACTCACGTGGGACAATCAGCTGTTTGGCAAGTGTGGCCAGCGGGCCCCCTGATGGGAACAAGACCTGTGAGTGAGAGGGGCTGGCCTTGGCTGGAGCTCTGCCCTCCCTGGCAGCCCCCTCACCCTCTCTGAGTTCTCTGTGGGGGGTGAGGGGTGTCTGCCCCGAATACCAAAGCACATGGTTGTGAGGATTCAATGAAACACCCCATGAGGAAGCACCTGACCCAGAAGAGACACTCAGTTCATTTTCACTCATTCAGAAGGCCGTTTTGATTATTCTCAACCACCTGCTTTGTTTCCCAAGTCCCAGAAGAAGAATCCTGACTAGTCTTCTTGAAGCAGAAATAGGTGAGTTCATGTGGCCCCACCTGCTTACCCAGGGGTCATGACCCTGATGGTCCTGCCCACCCCACCGCCCCCAGAATCAGCATTTTGGGCTCACAACTGGTTGCCTGAGGCCAGTGTGCTTCCTCTCCCTGTTCCTCACTTTGCTTACCTGTAGAAAGGGACTGCTCCTAAAACAGGGAAGAACAAATCTGACTCCATATTGGGATGGTGCTTTCACTTTAACCTTTGTACTGTATTCCTTCTGCTACAAGTTAATCACTAAAGGGATGTTGCCTAGAGCTTAAAGTATAAATAATGGCCCATTCTCCAGGAACCCTGCCTCCCATGCCTGAGTGTTAAGTTAAAATACCTTTGTTTAGCTCACAGGAACCCCCCCCCCCACCACCAACAGGCCCACCTGTGAATGGCTGCAGGAAGGAAGAAATTAACACATCCCCTCTGGAGTCTGGCCGGAACCAGGAAATATTTCCAACAACCGATCGCCTTCTTTTTACTTTACCTCCTCACCTCCCCCTCTTTGTTCTATAAAAGGAACTAGCGTCCAAACCTGGGCAAGATGGTTCTTTGGGACACGAGTCCACCGTCTTCTCGTTTGCTGGCTTTCTGAATAAAATCGCTGTTCCTTGCCCCAACGCCTCGCCTCTCGATTGACTGGCCTGTCGTGCAGCGAGCAGTATGAGCTTGGACTCAGTAACGCTCAGACTTACCCCCATGAGGCTGTGTGACTCCACTGAGACACCGCAATTACACACTCCAGTGGGTCATACTGGATACATGATCTCAGGCCCCTTCCCTTCTCCTTCCTGGCGTGGTCTGTTCTCCAGAGAAAGTGGGACAGGGCTTGGAGGCTGGGCAAGAGCCTCTCCTCCTCAGCCACCCCACTCCCCTCCCACCCCCTTCTGCATCCTTAGCACAGGAGACCCCCTCACTGCTCCAGCCATCAGAAACATGTGCAGCAAGAGCCCGCTGCCAGTGCCACCACCATTCAGCCCAGGAGACAGGTGACATGTGTGACACACACTCTTTTATTAAAAGAGGGCAACGGGGGCTCCCCTGGTGGCGCAGTGGTTAAGAATCTGCCTGCCAATGCAGGGCACACGGGTTCGAGCCCTGGTCTGGGAAGATCCCACATGCCGCGGAGCAACTGGGCCCGTGAGCCACAACTACTGAGCCTGCGCGTTTGGAGCCTGTGCTCCGCAACAAGAGAGGCCGCGACAGTGAGAGGCCCGCGCACCGCGATGAAGAGTGGCCCCCGCTCGCCGCAACTACAGAAAGCCCTCGCACAGAAACGAAGAACCAACACAGCCAAAAATAAATAAATAAATAAGAAAAAAAAAAGAGGGCAACGGTGGGAGGGTTGCTGCGGGGACCTGGCTGAAGCCAATCCACCTCCCTCCTCCCCACTCTACCTCCACTTTTGAGCGTGGAGAAGTCTAGAGACTTACAGAAATTAGGTCTGGGTACAGCCTTGAAGATGATTTATCCCAGTGGCTTCCAAACACTTTAAATTAATTTTCAGTTATGTGGGTAAAATTTTAACTGACTCCCCTCCCTAAAAAATGGGTATGCAGATTTTTTTCTATGAAAGATCTAGTGCAACCTTTTCTTTCTAGATGGGGAAGCTGAGGCCCATGGAGTGGATGTGGTCTCCTGGTGGTATCTCAGGAGTTGGTGGAGTTGGGACTAGAGCCCTGGTTCCCTAATGCGGCTCTTTCCACCAGCCTCCACACTGAGGGGGTGACTGCAAAACCCGAGGCTGGGCTCTGCATCTCAGACGCAAAGAGGAAGAAGGCAGGGTGGAGCACATGTGGCGTAAGTGGAAAAGGAATCCTGGGCTGATCCAGGAACTCTGTAAATTTATGTCCTAATCCAATTTCCTAAGAATTGGTTCTTGGAATAAGGCTAGTAGCTATAACACAGACTTTCTGTTGGAGAAAATTAAAATATTATTTTTGCCTTTTGTTTTTGAGAGGTGCCAAGAACCATCAGGCTTTGGGAGTCCCAGAGGAAGTAAATGTGAGCCTCGAATAATCAGGCCTTGGAGGATGTCTGTGAATCATGTTCCCACTGTGAGTCGTGGCCTGAGACCTTCACCAAAGCAAACTTGCCTGGCCTTTCCTGCTTTCTCCACCTTGCCTTGCCTTTCTTTTCTCCCCAGTCTTTTAACCCTGTCTAGTTTGCACCCACAGAAATCACAGCATGAATGGTAAGGCCTTACTTTAGGGCAGCAGCCCCAGCCTGTTCCCAGGACACTGGTTCCACAAGAGAAGTGGAGTATCTGGCAATTCGGTCCACATCGGCATATTACAGGCTCCATGTGGACTGAACATGTCCTGGCCAGCTGACAAGACAGCATCGTCTCTCTCCAGGCTCTGAGTTCACCTGAACATATGCCTTCAGTCCTGGAGATGGAGACGGGTCGGGGCCATGGAAGCATGGTATATTTCTGAAAATCTCTGGTCAGAGTCAGGCCCCTGGTTTTAGCACCAAGCATATGATAGCTCGCCTTCTCATTTCTTCACCTGGTGAACTCCTACCCAACCTTCAAGGGCCACCACAAAAATTCCCTTCCCCAGCCCACTCCTCCCCAAGAGAGCTAATTTACTTCTCTCCTCTAGTTCTCACTGCATTTTACTTTTATTCTATCAACACACACTTGAACTGAAGCAGAAGAACCTATTGGGAATTTAATGTATCACAATAGTTTATTAAGAAATTAATTTATGTCATTTATTGCTCTTGTTGACTCACCAGAAAAGAACAAAAGCTGTCTTGACATGAGCCCCACCCACTGGAAGGTAGCTTGATTTTCTTCTTGTGGTCAATAAGGGTTCTCCAGCCCCTTAAGAAGCAATAAACAATTCTCCCTGTTTCCGGGTCTGAGAGAGGAAGCTGAATGGGCTGGGAGGGGACCCTGGTGTGAGAATGGGCTGCCCCCAAGACAACCACTAAACCAGACTCTGTGTTTAGAAAACTCTGTGTTTAGAGGCAGTTAAACCAGATTATCCCAGCGGGGAGGAGAATGGGGCTTGGTGCTCCGAGGTAGAGGTAAAGATGTTTTTAGGTAAAGAACATTTGTCTTTAGAAAGCGTACACCATGCAGTGCAGACCACTGAACACAGTGTCTTCCTGAAATCACACAGCCGACTCATCCCACGCTAGCTAGATGATAGAGACATCTTTTTTAACATCCGGTACCCAGGGTGGTGTGGGGGTTCCAAGCCCCCTGCTCACAGGGCTGGGAGGGCCAGGCCTGCATCTTGTGTCACCAGGAGCAACAGCTACCATGGCAACTAGAGGCTGCACAACCCCCTTTTGAGACTGCTAAGTCCCTAGAGGGCCTTTTGCAAACCCAAGGGAGAGGAGAAAGCAAGGATGTGGCAATATGAGGCTACGAATATACAGGATACGTTCCTCCTTGCTTAAGGAGGGTCCAAAATGATTCCATTTCCTTTTAATAAAAGCAAGTCACGCACGCAGTGAAAACTGAAATAGCACAAGAGAGTAGACAAGGAGACGAGTATCCCTCCCTCCTCAGCCGCTGGTCTCACTTTCCACAGGTGATACCATTAGTGGTGTTTGTTTGTGTATGTACACATGACATTTGATTACAGAGCTGCCACACACACACACACACAAGCCAGAATGTACCGTTCTGTCCTTTGCCTTCCGTCGTCTGCTTTGAAGATTGTTCTACGTCAGCTAACTCAGTGCGACCTCATTCTTTTTAATGGCTGAAACTACCCCATTTCTGGTCCCCTTTCAATGGATTCAATCTGACTTAGACACCCTCAGGAGTGTGACATTAACTGCACCCAAATGTCATGGTATTATTTCATTCATATACTTGTATAGGCATTTACTATTCCTCGTATTGCCAAGATTTGTATCTGCATCTCTCTCCCTCCTAAAAGGTGAGCCCCCTAAAAGCAAGGTCTGAGATGGAAAGTAGTTTAGCAGTGGCCGAGGAATAGGGGGGGGTGGGTGTGGACAACTATGAAGGGAACACAGAGGGAGCTCCTTTGCAGTGACAGAAAAGCTCCATGTCTCGATTGTATGATGGGCACACAAATCTATACCTGTGATAGCAGTACCTAGGACTACACACACACACACACACACACACACACACACACACATACCCCTGTACACACATTAATTAGTACATGTAAACACTGTGTCCTTGTACCAATGTCAGTTTCCTGGTTTTAATATTACACTGTAATTTTATTCCAGATGTTGCCACTGGGGAAAACTGTGTGAAGGGCACTTGGGACCTTTCTGTACCATATTTACAACTTCTTGTGAATCTATAATTATTTCAAGGTGAAAAGCTAAAAGGTCGGAGTCTGTGGCATCCTGGCATTCTGTTCCCAGGCTCTGGTGCAAGCCCTGGCACAGAGAGGTGCTGGGTAAATATAAGCTAAAGGAGTGGAGAATCTCTCCTTTCTGGGCCTCAGTTTCCCCATCTGTACAATGAGGCCTGTGGACTAAACAGTCCCCACGTTCTGTTCTGTGCAGCGGCACGGGGTCCTGCCTGTGAAACCAGTCAGCTGACTCTGAGCACTGACCTCTCACACTCTCCCTGCTCTCCCTCCCACCCCACCGGCCCCATAGGCAGATACCCCACATGTCTCCAGCAGAATATAATAGTAGTGTGACAAAATTAGTAGTCAGACTAAAATCGAAGGTGTAGCACTTTTTGAAAACTGATCTTTCTGCATACCTCTGACGTGAGAAGAATGTGCCAGATATGTGTAACTAAGCCTGGCTTGCCCTATAGGCTGAAAGCACACAGCCAAGTAAAAGAATCGTGTGATAATTAAGTCTGGGGTCTCTGGACGCCAAGGCTCACCTTCCTCCAAACGAGGCTGCCTTTCCATTACCTCTGTCGACCAAGCCCTGGACTTGCTGGGATTTGAAGGAGACACTGGCTTGTCATGGAGAGTGTTGGTGCTGCATCCAGAGCACCTTTCATCATTTCTGGGCCCTTGTCCACCTCCCACAGCAGCACTCCCACCTCTTCTGGGGGAGCTGCCCTCGGCTGCTGGAGTGAAGAATGCAGGGCGTGCCTGGAAGTAGGCATCCTCCTCCTCTCCCAGCGGGTGGGGTGGTGGGCCACAGTATGCGAGCCCAGCTCAGCTTGGGACATCTGAGGTGTTCTTCCCACTCCAGACTTCCCTGAGGGATCGGCAGAAGCTGCCCTCATAGGCCTTTGTCTGAGGGGCCTCAGACTTTGTCCTGCTTCCCCATCCCCTTACCTATGTCCCCTAAGAGCTTAATAAATGACTTGCTACAAATTCATGCCTCACTATCTGCTTCAGGGCAACCCATTTGAGCAATGCTATCCCTCAACAGTTCTAGCCATTGAGACTTTTCTCAATGCCACTCCTAAAGGAAGGGAGTTTGCCTCTCCCAGACTGAGGCTCAGTGAGTAAAAGATGGTTAGAGGAGCAGAGAGCTAGGCCTAAAGAGGAAGAAGAAGTAGTTTCTCCATCAAAGTTAACATCAGCTACAAGTTTAACTTGCTATTGACAAACCACGACCCAGCAAGAGGTCTAGGACCCTCCAGAAGAGCTGGGGAGAGGAGCCTCAGTTTGCCTCTCTTGGCCAATCTGGCCTCTACATGAAGCTGGCCTGTTGACCTTTGCCCCCCACTCTCTGTTTCATCTTCCACTCCCCTCCCTACCGCCCCCCCAGCTTTAGGCACCAGGGCTCTCTCCAGACTATATTATTTAAATAGTGCTATTAAGAATACATATAATGAACTACAAATATTTCAAATGTGCAATTTGATATGCTTTGACTTATGTAGAGATCCATGAAACCGCCACCACAATGAAGACAGTGAACATATCCATCACCCCCAAAAGTACCCACTGGCTTTGAATCTTGAGTCAGTGTCAGAAAGACACAGCAACGTGAGAGTAACAACAGTGAGAGTCCAGGGACGGGGTGCCAGGTTGCATCCTGATCACACTGTTCCTGAAGGTGAATTTGCTGTGTTCCTTGCCACCAGTTTCCTCTTGGTGTGTAATGATTCTTACGCCGGCTTTCTAAGTTCTCTATCAATTCTGTTAATGTACCAGTAGTCTTCTAATCAGTGTTGCTTAAGTTACCCAGAGCTGGTGTCTGTTGCTCATAACCTAAAACCTTGACTGACAGTTGGTGGGGGTAGAGGGTGATTGTAAACAGATCACTGGACAGAGAGTTCTAGGCAGGGGCTGCCCCAGGGCCCTTCAAATCCATCAAGACAGGTTGCTCCAGAAAGTTGCCTCCCACCTAGGGTCCAGCTCCTCCATGGGCCCTTTATAGCTCTCAAGTGGGGCTGCTTAGGACCAGGACCAGAGACACGGCTCAGCTCTCCCACCTGACCTCTGCCTTCACATGGGAGCTTAGGGGGACACCAGACTGCCCTGCCCCTGCCTGCTAATGTAATAATAATAATAAGGCAACTACTCAATAATAATTGAGGCAGATCAGAGTGGAGGTTGGGAGTGCAGCCTTTCAGATTGGCATGCCTGAATTCTTAAACCTGGCTCTGTTATTTTAATTGCATGTACTCAGGTCTCTGTTTCCTCATCTGCAAAATATAATAGCACCCACTTCACAGACTGTGCTGAGATTTAATGAGATGATCCATGTACAGTGAGTGCTTACATGTGTGCCTGACTATGATAAAGCTACCTGATATTTGTTTTGTCAGGAAGGATAAGACATGCAGACATAGAAACAACTGTCACAAAGGAAGAAGAGTGTTATACTCACAGATCCCTAGAAACAGGAGGCACCCCACGCCTTGCAGGGCCACATGGGGTAACACCAGGGCCAGTCAGGACAGAGCCAGCAGACGAAACTGGGCAAGAGCCTTTATTGCAGTTTCCATGGGAAGGATGGGTGAGGCAGGGTAAGCAGGCTTAGGACTGGCCAGTTTGAATAATTCTAGTGGGCTCTGGGGCACAGGGGCTGTCCCTAGCTATCTGGTACTTGCTCCTGGAATGATTAGGGCAGGGGGATAGATACAGCAATCCCTCAGCCACCAAAGGGCTACATGAGGACATCTGTGAGGCCAGGGAGGCTGTTAGGGCTGAAAGTCATCGCCCAAGAGACTCAGCTCCCTTTGGGGATCTGGAAGCCCAGTGGCGGTCATGATCTGGACACAGGAGCAGCAAGGGTCAAGGACCTGCGGGGATGTGCAGGAGGGGAGGAGAGGCTGGCCGTGTGTGCGTGCATATGCGTGTATGCATTGAGTGGTGGCGGGTGAGCAAGGGGCCTCGGAAGCAGATGCATTAAATCGAGGACGCATTTCCAAATCCTTCCCCCACCGTGTTCACCTGAAGAAAAGGTCTGATTTGTACATTCTGCAGGACCCCATATATGGGCATCGTTGGTCAACAGCAAACTTACCTGATAATGGGCTGTATCATTATTTCCTGGGGTTTCTCTTGTCTTGATGGAGACTTGCCACCTTAGCTAAAACAGACATGCTCTTTCTCCATTCTCCCCGTGTATGAGTCTCACTTCCCCACACCATCAGGCAGGTTGCTGAGGGCCAGCAAGGGCTTGCCTGGGCCTGCCTCTTGTCATCATTCACCTGGACAGGGACAGAGTTTTCAGGCTCAGGCAAAACCACTGCTCACACCCTCATCAGCTGAGAAAAATCAATGGAGGGGCCTCAAATCCAAATCGGAAGTGAAAGGACCCCCTTTTGTCCTCTTGAGGCTGAACTGTCCCAGACACGGGGAGACCAGGACTTTCTCTGTTTAGCACTGAACGGCCTGTGCCCTGCAAAACTCCTGGACCCAGGCTAGCTGGGATAGTTGGTCCCCCTACTTGGACACTAGTGATCCTTGCCCTTCAAGCCTTTGCCCAGGACTTCTGAGGGCAACTGGCAGGGAACAGATCCTCCTTTGGGACCTGCTGTGTCTATACCGAGGTGTCCCAGGCACAAGTCCCACTCACAGCTCCCTGCCTGTTAGCTCTTGGCACCAGCAGCAGGTTCAATTTCTCAGAACTCTGGGTTAGATCCCATCAGCTGGAGTGACTCAGAGGGCCACCAAGGGACCAGAAGATCATGCTGATGAAATGACATGAGGTCAGTAAGGAAACAGATTGAATGAGGTTCTGTTGAAAGGCGAGATCTTGGCTAGGGACAAGCAACGTGACAGGATGCTCTGGGAGACAGGAGGCTTGCATGTGTGTGATGAAGACAGGAACAGACGACCTCCCCCACATGGCTAAGAGCTTATCAGACAGCTGCATGCTCAGGCAGTGGTCCATGAGCCAGGACTGCCAAATAAGACTTACCAGCAGACACAGTGCACTACTAAAGTAAGATGGAAATGCTGCAAAGACTCTGGTTTCTGTAGAAAAATTAAAATGTCAGCTAAGAATTTGAAAGCAAGGGAGCAAAGATAAGGAAGGTGGGTCTGAAAGAATCCAGAAGCAAGTCAGGAAAGCCCAGCCTGGCTTGAGCTGAATGAACAGAGGCGTAGGAGGAGAGAACAATGAGAAGGTAAGGCCCTGGGTCCTGGGAGAGGGACGTCTCCACCGAGGGGAGGGGCAACTCACTGAGAACCAAACGCCCACCTGACCAAGGCCTAGCCCCAGTACAGAGCTTTACAGTTAGCAAAAGCCTCCACAAGCATGTGGTCATTTGATTTGATCTTCACGGTGACCCTGTGATGTAGGAAGGCAGTGGTCACCCCACTTTATGGCTGACATCAAGAGAAACACTCCCATAGCCGCAGTGATGAGACTTCAAATACAGACGGAAAAGTCTGGAGAGATCACCGCCCACCTTGGCCACCAGTGTGTCAGCTCACATCTTCCATTACACTGTGACGGTGGCTGGTCCAAAATGCCTGGGTTTTCCATCCTCGTCTGCAAAATCTTCAAAAATCCACCCTACGCTGTCCCTGATCCCTAAAGCAAAAACACAATCACTGAAGCATATATAGCTCAGGTTCATGGAAGAACTGGGAACCGTTGGAACAAAATGAAAAGCAAGAGGCTCATTTCAGCCAAAGAATCATTAAGGGCTTGGAAGCAAGCAGAGGACATGCTCTCGGCCTTTGTGTCAACAGATTTCTACAGATTGACTGGACACCGGCTACGAGCCAGACCCTGGTCAGACACAGAAATGAGTAAGACACACATCGTAACTGTGAGGATCTTCCTAACCAGAGGGGAGCAGACACAAAGTGGACGAAGAGCAATCATTGTGGCTAAGATCATAGCTATTATCTGCTGAGCGTGAGCCCATGCCGGGTCAACAGTTGGTGTTATCTCATTTAACTGCCACCACAACCTGGTGGGACAGCACTGTGTTCAGTTGAAACTGCATGTGAGGCACTGGGCCTGGGCAACAGTGAGCAGGTGACAAATACTAGTTATGGTTTAAAAGAACTAATATTCCTGTTTTAGAGAAGAGAGAAATGAAGCTTAAAGAGGTTAAAGTGATAGGTCCAGGATCCCACGCTCTGTACTGTTTGATTCCAAAGTCCCTTAATCTTGATACCATTGATACCAGGGGTTCTTTTTATTTTTAACTTTTCATTTTATATTGGAGTATAGTTGATTAACAACGTTGTGATAGTTTCAGGTATACGGCAAAGTGATTCAGTGATACATATATATGTATCTATTCTTTTTCAAATTCTTTTCCCATTTAGGTTGTTACATAATATTGAGCAGAGTTCCCTGTGCTATACAGTAGGTCCTTGTTGGTTATCCATATTAAATACAGCAGTGTGTACATGTCAATCCCAAACTCCTGACACCAGTTGTTCTTAAATTTGTTTGTTAAAAATACTGTTTCTTGGTCTTCCTGTTGGAGGTTTAGATTTGTCAGTTTGATGGGGGCAGGGTGGTCATGATGACAAGAAGAGGTATAACTGGTGTTTAAGAGCCAGCGCTTTGGTCTGAGAACCAACTCTGCTCCTTACTAGCCTTGTGACCTTGCTTAATCTCACCAAGACAGTTTCTTGGTCTGTAAAATGGGTAGTAATTGTTACCCATTATGCTAACATCCCCTAAAGGCAGTTTAATAAAATGGTTGAGAGCATGAACTCCAGAGTCAAACTGCCCAAATTCAAATCTGGCTCCACCACTTACCAGCTCTATGACCTTGTGCTTTTCTGTGCCTCAGTTTCTTCATCTGTAAGATGACAGTGATACTAGTATCTCCCTCAAAGGGCTGTTAGATTTTAAAGTGTTCATACTCGTAAAGTTTAGAACAGGGCCTGGTGAGCAGTAAGGGCTCAATCAGTGTCAGCTGCTGCTATCATTAATATTATTATTACCGTCATCACCATCCTGGCAAGAGGACAAGAGGCTTTAACTAAGGCAGTGGTAGTAGGACTAGATAAGAAGGAACATGGGCACAGAATTCAAAAGATGAGCTCTGAGGAGAAGCAAGAATAAGAAAAGGAGAATGTGCTGACCTTCATCCCCAAACTGGTGGTGAGGGCAGTGGGTGGACTTGGGGCAGTCCTGGTCGTGCCACTGGCTTGCAGGGTGACCCTGAGCAAGGCCTCCCCTCTCGTGACCTCTGTCTCATCATCTGTAAAGTGAGGGGCTGGGGTCAGCCTAGCTCGTAGATCTCCAATTTTAACACACTGAGAGTCTAGGAAATTTCACAGTTTAAAACATTTTAATGTTTTTTAAAAATGCTCTTGTGTGCTGGTGGGTTAGGGCATCCTCCTGTGTACACAAGTTGTAATATTTTAGGCTTTCTGAAGGCCACGTTGATTTTCAACACCACACGGGCACAGATCTATGAGACCTGGGCAGGGGAGGCTGTTTTGTGACTGAAAGTGAAGCCCAAAGGCTACTGGTTGACACATACTCCAGACCCCATCTTGGTGACCCAGACCAGAAAACTCATCTGACAACCCCTGCCTCCTTCAAGAAATGTCAGTGACCGCTGGGAAGTTTGTAAGAAGTTTGGCCCTATCCCCATCTCCTGCCACCTACATAGGGACAAAGTACCCAGGATTGAGGAAGCCCAGTCAATGGAACTGGCCACCCAGGGTTAGTTGCCTGCTCAGCTCCCTCCTGCAGAGCTGAATAAGGATGTAAGGAACTCCAACCCACTCTAGTAGAGACAAATCCAGAAGCCTGCCTCCAGACTCCTAGTCATTCCTTCAAAGCAAGAACACAGAGATGTCCAGAGCAGCCGAGGTATTTGGCAGTAAAATCTGCCTTTGCTCCTGAGTGGGCTAATTTAGTATTAGTTTTCCAGCCGATGTTGAAATGGTAAAGTCGCTCACCCCTGCTACAGTTAGTGATGCAAATGGGAGACCAGGCCCTTCCCATGACTCATGGAACACGCTCCACAGAGAAGGAAAATTCTCTTTCCATAGTGGGAGAGGTACTCTGCCTAAAAGAATTATATTAAAACCCAAAAACCCCCCAAAATCTACAGAGCCAAAGCTACTGCCAGTTCTTTGTGCTGCTAAACACAGACCCTGAGGAGACTGACAAATATTTATCAGGGTCTCTTTATGCATTTTGACCTGTGAAGGACTCAGAGCTTGATGTAGAATTGGGTTGGAGAGCTGGAAGGTGCTGGAATTTTGGGTTGAAGTAGGCAGCTAAAAACAAAAGAGTTGTGGAGTAGATGTGGAGGATCCAAGATGATGGTGGCAAGCTGGCCAAAGAAGGGAAGTTTCTAAGTATGTTGGGGAATTTAGAAAATCACACACATACTCAGAAAAGACCTGAGAAGATCCTAAGCCTCCACTTCTGGCTAATCTCTAGACTTGGTACAAGCAAGAAGCGAAGGCTAAGGCTAAACAGCTTGCCCCAGCACAGAGCTAACCTGTGAAGACTAGGAGAGGTGGTTTGCTTGTTTGTTTGTTTTTAACTCCTAACATTCAAGGAAATCTCTGTCAAAACACTAGCTAACCATAAGCTAAAGGAATGTAGACTTCAACAACAAAACATGGCAAGGAATATAATCTTCGAAAAAATAATTTGGAAAAGTCACTAAACCATAGGTGACTGAAGCTTCAAAGAGACAATCAAAAATGGCAAATCCTGGGGAAGAGGAGATTTAATTTCCAAAGTTTCCACATTGTAATATTCAAATGTTCAGTTTTCAACAAAAGTCACAAGACATACAAAGAAGCAGTAAATCCAGGCATTGGACAAAAAGACATAGACTTTATATCAATTATCTTTAATATGATCAGAGAGCTAAAGGAAAGCATGGTCAAAGAACTAAAAGAAAGTAGGAAAATAAAGAACAAAATGAGAATACCAATAAAGAGATACAAATTATGAAAAGGAACCAAATAGAAATTCTGGAGCTGAAAGGTACGATACTTAAATGAGAAATTCACTAGAGGGGTTCAACAGATCTGAACAGGCAGAAGAATCAATGAACCTGAAGATAAGATTATTAAAATTATGAAAGTCTGAAGAACAGAAATAAAAAGTATAAAGGAAAGTGAACAAAGCCTAATGGACCCATGGGACACCATCAAATGTATCAACACACACATTTTGGGAGTTCTAGTAGGATGTGAGAAAAAGAAAGAAGTAGAAAGAATATTTGAAGAAATAATGGCTGAATACTCGCCAAATTTTATTAAAGACATGGATCTTCATATCCAAGAAGCTCAATGACCTCCAGGTATGATAAACTCAAAGAGATCCATACTAAGTGCTATAGATTGAATGTTTGTGTCCCCACCTTCTCCAAATTCATGTTGAAATCCTAACCCCCAATGTGATGATATTAGGAGGTGGGGCCTATGGTAGGTGATTAGGTCATGAGAGCTTTTCCCTCATGAATGGGATTAATGCCCTTATAAAAGAGAACTCTGAGAACTCCCTTGCCTCTTCTGCCATGTGAGGACACAGTGAGAAGATGGCTGTCTATGAACCAGAAGCAGACTCTCACCAGACAGTGAATCTGCCAGCACCGTGATCTTGGACTTCCCAGCCTCCAGAACTGTGAGAAATAAATTTCTGTTGTTTTTAAGCCATGTAATCTATGGCATTCTGCTATAGCAGCCCAACAGATTAAGACACTGAGACATAATCAAACTGTTGAAAGACAAAGAGAGAATCTTAAAAGCAGCAAGAGAGAAGTGACTTATTATGTACAACGGATCCTGAATAAGATTAGCAGCCTATTTCTTGTAAGAAACCATGGAGCCAAAGGCAGTGGGATGACATAATTAAGTGCTGAAAGAAAAAGAGCTGTCAATCGAGAATTCTACATGTGGCAAAATTATCCTTCAAAAATGAGGGAGAAATTAAGGCATTCACAGATAAAAGCTGAGGGAGTTCCTTATCAGTAGATGTGACCAACAAGAAATGCTAAAGGGAGTCTTTCAAGTTGAAATAAAAGGACAGTTGGTAGTAACACAAAGCTGTATGAAGAAATATAGGTCTCCAGTATAAGTAACTACATGGGTAAACATGAAAGCCAGCATTACTGTAGTTTTAGTTTCTAACTCCACTTTTTATTTCCTACATGATTAAAAGAAAATGCATTTTAAGAACTATAAATCTATTATTGAGCACACAGTGTATAAAGATGTGATTTGTAACATTAACATAAAGGGGTGAAGACAGAGCTCTATAAGAGCAGAGTTTTTGTATGCTGTTTAAGTTGGTATCAATTCAAACTAGATCATTATAAATTTAATATGTTATATGTAATCCCTTTTATAACTACTAAGAAAATATCTAAAAATTATACACAAAGGGAAATTAGAAGTGAATCAAAAAAGTTCACTACAAAAATCAACTAAAGAGGGTGTGGAGAAAAGGGAACACTCTTGCACTGTTGGTGGGAATGTAAATTGATACAGCCACTATGGAGAACAGTATGGAGGTTCCTTAAAAAACTAAAAATAGAACTACCATATGACCCAGCAATCCTACTACTGGGCATATACCCTGAGAAAACCATAATTCAGAAAGAGTCATGTACCAAAATATTCATTGCAGCTCTGTTTACAATAGCCAGGACATGGAAGCAACCTAGGTGTCCATCATCGGATGAATGGATAAAGAAGATGTGGCACATATATACAATGGAATATTACTCAGCCATAAAAAGAAATGAAATGGAGGTATTTGTAATGAGGTGGATGGAGTTAGAGTCTGTCATACAGAGTGAAGTAAGTCAGAAAGAGAAAAAGAAATACAGTATGCTAACACATATATATGGAATCTAAGGGAAAAAAAAATTTAAAAAAAAGGTCATGAAGAACCTAGTGGCAAGATGGGAATAAAGACACAGACCTACTAGAGAATGGACTTGAGGATATGGAGAGGGGGAGGGGTGAGATGTGACAGGGTGAGAGAGTGTCATGGACGTATATACACTACCAAATGTGAAATAGATAGCTAGTAGGAAGCAGCCACATAGCACAGGGAGATCAGCTCGGTGCTTTGTGACCACCTAGAGGGGTGGGATAGGGAGGGTGGGAGGGAGGGAGATGCAAGAGGGATGAGATATGGGAACATATGTATATGTATAACTGATTCACTTTGTTATAAAGCAGAAGCTAACACACCATTGTAAAGCAATTATACTTCAATAAAGATGTTTAAAAAAAATAAAAAAAATAAAAAAAAAAATCAACTAAACACAAAAGAAAAGAGTAGTAGAGGGAATGAGAGACAAAAAGATATTAGACATATAGAAAATAGCAAAATAGCAGAAGTAAGTCCTTCCTTATCAGTAATTGCTTTAAATGTAAGTGGATTATATTCTCCAACCAAAAGGCAGAGATTGGTAGAATGAGTGAAAACAAACAAACAGGATCCAATTATATGCTGTCAAAAAAGATTCACTTTAGCTCTAAAGGCATACATATGTTGAAAGTAAAAGAATATAAAAAGATATCCCATGCAAAGAGTAACCAAAAGAGATGTGGGCGGCTATCTGCTATCAGATAAAATAGACTTTAATTGAAAAACTGTTACAAGAGAAAAAGCAGAACATATATTCACAAAATGGTCAATTCGTCAAGAAGATATAACAATTATAAATATACACATACCAAATACCAGAGCTCCCAAATATATGGTGAAAATGCTGAAGGAATAATAATAGAGACTTCAATATCCCACTTTCAATAATGTGTTAAGCATCTAAATAGAAGATTAATAAGGAAATAGAACAGAAAGAAAATTGAACACTATAATCAAACTAGACCTAAAAGACATATATAGGATATTCCACCCAACAACAGGAAAATACCTGTTCTTCTCAAGTGCACATAGAACACTCACTAGACAATATATCTGTCCACAAAAAAAAAGTCTCAGTAAATTTTAAAAGATTGAAATCATTCAAAATATTATCTCCAAACACAATAGAAAAGAACAAGAAATCAATAACAGAAGTAAAACTGGACAATTCACCAATATGGGGAAATTATACTATGCACTTTCAAATAACCAATGGATCAAAGCAGAAATTACAAGGGAAATTAAAAAATACTTAGAGACAAATGAAAATGAACGTACAATATACCAAAATGTCTTGGATGCCATGAAAGCAGTGCTGAGAGGGAAATTTATAGCAGTAAATGCCTACATTAAAAAGAAGAGGACTTCCCTGGTGGCGCAGTGGCTGAAGGTCCACCTGCCAGTGCAGGGAACGTGGGTTTGAGCCCTGGTCCGGACGGATCCCACATGCTGTGGAGCAACTGAGCCCATGCACCATGGCTACTGAGCCTGTGCTCTAAAGCCTGCGAGCCACAACTACTGAGTCCGTGTGCCACAACTACTGAAGCCTGCACACCTAGAGCCCATGCTCCACAAAAAAGAGAAGCTACCGCAATGAGAAGCCTGCGCACCGCAACAAAGAGTAGCCCCTGCTCGCCACAACTAGACAAAGCCTGTGTGCAGCAACAAAGACCTAACGCGGCCAAAAATAAAAATTAATTAATTAATTAATTAATAAAAAAATAAAAAGAAGAAACATCTTAAATAAATAATTTAGGGACTTCCCTGGTGCCCGTGCTTCCAATGCAGGGGACATGGGTTCCACCCCTGGTCGGGGAACTAGGATCCCACATGCCGCATGATGCGGCCAAAAAATAAAAAAAAAAATAATTATTTAACATTACACCTTAGCCCTTTCCTCAGCTGCTGCTAAGGTGCTCGGTCCTTCCAAGGAAGCTAAGGCTGCATTGGGGTGAGGCCCTCACTTCATCCGGCGACTAGCACTGCGCCTGGCAGCCCCTTCCTAGCACTGGCTCGCACCATGGCCTCCGTCTCGGAGCTCGCCTGCATCTACTCAGCCCTCATCCTGCACGACTATGAGGTGACGGTCACAGAGGATAAGATCAATGCCCTCATTAAAGCAGCTGGTGTAAATGTTGAACCTTTCTGGCCAGGCTTGTTTGCAAAGGCTTTGGCCAATGTCAACATCGGGAGCCTCATCTGCAATGTGGGGGCAGGTGGACCTGCCCCAGCAGCTGGTGCTGCACTAGCAGGAGGTCCCGCCCCCTCCACCACTGCTGCCCCAGCTGAGGAGAACTAAGTGGAAGAAAAGAAAGAAGAATCTGAAGAGTCTGATGATGACATGGGCTTTGGTCTTTTTGACTAAACCTCTTTAGTAACATGTTCAATAAAAAGCTGAGCTCTTTAAAAAAAAATTTACACCTTAAAGAACTAGATAAAGGAGAACACAGTCAACACAAGGCTAAAAGGAGGAAGGAAATAATAAATATTAGAGTGAAGATAACAGACTTAGAGAATAGGAAAATAGAATCAATGAAAATAAAGTTAGTCCTTTGAAAAAATCAACAAAATTGACAAACCTTTAGCTAGAATGACACAGAAAGAGAATGAGAAGATTCAAATAACTAAAATCAGAAATGAAAATGAGGACATTACTACCTACTTTACAGAAATAAAAATAATTATAAGAGAATACTATGAACCATTGTATGCCAACAAATTAGACCTAGATGAAATGGACAAGTTCCTAGAAACACAGGTACCAAAAACAGACTCAAGAAGAAATAGAAAATCTTGACAGACCTATAACCAATAGATTTAATCAGTAATCAAAAACCTCCCAGGAAAGAAAAGTTCAGGACCAGATGGCTTCACAAGTGAATCTACCAAAGATTTAAAGAAAAATTAATGACAATCCTTCACAACTCTTCCAAAAAAAAAGGAGGGAATACCTCCTAATTCATTCTATGAGGTCAGATAAACACATTACAAGAAAAGAAATCATGGCTCAATATCCTTTATGAATGTAGGTGCAAAAATCCTTAACAAAATACTAGCAAACAGAATCCAGCAGCATATTAAAAAGATTAGACACCATGTCCAAGCTGGATATATCCCAAGAATGCAAGTGTGGATCAACATAAAAAAATCAATCAGTGTGATACACCACATTAATAAAATAAATGAAAAAACCATATTATCATCTCAACTGATGCAGAAAAAGCATTTGACAAAACTCAAACACCCTTTCATGATAAAAACACTCAAAAACTAGAATTGATTGGAACTTTCTCAACATGATAAAGGGCATTTATAAAAACCCCACAACTAGCATCATACTCAATGGTGAAACACTGAAAGCTTTCCCCCTAAGATCAGGGAGTAGATAAAGATGATCACTTCATCATCATCATCATCACCATTGCTAGTCAACATTTACTGGAAGTTCTAGTCAGAGTAATTAAGCAAGAAAAAGAAATTAAATGCACCCAGAAGGAAAAGAAGTCAACCTATCTGTATTTGCAGACAACATGATCCTATATATAGAAATCTCAAATAATCCACAAAAGAGCTACTATAACTAACAAATAAATTCAGAAAAGTTGCACAGTAGAAGATCAACACCAACAAAATCAGTCGTGTTTCTATACATCAGCAATGAACAAGTTGAAAACAAATCCATTTACAATAGCATTCAAAAGAATGAAGTACCTGGGAACAAATTTATCCAAAGAGGTGAAAGGCTTTTACACTAGAAAATACAAAACATTGTTAAAAGGCATTAAAGAAGACCTAAATAAAAAAAATCATCCTTTGTTGATGGAATATTGCTATTTTAAGACAGAAATACTACCCAAAGATATCTACAGATTCAATGCAATCCCTTTTAAAATTCAAACAGCCTTTTTTTTTCAGGAATGGAAAAGCCAGTTCTCAAATTCATATGGAATTACAAGGTGCCCTGAATAGCAAAAACAATCTTAAAAAAGAAAAACAAAGTTGGGGGACTCACATTTCCCATTTCAAAACTTACTACAAATCTACAGCAACCAAAATAGTGTCATAATAGCATAGGAATAAACATATAGATCAATGGAATAGAATTGAGAGCCCAGAAATAAACTCATTTATCTATTGCCAGTTGATTTTCAACATTGGTGCAAGACCATTCATTGGGGAAAAATAGTCTCTTCAACAAATGGTGCTGGGACAACTGGATATCCACATGCAAAAGAATAAAGTTCAACTCCTACCCCACACCACATACAAAAATTAACTCAAAATGGATCAGTGACCTAAATATAAGAGCTCATACTACAAAACTCTTAATAAAATTTACACTATCATATGCACCTTGGAAAGCAAGGACTAAAGAAAGAATTTTCAAATGAACAAACAAAAAGAGCTAACACTGGGACTTCCCTGGTGGTCCAGTGGTTAAGACTCCAAGCTCCAAGCTTCCACTGCAGGGGGCACAGGTTCGATCCCTGGTCAGGGAACTAAGATCCCACATGCCATGTGGTGTGGCAAAAAAAAAAAAATATATATATATATATATGTATATATATATATATATATATATATATTTAACCAAAATATGAACACATAAAACAGTATCTTAAAATGCCTTAATCCAATGTAAACATTTTCTCAAAATAGAGTTTCAAGCACTTTGCCAGAATACAAAGGAGATATTTTGAATGTTTTCAAATCACGCTATACAGCACTGGCCCTTTATAACCATAGAAAACCTCTTTAAAGCTGCAAGTAACACAAAGCTATCATTTATTAAGCACTTAGTATGTACTAGTCCCTTCACATATGCTATTCCTTTTAAACCTTCTAACTCACTCAATATCAACAGGTATTCTACATCACTAAAAAAAAAATAGAAGCTACACTAAAAAAAAATAGAAGCTACAATCTGGAATTCCCTCAGTTTTTTGCTACCGAATCTATAAGCCCACCTTTATCTCAACCCATTCTTTCTCCTTCCCTCCTATTGCAATAAAGGAGATGTTAAATCTTTTCATCTAAAGTAAAAATCCTCTACCAGTGCTCTGGATCTCATTTGCTCCATTAACTATCTTCAACCTCTCCTTTTCTACTGGCTCCTTCTCATCAGCTCCTAAACATGATTTAGTCTCACCTATCTGAAAATAACAAACAAACTAATAGTTTCCCTGGGTTTTACTTTCCCCTCCAGATATCGTCTTTTCCTCTCATTCTAGTCAGTTAAATACTTCATGAATTGTCTACATTTTCTATTTCCATTTTCTTATCTCAACTTACTCTTCCAATATGCCTTCCTTATCAACACTTCTACCACAACCATTTTTGCACTAATTGAGTAGGTGATTTTCAGTCTTTATCTTGCTCAATTTCTCAGTTACAACAGTGTTAACTC
The DNA here is from genome assembly GCF_028564815.1 of Eubalaena glacialis. Taxonomy (NCBI): domain Eukaryota; kingdom Metazoa; phylum Chordata; class Mammalia; order Artiodactyla; family Balaenidae; genus Eubalaena; species Eubalaena glacialis. The sequence goes on from NC_083717.1 coordinate 67,281,025, forward strand.
CTCCTTCTTTCTTTAAATATTTTTCCTTTGGCATCTATTTAACTATACTTTTCCTAGTATACCTTCTACTTCTCTATTCTTACCCCCACTTGCTTTAGGAGCTCCTTTTCCTTATTTGTCTCTTTAAATTAGAGTTCCTTAAACCTTAGTTCTAGGCCTTCTTCTCTTCCCTATATACTATATAGAGAATCCCCCCACTTCAATGGCTTAAATTTTCATTTATATGCAGATAGCTCCCAAATACTTATTTACAGCTATTTCTTAAGCTCTAGACCAATATATCTAACTGGGACATGTCTCATAGGCATCTTAAATTTAATATATTCAAAAATAACATTTCCAAAATCATCTCACCCATAAACATGCTTCTTCTTAAATATACTGTAATATGTTAATACTTACTGAACATATAATTATGGGCCAGGCATTGTGCTAAGTGCTAGGATTACAGCAGTGAACAAAACTCTCATGGCCCCTGCTCTCCTAGACTTAGTCTGGTGAGGGGAGACAAACATTAAACAAATAATTATACAAATAACTATAAAATTATAATTATGATAAATGCTATTAAAAAAAAAAGTACACTAACATGTACCCAATGGCTCAAGTCAGAAACATAGAAATCATTCCTGACTCCTTTCTTTGTCTTGTACATCAATCACCAAATTCTATTGATTCCTAATTCCTAAATATCTCTCAAATTCAACTACTTATTTCTATTTCCTCTGTTACCATCCAAATCCAGAACATCATCATCTTTCACCAGATTCCTAGAAGTCTCCTAACTGGCCTCTACTTCCAGTCTTGTTCCTTCCTATCCTTTATCTACACTGCAGCCAAATAGAATGATTTGTTAAAAATGCTTAAAATCTTTTAAAATATTCTTATTGTCTTTAGGATAAAGTACAAACTCTTAAACACAACTAAAATCCCTGGACATCATATATAAAACAGACATAAGTAGACTCTAAAAGGTGGACCAAAAAAAAGGTATACTGGCTAAAGACCTCTGAACGCAAGAAATGACATGGTAGTGCATTCTCCAGATTTCTTTCTTTGCCTCATATATCCCAGACTTGGAGCTAAAGAAGCTGACAACCCAGAAACAGGAGAAGGCACATAAATAAAAGTCCCATAAAAGCCACTCTCTTTAGCCAAAGGATCTGGAAGGGGCAGGCTAGCAATGCAGAAAACTTTTAGCCAGTAACCACTCTATTCCAGCCAAATAGTACAGAAAAACTGTGACCTCCAATCCAACCATCTCCACCAGCAAAAGCCAAGTAGGGATGCTGCCCTCACCAGCATGGTGTCAGAGAAGGCTGAGTAAGAAGCCAGAACTTTCATCCCTGTTGGGTGTACTGAATCCCCCACTACATGTTAGTGGAGACCTTGTGGAGAGCCTGGACTTCCATCTCCATTCAGCAATAATAAGTCATCCTTCTTGCTCACCACTACAGTAGTGTAAGAGGAGGCCTAGTGGAGAGTCAGAACTTTCACCACTAACCCAGCAGGAATGATAATCAACTGATGTCAACACCAAGATAACAGAGATGTTAGAATTATATTATAAAGATGTGAAAGCAGTCATCATAAAAATGCTTCAATGAACATTATAAACATGATTGATATAAATGAAAAAGTATAAAATCTCCCCAAAGAAATAGGGTGTCTTAGCAAAGAATTAGAAGATATAAAGGAGTACCAATGAAAATTTTAGAACTGGAAAATAACTGAAAGAAAAAGCTCTGTGAATGGTCTCAACAGAAGAATGTGGGGTGGAGGGTGGGGAACAGAGGAAAGAAAAAGTAAACTTGAAGGCAGAGTGATAGAAATTATCCAAATCTGAATGAGATAGTAAACTGAAAAAATAAATGAAGAGAGCCCCAGGACCCATGGTACTATAATAGAAGATCTAGCATGCCTGTCATTGGAGTCCTAGAAAGAGAGAAGAAGGTAGAGTTGAAAAAGTACTCAAAGAAATAATGAATGAAAAGTTCTCAAATTTGGCAAAACCCATAAACCTATAGATTCAAGAATCTGAACAAATTCCAAATAGGATAAATCCAAAATAATCCACACAAAGACATATTATAGGCAAACTTCTCAAAATTAAAGTCAAAGAAAAACCCTTGAAAGCAGTGAGAAAGAAGTGACATCTTACCCTAAGAAAAGACAGAACAAATGACAGTGGATTTCTCATCAAAAACCATGGAGGCAGGAAAAAAGCAGTACATTTTTAAAGTGATGAGAGAAGAAAAACTATCAATCCAGAAGCCTATATCCAGCAAAAATATCCTTCAGAAATGAAGGGGAGGCTTCCCTGGTGGCGCAGTGGTTAGGAATCCGCCTGCCAATGTAGGGGACACGGGTTTGATCCCAGGCCCGGGAAGATCCCACATGCTGTGGAGCCCACAACTACTGAGCCCGTGTGCCTAGAGCCTGTGCTCCAAAACAGGGGAAGCCCTGACAATGAGAAGCCCACACACCGCAGGGAAGAGTAGCCCCCACTCGCTGCAATGAGAGACAGCCTGCGCACAGCAACGAAGACCCAACACAGCCAAATATAAAAACAAATAATAAATAAATTTTTAAAAAAAAGAAAGGAAGGAGAAATGAAGATATTTTCAGACAATGGAAAACTAAGGGTACACTAGAGAATTCTACCAAATGTTGAGAGAATTAACACCAATTTATGTAATCTTTTCCAGAAAATAGGAGAGAAACACTCCCAACTCATTTGATGAAGCTAATATTACCCTGATACCAAAACTTGCAGACAAGGACAGTACACACACACACACACACACACACACACACACACACAAAGAAGAAAACTACAGGCCAATAGTTTTCATTAATATAGATGCAGAAATCCTTAATGAATATTATTAGCATATAGAATTAAGCAATATGTTAAAAAAAAAATTAGGGGGTTTCCCTGGTGGTGCAGTGGTTAAGAATCCGCCTGCCAATGCAGGGGACACAGGTTCAAGCCCTGGTCCAGGAAGATCCCACATGCCGCAGAGCAACTAAGCCCGTGCGCCACAACTACTGAGCCTGTGCTCTAGAGCCCGCGGGTCACGACTACTGAGCCCACGTGCCACAACTACTGAAGCCCACGCTCCTACAGCCCATGCTCTGCAACAAGATAAGCCACCACAATGAGAAGCCCGCGCACTGCAACGAAAAGCAGCCCCCGCTCGCCGCAACTAGAGAAAGGCTGTGCGCAGAAACGAAGACCCAATGCGGCCAAAAATAAATAAATAAATAAATTTATTATTTTTTTAAATTAGGGACTTCCCTGGTGGTCCAGTGGTTAAGACTCCACACTTCCACTGCAAGGGGTGCAGGTTCAATCCCTGGTCGGGGGACCTAAGATCCCACATGCCCTGCAGCACAGCCAAAAAAAAAAAAAAATTAAACACCTTGGCTATTTTAGTTTCCTAGGGCTGCCGTATTAAAGTATCACAAATTGGATGGTTTTAAACAACAAAAATTTATTCTCTCATGGTTTTGGAGGTTACAATTCCAAAATCAAGGTGTTAGCAGGGCTATTCTCCCTCTGACACTCTGGGTAGACTCTTTCCTTTCTTCTTCCTTGCCTCCAGTGGTGCCTGTTGATCCTTGGCATTCTAATCTCTGCCTCTGTCATCACATGGTGTTCTCTCTGTGTCTCTGTTTTCACATGGCATTCTTATCTTTTTGTAACAGGACACCAGTCATACTGAATGGGGGACCTTGCATTTGGCAGTTGTTCCTTAGATATAACACCAAAGCACAAGTAACAAAAGGAAATATAAATTTGACTATATCAAAATTTAAAACTTTTGTGCTGCAAACAATACCATTTAAAAAGTGAAAATACAACTGATAAAATGGAAGAAAATATTTTCAAATTATGTATCTAATAAGGAACTAGTATCCAAAATATATAACGAATTCTTACAACTCAATAATAAAAAAGCAAATAACCTAATTTTAAAATTGTAAAGGATCTAAATAGACTTTCCTTCAAAGATGATACACAAATGGCAAATAGGCACATGAAAAGGTGCTTGACATCATTAGACATTAGAGAAATTCAAGTCAAAACAATGATATACCCATTTCACTCTCACAAGGATGGCTATAATAAAAAAAGCAGACTTTGACAACTGTTAGGAAAGATGTGGAAAAATTGAAACCTCATACATTGCTAGTGGGAAAGTAAAATGGTTCACTCCTTTGGAGAACAGTTTGGAAGTCCCTCAAAAAGTTATATGTAAAGTTACCATATGACCCAGCAATTCTGCTCCTAGGTATACACCCAAGAGAATTTAAAACATATGTCCACATGTACATATATAACAGCATTATTTCTAACAGCCAAAAAGTGAAAACAACCCAAATGTCCATCAGCTGATGAATGTATAAACAAAATGTGGTATATCCACATAATGGAATATTATTCAGCCATAAGCAGTAATAACGTACTGGTACATGGTACAATATGGATGAACTTTGAAAACATTATGTTAAATGAAAGAATACATATTGTATGATTATATCAAGTATCCAGAATAGAAAAATCCATAGAGACATGACACAGATTAGTGCTTGCTAGGGGTTAGGGGAGAGACATAGGGTTTCCTTCTGGGGTAATGAAATTCTGGAACTAGATAGCGTGATGGTTTTAAGACTTTATGAATATACTAAAACCACTGATTTGTACACTTTAAAATAAACATTAAATAATAGTGATAACACAAAATGCCTGCAAGGTTTCAGAGAAACTCATATATTTCTGGTGGCTATATGAAATGATACAGCCACTCTGGAAAACAGTGGGGAGTTTCTTATAAAACTGAATACAACACAGCAGTTTCATTCCTGGGCATTTATGCCAGAGAAATGAAAACTTATGTTCAAACAAAAACCTACTAATGAATGTTTATAGGAGCTTTGTTTGTAATAGCCAAAAACTGGAGAGGTGCTTGACCTGTTTAAGAACAAGAGGTTCTTAAACAGGTGAATTGTTAAACAAACTGTGGAGTGCTACTCAGCAATAAAAAGGAATTAATGATACATGCAACAACCTTGATAAGTCTCTGGAGAATTAAATTGAGTGAAAAAAGTCAATCCCAAAAGATTATGTACTGTTTGATTCTATTTATATAACATTCTTAAAACAACAAAATTATCAAAATGGAGAACAGAATAGTGGTTATCAGTGGTTAGGGAGAGGTGAAGGCAGGACGAAAGTGGGTGTGGCTATAAAGTGACTGTATGGGCAATATGAGGGATCATTGTGTTGATGGAAGTATTCTGTATCTTGTATCAATATTTGTATCTTAGTTGTGATACTGTACTATAGTTTTTAAAGATATTACCATAAGTGATATGAGTAAGGAATACATTAACTAGATTTCTTTGTATTATTTCTTACAACTGCATATTTATTTATATTTATCAAAAAATAAGAAGTTTAATTAAAAAATAATAGGTCACAACAATGAGACTACTACACACACCTATTAGAATGGTAAAAATCTAGAACACTGACAACACCAAATGCTGGTGAGGATGTGGAGAAACAGAAACTCTCATTCACTGCTGGTGGGAATGCAAAATGGTACAGCCACTTTGGAAGACAGTTTGTTAGTTTCCATAGAACTAAACATACTCTTACCATATGATCCAGCAGTTGTGCTCCCTGGTATTTACCCAAAGGAACTGAAAACTTGTGTCCACACAAACACCTGCACGTGGATGTTTACATAAACTTCATTCATAATTGCCAAAACTTGGAGGCAACCAAAATGTTCAACAGGCAAATGAATAAACTGGGATACATTCAGACAATGGAATATTATACAGAGCTAAATGTAAATGAGCTATCAAGCCATGAAAAGACATGGAAGAACCTTAAATGCATATTACTAAGTGACAGAAGCCAATCTGAAAAGCCTACAAGCTATATGATTCCAACTATATGACAGCCTGGAAAAGGCAAAACTACGGAGAAGGTAAAAAAGATCAATGGTTGCCAGGGATTAGGGATGAATAGGCAGAACACAGAGGACATTTAGGGCACCGAAACTACTCTTTATGATACTATACACTTACCCAAACACAGAGAACGCACAATACCAAGAGTGAACTCAAATGTCAACTATGGATTTTGGGTTATAATGATGTGTCAAAGTAGGCTCATCAATTGTAACAAATGTCCCACTCTGGTGGGGGACGTTGATATGTAGGATTTACGCATGTATGGGGATAGGTGATATAAGGGAAATCTCTATCTTCTGTTCAATTTTGCCTAAAACTGCTCTGAAAAATAGTCTGATTTTCAAAAGGTAAAACCATTAAAACACTATAATAGAACAGGGGAATTTTGTAAAATCTCAGAGTGGGAAAGGCAAGACACAAAACATAAGGACACCCAAAGAAAAAATGTGTAAATTTGATTTATAAATGTTTTAAATTTCTACATGGAAAAACCAAAATACAAATAATAAACTGACAAAATATCTGTAAAACTACGATACAAAATTCCAATTTCCTTATTATATAAACAGGTTGTATGCATCACTAAGAAAGAGCAAACCAGTAGAGAAATAGAAATGAATAGATCATTTCTACAGATAAAAATATAAATATGAAAAGATGTCCAACTCATAATTAAGAAATATACACTAAAACAACAACTAGCTAGCATTTTTCATCAATCAGATTGGCCAAATGTAAAAGTTTGGTAAAGTATCTCACTTTCAAAGTGTGAAAAAAGTGGCACAACTGAAAATGTCTACACAAAAACATGCACACAGGGGGCTTCCCTGGGGGCGCAGTGGTTGAGAATCTGCCTGCCAACGCAGGGGACACGGGTTCGAGCCCTGGTCTGGGAAGATCCTACATGCCGCGGAGCAACTAGGCCCGTGAGCCACAATTACTGAGCCTGCGCGTCTGGAGCCTCCTGTGCTCCGCAACAAGAGAGGCCACGATAATGAGAAGCCCGCGCACCGCGATGAAGAGTGGCCCCCACTTGCCGCAACTAGAGAAAGCCCTCGCACAGAAAGGAAGACCCAACACAGCCGTAAATAAATAAATAAATAAATAATTTTTAAAAAACATGCACACAGATGTTTATAGCAGCTTTATTCATAACTGTCAAATCTTGGAAGCAACCACGATGTCCTTCAATAGGTGAATGGATAAACTATGGTACATCCGTACAATGGAATGCTATCTAGTACTAAAAGACATGAGTTGTCAAGCAACAAAAAGACACGGAGGGATCTTAAATGCATATTGCTAAGTGAAAGAAGCCAATCTGAAATGGTTATATACCATATGATTCTAACTATCTGACATTCTGGAAAAGGCAAAAGTATAGAGACAGTAAAAATATCTGTGTTGCCGTGGGCTGGAGGGGTGGGAGAGAGAGAGATGAATAAGTGGAGCACAGGGCATTTTAAGGACAGTGAAACCATTGTGTATGATATTATAATGGTGAATACATGTCATTTTACATTTGTCAAAACTGACAGAATGTACAACACAAAGAGTAAAACTTAATGTAAACTATGGACTTCAGTAATGATAATGTATCAACATTGGTTCACCAATTGTAACAAATGTACCACACTAACACAAGATATAAATAATAGGGGAAACTATGGAGGAAGAGAGGGAGGTATGTGGGAACTCTGTACTTTTTAATTTTTCTGCAAGCCTACAACTGCTCTAACAGAATAAAGATCTAATTTTTAAAAACTGGGCATCATTGGAGGATTCTATGAACAAATTGTTTTGAAAACTGTTGAACACAGAGAAAGATTCAAGCATTTGATACCTTTCCAATACACACTGGACCACTGGGGACTCAAACAATATATGGGAGGAACTTTCTCTTTATAGACATATTCCAGCTAATAAAGGAAGGAATGATATCCCCTTCTTGTAACACTTGATCAATTTATCTACATAATAATCATCAAAGACTGCTAAAAATACAAAAGAAACATACCAGATTGAAGAATACATCAATATCTTAACAAAAAACAAAAACAAACAAAAAAACCAACCTGAGTCTGATAAAGCCTCTCTAGAGTCAACTACCAACTTACCGAAAACATACTAAATGGCACTATGGGGATATAATCAGCAAAATCTGCGCTGTGTAAAACCATAGGTCCAGTGACCAATTTCTTTGACAAATAAATTTCAAGGGGAAAAAAAGAGGTGTAGTTTAAAAGAGACTTAACGAGTCAAATCAACCAATCTCAACGTGTAAACTTTATTTGGATTTATTTAGCTTGTTTCATTCAAACAAATTTTTTAAAATTATTAGACAATCAGAAATGTGAACATTGACTAGATTTGATGATTTAAAGAATTATTAAATTTTTATGTGTGATATTGTGGTAGTGGTTTTTTAAAAAGCTTATAGAGCTTCACACTGTTATACTTACAGATGAAATGAAAAAGTATCTGGCATTTAATCCAACATAAAATAGAAAAGAGGGAAAGCGGTTTAGGTGAAATAAGACTGGTCATTAGTAGATAATTGTTGAAACTGGATGATGGGTACATGGGTTTATTAATCTGTTTATTTTGCACATGTTTGAAATTTTCCATAGTAAAATTATTTTTTAAAAATAAGCAACAGTAGTAAACGGTAAAAGTGTTATTATTAAACAAAACCTTTGTAGTCCTTTTTGTAATATAGCTAATTGTGTGTGAATTATTTTTGATCCCTGCTACTCCCTCAGTCACCATATCCATTCAATCACCAATTCTTGTTGATTCTACCTCTTAACTGCCGCGTCTTTCCATCTTAGTCCAAGCTAAGTTTGGCCTGCGCACAGTACACTTCAACTTTTGCCTACTTTCAAAACCGTAGCCAGAGTGGGGTTTTTTTTTTTTTAACACAAATTTGATCATACCTAGCCTTTGCTTAAAATCTACTAATGGCTTCTCATTGATCATGAGATAAAGGCTAAAATCTTTAATATGCAATTTGAGGCCTTGAAAGATCTATTCCAACCCTGTGTACCTTACCAGCTCCATCTGAAGATGCTCTCCATTGCCCTTCTATACTCCAGCTACTTCTTGAACTTGCCATACTCATTCTCAACTCAGAGCATTCACACGTGCTGTTCTCTCTTTCTGGAATGCTCCCTTCTCCCTTACACACACCCTCATCCTTCAGATCTCACTTTAAATGCTACTTTCTCAGGATAGCTTTCCCATTATTCTTGGTCTTGGTGAGGTCAAATTTCTCATACTTTTATAACAACTGAAATTTAAAAATTGTTGAAGTTATTATGTCTGTCTTTGCTGCTATAATACGATTTCAAAGAGAGAAGGAACTAAGTATCCCCAAATCCAGCATTTTGTCCTGCACATAGTAAAAGGTCAATAAATATTTATTAAACTATAAATGACTGACTTGATAAATGAATAAATAAATGAATTTAAATATAATACCGGTCAAATCATGAAACAGAATTACCTGTACCATAATTACAATATTACAGTTAACCTAAATGGTGTTAGTCATACTCCCAAATAAAAGATTTGCAAAGCTTCAGTGTATATGTATATAAACAAACAAAAAGAGAAAATAAGTGAGAATGATTTCATTACAAATCCCGTTTACAGTCCCTCACTGATACTCCAAAAGTATTTAACAACAAAGGAACAGGGATGTATCTTAATGTATCATCCACCTTTCAAAGGAGGCACATATATATTCAAATAAAAGTAGTTCTGATACATACTCCAACTATGCTATTCAGATAGAAAACTCAGATCCTCTGAAAGAGTAATAAAGACCACATATCCTAAAATTTTACATTTATATGCAATTATTTAAAACCAGCTACATATACAGACTGCACAAGTCTCTTAAGTCTTATAAAATGGATGAATTTACTAACCTATTCAAGTAAAATCAAAGCTTAAACATTTTATGGATTAGATCTTTATAACTTCTAAAATTAATGAGAAAAAACTACAAACTCCTGAACCAAAATTTTATTTTAAATTGTTAGGTTTTATTGTATATGAAAACTTTTCATAATACATGACATATAAAGATGTTAGCACATTGAACTACAATAGAAAATATTTTTATACAACTTTTGAATCACTAATATGCTTATTTCCCCTGTGAATGAATGCACAGTTAGCTTAGATCAACTTTGTCATGAATATCAAGTAGTTTTAAAAGTTTTATGTTATTGTTTAATAACTTCCTAATGAGGTTTTGAGTTTCTCCTTGACTTACACATAATATTTCTTTTAATATATTGAATACTGCAGTAGCTTTCCCTCTCATCTCTGGTGGAACATATTTAATATCTAAATATTCAGGTAATTTAGATCTAGAATTATACAGCATGTTAATAACAGTTTCAATGTCATCAACTCCATCACTGCTTTGTCCTAGTGGTAACATCTGGGATTTATACATTTTTTCTAATTTATGTTCTGCTGCTGCTGCTAGAGCAAGGCTTCGTTTTAGGTGTTCTTTAGAGGCTTGAATGTCTGCTCTATATTTTGGCTTGAAGCTCTCAGGAAGAGGTACCTGTTGCACCTGTGAACCAATATCTGCAATTTTTTTCAAAATGTCTTCATTATACAAATTGTGTGGTTCAGGATTTTCCATTTCATAGTCGCCTGAGAGCTGAGGAACATCTTCTTCTGTGGCAGTATCCAAGTCAGTGTTCCTACTTAAAGAGGTGACACCTTGACTTGTAAATGATTCAGTAACACTTGGCAATTGCTTTGGTGCCTCAGTTTGACTTACAGTTGGCTCTGGCTCTTCTTTCTCAATATAAGGTTCTTTTGCATGTAAAACAACAGAAATGTTATTTGGTTTAATTGACCAGAAAGCTGTACTTTTAGTATGTTTTTTCTTCTCTGTTTCCAGTGTGAAGCCCCTAGTAGGGAAAGTTGTAGTTTCTTCACTGACAGGATTGATTAAAACATCATTCTCAGCTGGAGCTTCATCATGTGTAAACTTTACCTCCTTAAATTTTGATACCCTCGATCCTACAGTATCAGCATTGTTTGGAGACTTTGATTTTTTCTGACGACCTGGCTCCTTAGTGGGAACACTTAGTACTAGGTTCTGTAAAACTTGTACGTAATGATTCAAGTTTTGTTCTTCGTCAGGCGTCACAGTTATTCCTTAAGGGAAAAAAACCAAACAATAAGTAACATTTATTATTATGTATGTCATATTGACAGAATCTACTCACCTAAATTTACTTCATATGCCATCACTTAAAAGTTGAGATAAAGAACCAAGAAATAAAGCACCTTTGACACAGTCAACTCTCATTTAAAGGAACAAAATTATTTTTTCAGATTCTTATTAAAACAGATGAGCAAAATTAGTGCAAAAGTTACATATTAACACAATTCTCTATATCTCTTTGCTTTTACTCTCCCATATAACTTATGATTCAGTAGGCAACTTATTAAAACAAAATTCTTGGTTATGTTCTCTAACACAGTGGTGTGCCGTAGTAGGCTTACAGTGGCTCACCAGAGCCAATTATTAAATTTTTAGGAATTTTGTGAGCCAGATGGTAAACACAGACATTGTTAAAAATTAAATTTTCTGAATTTACAATTAAGTAAATGTACTCAAAACAAGGTAATATTCAAAACTTATCACTTTTATTTTATTTCATTTTACTATTATTTATGCTCTTGAGGTTATTTACATCTAGTATGTTATAAATGCTATATAATGGTATGCCACTGTTTATCTCTTTCACCTCCCTGATGAGTGATGTCAAGTAGGTAGTTTGAAATCAACCATGGTGAGGGTATCTGTCTCATGTAAATGGGCAAACGCTGTAAGTCAGGGTGTACCCACCTCTCGGAAAAGCCAGTTGTTAAACATTTACCGGTATACCACTGCCTTCAACCCAGCAAAAATCTAACTACAGCCTGTGGGTCACATCCACCCAAATATTTTCATAAATAAAGTTTTTTTGGAACTCAGTCAGTCTTGCCCCTTTGTTTATGTATTGTGTATGGCTGCTTTTGTCTGCAGCAGTAGAGTTGAATAGTTGGAACAGAGACGATATGGCCTACACAGCTGAAAATACTACCTGGCCCTTTACAGAAAAAGTTTACTGATTCCTGGTTTAAATCATCAACATTTTACTCTTACAACAAAATGGCAGTTCTATTTATACTGGTATTTTGCAGTATCTGAGTGGTGAAGCCTCTCATTTCCAATGTGGAAAATGGAAAAGATTATTGAATAATATATTCTGAAATTCTGCTCAACTCCCCAACTCCAGAGTCAGAAGTTTTAAATTTTAAGTGCTAGAATTTTGTGTTACATGTAATTTTGAATTGACTTCACCACTATCATGGATACAAACTGATTTAATTCAAGGAAGTAAGTCACTTTTCTGCAAACACTAATGAATAACTTCTATCTGAACCCTCCCTCTGCAGGCAAAATGAAATAACAAACTTTCTGCTCAGGAGGCACTTTTATTCAGCTCTTTGGCAAGCACAAAATAGTCCAAAAACGATTTACCTCCTCTCTTCCTTAAGTCACCTGTTACAACTTAGAAAGACCAGACGGAATTTTAATCAAAATTGAAATTATGTTTCTAAATTTTAAAAATCTTAACCAGAACAGTTTAGTGAGTCAAAGTGATAGTGGAAAGACACTAGACTTGTCTACTAGAGATCTAGATTCTAAAAGGAGACTCTGCGTTTTATGTCATGTTCAGAAAAGTCTTGCATACCCCGAGATCCATTTGATGATGATGGGTGAAAAAAGAAAGATATAGAACATAAGGTAGATTTGTATATTATCCTTATAATTTTTATGAATCAGTGACATAGCATCATACATTTGTCTGTGAATTGAGAACTTTTTTAATGGATTAGAAGCATGACATACCAAATTCATGTGGGCATTTGCCCCAGAGGAGAGGGAATGGGACTGAAGTTGGTTATTAAAGGGGTCATTAGACCTATCTATAATGTTTTACTCTCTAAGCACACACACACAATCACTTAACATAGTAAACCATTAAAAGTCACATTTTAAAAAGGAAAATAACTTATTTATGTATTCTTATATTTATAAAATGCATTGTCCTGAATCTCGAGTTTTCCTGAAGGAAAATATTAAGTAAAATGAATTTGTAGCCTAGTGCAGTCAAAAAAAACCTTTCATTCTGGTCCTGGTTCTACCAGTTTCTAGCATCATGACCTTAGGTAACTACCTGATTTCTCTGAAAATTTACTTACCTATGAAATTAAGATACTATATCTGCCCTTTTATCTCACAGAACTACATAAATTAGTTATTTGAAAACACTTGAAAAGCTACAGAGCACTATATAAGATAATATTATTCTCTATGAAGGCAAAACTGGTTACGTTTCTCATTTTAAAATATAAATTTAAATCCCTAAAAAGAAATAGGCTTTGGATTCTACTTAGTAAAAAACACTAGAAGCTCTCCTGCTAAAGATAAGGAACAAGATCAGAATACTAATATCTCCATTACTATTTAACATCATGTTGGAGGTATCAGTCAATGTAATTAGATAAGATAACTGGAAGCATGAGAATTGGGAAGAAAAAGATAAAACTATCTTTATATGCAGATGATATAATTATACATCGAGACAACACAAAAGAATCCATTGAAAAAGCTACTACATGGAGTAAGAGAATTTAGTAAAGTAGCATGTTATAAAATCAACATACAAAAATCAATATACAAATATAAACCAGTTAGAAGATAAAATGAGAAAGAAGATGCTATTATGATACCAAAAAATGAAAGAAAATATCAAATCATAAATTTAAAAAGACATGTCCAAAATTTATATGAGGAATTATACTAGGCTGAATATAGACATCCAGAGATCAGGTCCTAATCCCTGGAACCTGTAAATGTTACCTTACAAATAAACGAGTCACAGGTATGAAATATACAGTATGGGGAATATAGTTATAATTATGTAATATCTTTGTATGGTGACAGATGGTAACTAGACTCATGGTGGTGATCATTTTGAAATGTACAGAAATATCCAATCACTGTACTGTGTAACAGGAACTAACATAGTGCTGTAGGTCAATTATACTTCAAAAACAAACAAACAAACTCACAGAAAAAAGAGATTAGATCTATGGTTACCAGAGGTGGGGGTGGGGGGGAGGGGGAATTGGATGAAGGCAGTCAAAAGGTACAAATTTCCAGTTATAAGATAAGGACTAGGGATGTAATGTACAATACGCTAAATATAACGCTGACGTACATTATATATGAAAGTTGTTAAGAGAGTAAATCCTAAGAGTTCTCATCACAAGGAAAATTTTTTTTCTCTATTTCTTTAATTTGGTATCTATATGAGATGACAGATGTTCACTAAACTTACTGTGGTAATCATTTCATGATGTATGTAAGTCAAATCACTATTCTGTATACCTTAAACTTATACAGTGCTGTATGTCAATTATAACTCAATAAAACTGGTGGTGGGGGGGACAGAGAGGTAGATAAACAAAAATTTTTTAAAAAAAAGAAAACAGGGTCCGTGCAGATGTGATTAAGTTAGGGATCTTGACAAAGGAGATTAACCTGGATTATCTGGGAGGGATCTAAATCCAGTGTTTTTATAAGAGAGAGACAGAGAGATATTTGAAACACACACAGAAGAGGAGAAAGTAACACAGAAAAGGAGGCAGAGATTAGAGTGAAGCGGCCATAAGGTAAAGAATGAGAGACAAGGAAAATAGTTTCTCCTAGAGCTTGCAGAGGGACCACAACTCTGCCCTACACCTTAATATTGGCTCAGTAAAGCTGATTTTAGATTTCTAGCCTCTAGAACTGTGAGAGAATAAATTCTGTTCTTTTGAGACACCAAGTTTGTGGTAATTTGTTATAGCAGTCACAGAAAACTGATACAGGAATATAATAAAATCTTCTGAAAGACATAATGTAAACTTCAACAGATAGACATACCATGTTCTAAGACAAGAAGATTCAAAATAAAGATGCTCAGATGTCAGATTCTCTGTTAATTTTACACTTAATATGCTCCTAGTAAAATATCATTAATATGTTAATAATATTAATGAAGTTATAAAAATAGATTATAAAGTTCATTTGAACAAAGAGTAAGAATAGCCAGAAAAACAAGAGACTAGCCCTATTATATATTAAAATATATTACAAAGCCTCTATTATAAAAATAGTATAGCATTGTACATGAATAGACAGATGAATGGAACAGAAAATACAGAAATAGATGCAACTGCATATTGAAATACAGCTAAAGGTGAGGGAAGGTTTCAATTTATAAATTATTCCAGCTAATAAATGAAGAAGCCATTTATAATTAGAATATAATTATTTTGCAATGTATCAATGATTATTTACATCACAAAAGACACAATCAGACATATGCTTCCTGATAAAAGAACACAGTACCACCTATGAAGTGGTCTTGCAAAAAAGGTCAAACCTGAGTCTAACAAGTTTCTCTAGATCTAACTAACAACGAATGGAAAGTACAAGAGACAACAAAAGAAAATATAAAGTACACCATGGGCATATACTCAGCAAAATCTAGACTATGGGAAACTATAGGACATATAATCCAATTTCCTCAACAACTGCAAGGGGAAAAATAGAGATGAAGGAGGAACTACAGATTAAAAGAGAATTAACAGACATATCAATGAATTACATGCATGAATCTTATTTGAATCTGAATTCAATTAAACTGGAAAAGAGAGACTCAGGAAAGTTTGAACACTGACCAGATATTTGATAATATTAAGAAATTATCTTTTTAGGTGTGAAATTCACATTTTGTAGTTTTTTAAGGTACTTATATTTTAGTGCTTTATATTGAAATATTTACTGATAAAATTATGTGATGCCTGGAATTTGCTTCTAAATAATCCAAGTCTTAGGAGTTGGCGAGAGGGACCAAGCCTTGGGGAGAGGGATCAAGGAGGTAAGGTGGAAAGGAATGTGGGTGGAAATATCAATGAAACAAGATTAATTATAGGTTAATAATAGTTGAAACTGGTTATAGATATATGAAGATTATACCATTCTTTCTACTTGTGTATATATTTAAACTTCTCCATGATAAAATGTTTTTAAAAACCTGTTTTGGAAAAATTTCAATTCTGGGCAACTATTCACAAGCAAATCAAAAGTCTGCAACCAACAGTGGTTTAAATGCTTCTTAAAAGACATTGCTATTAGATTACAGTCTGCTAAACATTCAATTTTTAATTAACTTGTCTCTTCTCAAAGTAGTAAATAGGATACCCAGGTTACTATTAGGCAAATTAGATTGTCAAAGGACAGAAATAATTGCTAGTTGATTCCTAAAAGAACTGAAGTACTCATAATCCCTTTACACTGAAACTCAGGCAACACTAAAAATCCTGTTCATGGCTGCCTAAAAACAGAGCACCCTACCTTCTACCTTGCTTTTCCTCCCCTCTTCATGTACTCTTTGTCTATACACTGTTCTATTGTTAAATCCATCCTCTCCGCACACACTTCCCACCTCCTGCTTTTTCCCTCCAAAAACATCTACATATTTCATATTGACTGCTCTTGCCAGTCAATTTGATCATTATAAAATTGTTCACAAAGCATCTGAAAAAGAATAGATATATGTATATGTATAACTGAATCACTTTGCTGTATACCTGAAACTAACACAACATTGTAAATCAACTATACTCCAATATAAAATAAAAAATTTTTTTAAATGTTCACAAAGCAAGGTAGTAAAAGATAAGCAAGGCTCAAATATCCCTACAAATGGCCCTGGCCGCTGTGAAAATCTGCTTTTCGCCATTCTTCAGGAGGTGCTAGAAAGATGAACAAAATTCAAATTCTTACAAAGACCAGACTACTCTGCTAGTAGTTTGGTTATTATACTTTGGATATTTGCTGTCTACACTGGTGTACTTTATAATACTCCCTCTATGTTCACCAGTTAGTGATGCAACCAAACACTGCAATGTCTTAGAATGTGGCTAAAGTAAGAATCTCTTCCACCCTGAGAAGCCATAATGCTGCCTGGAAAGTGCCTCAACTAAGCAGGATGGCTACCTGCTAATGCAGGCTTGAGGTTTAACAGGAATCACAGACATGGAGATTATATCAATAGCTGAGCTTGGGACTGTCTGCACTTTTCTTCTTGAAATAGTACAGGGGGAATTAGTCACATGACAGAAATAACAGAAAAGTAAACAAAATAGTAAAACTGTAGGAACAAAAGTAGCATGAAATCTGAAGGGGAAATTGGAAAACAGTGATTGAAAAGACCATAACAGCTCTGACTGACTGAGCGATTACTATGTGCCAGGCACTATACTAAAGGCTTTGGATGTGAAATGTTTTTTTAAATTAATTAATTAATTAATTAATTTATTTATTTATGGCTCTGTTGGCTCTTTGCTGCTGCGAGTGGGCTTTCTCTAGTTGCAGCGAGCGGGGGCTACTCTTAGTTGTAGTGCACGGGCTTCTCATTGCAGTGGCTTCTCTTGTTGCGGAACACGGGCTCTAGGCGCGCGGGCTTCAGTAGTTGTGGCTCACGGGCTTCAGTAGTTGTGGCTCTTGGGCTCTAGGGTGCAGACTCAGTAGTTGTGGCACACGGGCTTAGGTGCTCCACAGCATGTGGGATCTTCCCAGACCAGAGCTCGAACCCGTGTCCCCTGCATTGGCAGGCGGATTCTTAACCACTGCGCCACCAGAGAAGTCCCGTGAAGTGTTTTTATAAAGAGGAAAAGGAGGACACCTAGAAAGGATAAGTAATTTGCCTGATATTATATTTAATTTATAAGTGGTAATAAGGGATTCAAACACAGGCTGCCTTACTTCAAGCAGGTACACATAAAAACTACACAATGTTGTCATAAAAAGATGACACTAGGATGCTGGCAAAATAGTAAAAGTATGATAATAAAATTGTTCTGAAGGAATACAGCTCTATTTTTAAATACACGTGAATACTAAAATATCATAAATAAATAGGTAAAATATACAAAATTTTGCTCTACTGTCAACTGGACCAAAATATATCCCTTTCATGTATTAAGATGTATTGGCAATATTAAAAATAACTGATCCAAATTTAACATGTTTTCTTTCTTTCTCTCTTTCCTTCTCTCTCTCTCTCCTTCCCACACCACGCTGTGGGATCTTACTTCCCTGACCAGGGATCAAACCTGCGCCCCCTGCAGCGAAAGCACAGTCTTAACCAGTGGACCACCAGGGAAGTCCCTAATGTTTTCTTAACACAAAGTATGGGTAGGAACTGACAGTCAATGACTTACAAAGGAATATATTCACTTCACACAGAGGTAAAAAAGCAAATTAATTAATTTTGAGTTTATTCTGAGGAAAATAATAAAATCATGATTTAAAATGAGTAATGAAATATAAAACTTCAATCAACAAACAATACATTCAAAATACACACTTCCTCCTCATAGAATAGTCAATTAAAGGAGGAAGAAGAGGGTTAAGGAATAACATAAAAGTCAATTAGCATGAAAACTTGCTAAAATTCACTGTTCATAAACAAACGCAAGTTAAAAACAATTTTTCTTTTACCAATTAGGCAAAAAAATTTTTAAACAATAAAAGCTAGGATTGTCATGTGCGTATGTTACTTCTTTAGTAAAAGAAGTAACTTCCTTACTTTCTGATCCCCAGATCTTTCACTAGTCTCTCTCTAGCATGCTGGTCTTTTCTTTATAAAACTTGGGATAATTTTGACTATGTATATATTTAATGTTTGCTAACTGCTACATATTATAAGCTCTTTGAGAGCTGTGACCATGTCTGCTTTGTTTTCTGTTTCCCCTGTTCTAACCAGTGCCTAGCACCATAGTAGACAGTCAAAAGGCATCTGTTAAATGAATGATTAAATGAATGAACTAAATGCTGGCAAGTATGTAAATTAATTGTACTTCCCATAATTTACCTTAAGGAAATAATCACACGCAAAAAAATTTCTAAAGAAGAATGCTGTAGAGGAAAACTAA
Organism: Eubalaena glacialis; assembly: GCF_028564815.1. Lineage (NCBI taxonomy): Eukaryota > Metazoa > Chordata > Mammalia > Artiodactyla > Balaenidae > Eubalaena > Eubalaena glacialis. Next base: position 67,300,093 of record NC_083717.1, read on the forward strand.
ACTTCATGTTATGTTTAAGATAAATCTGCTGGTCTAAAGACTGTTTTTTATTGTTTCTTTGTTTTGGTTTGGTTTAAGTTTGCTTTTTGTTTGTTTGCTTTTGGCTAATAGTCCAAAAATAATTAGGAAGAAAATCTGGACAAGTAAAAAAAGTTCTTATTTTAGGCAAAGCAGGCAGTTTTTTTAATAATAAAAGATACTGCTTTAACCATATTTTTCTAAATTTCTAAATCTGAAGTTTATCTAAAACAACATCATAAACATTGTCATTAAACAGCTCCAATTTTCAGGAAGCCCCCGAACTTCTAACTGGTTCTTACTAAAGGGCATAATATAAGCTGAGATCACATAAATTTAACTAAATTTGTTTATGTTCTATTAATTTTCTTTTATTGGATTTTACCAATCTCTAAAATAACATCACATTAACATAACTTTAAGAAAATTATAATCTTAGGCAATGTTAAAATATCTTCATGGTTTATCTATTACATATTTTAAAGTATACAATTTAACGGTTTTTAGTATAGCCACAGTTGTGGAACCATTACCACAATCTAAATTTAAAACATCACCCCAAAAAGAAGCCCACCCCTACCCCTCAGCCCTAGGCAACCACTAATCTACTTTCTGTCTCTCTATGAAATGCCTATTCAAGACATTTCATATAAATGAAATCATACAATATGTGTTCTTTTGTGACTAGCTTTTTTCACTTAGCATAATATTTTCAAGGTCATCCATGTTGTAGCATATATCAGTATGTCATTCATTTTTATGGCCAAATAATAGACCATTGTACAGATGTAACGCATTTTGTTTATTCATTCATCAGTTGATGGACATTTGGGTCATTTCTACTTTTTAGTGATTATAAGTAATGTTGCTATGAACATTCATGTACAAGTTTTTGTGTGGATGTGTTAATACATTTTCATTTCTCTTGAGTACATGCCTAGGAGTGGAACTGACACTATGTTTAATCCTTTCAAGAACTACTAAAGCAGTTGCATTCTCACCAGCAGTATATGAGGGTTCTAATTTCTCCATATGATTCCAATACTTGTTATTGTCTGTCCTTTTGATATGGCCATCTCTGTGGGTGTGAAGTCCTATCTCATTGTGGTTTTGACTCGTATTTCTCTAACTGCTAATGATATTAAGCATCTTTCCATGTGCCTGTTGACCATTTGTATATCTGTTTTAGAGAAATGTCTATTCTGATAGTTTCCCAGCTTTTAATTGAGTTGCTTTATTATTATTGAGTCATAAGAATTCTTTATATATTCTGGAGACCAGTCCCTTATCATTTATATGATCTGCAAATATTTTCTCCTACCCTGTGACTTCTCTTTTATTTATTTATTTATTTATTTATTTATTTTTTATGGCTGCGTTGGGTCTTCGTTTCTGTGCGAGGGCTTTCTCTAGTTGCGGCGAGCGGGGGCCCCTCTTCATTGCGGTGCACGGGCCTCTCACTATCGCGGCCTCTCTTGTTGCGGAGCACAGGCTCCAGACGCGCAGGCTCAGTAGTTGCGGGGCACGGGCTTAGTTGCTCCGCGGCATGTGGGATCTTCCCAGACCAGGGCTCGAACCCGTGTCCCCTGCATTGGCAGGCAGATTCTCAACCACTGCACCACCAGGGAAGCCCCTGTGAGTTGTGTTTTTACTTTCTTAAAGTTATCATTTGTAGCACAGAAGTTTTAAATTTTGATATAGTTCAATTTATCTTTTCTTTTTCTTTTGTTGCTTATGCTTCTGGTGTCATATCTAAGAAACCACTGCCAAATCCAAGGACACAAAGATCTACACCTACATTTTCATCTAAGAGTTTTATAGTTTTAGCTCTTACATTAGATCCATGATCCAGCTTGAGTTAATTTTTGTATATGGTTTGAGGTAAGTGTCTAACTTCATTTTCTTTTCCTCGTGTCCGAGCACCATTTGCTGAAAAGACTATTCTTTTCCCCACTGAATTGTCTTGGCATCCTTGCTGAAAATCAATTGACTGTTAAGTGTAAGAGTTCCCTTCTGGACTCTCAATTCAATCCCATTAATATATATGTCTATTCTTTTTTTTTTTTTATGTGTGGCACACTTTTATATTTTCTATTCTCTTCTTTCTTTTTAAATTTAATTTTTATTTTATATTGGAGTATACTTGATTTACAATACTGTGTTAGTTTCCGGTATACAGCAAAGTGATTCAGTTATATGTATATATACACCTCTATTCTTTTTCAGATTCTTTTCCCATATAAGTCATTACAGAATATTGAGTAGAGTTCCCTGTGCTATACAGTAGGTCCTTGTTGATTATCTATTTTATATATAGTAGTGTGTATATGTTAATCCCAAACTCCTATATGTATATGTCTAATCTTATGCCAGTACTACACGGTCTTGATTACTGCAGCTGTAATACTAAATTTCGAAATCTCCTTGAACTTTGTTCTTTTTCAGGATTGTTATGGGTATCTGGGTCTCTTGCAACTCCATATGAATTTTAGTATCAGTTTGTTAATTTCTACAAAAAAAGCAGGCTAGGATTTTGATAGGGACTGTGTTGAATGTGTAGATCAATTTGAGGAGTATTGCCATGCTATATACATTTTATAACATCCTTCAAGTTATGTATATTTACATAACTACAATCATACTATACATACTACTATACTTGATAAGTGTTTAAAAAAATTTTTTATTAAGATATGCCTCATACATTTTTAAGTCATTAAATTTTCTTGGCCTTGAAGCCACAAATCCAAGAATCTGGAACATTATTTTTCATCTGAAGAGTAAGCAACACAAATAAATTACTTTTCATTTTACCTCCTAAGACTAAATGTTGAAAATGAAATTTACAAAGTAAGATTATTTTGGACCAGGAAAGCAGAAGACCTGGTGTGTAAGTCCTTGGCTTCTAACATTGTCTTTGGGAATGTTTTTATCCACTCCATTCTTTTCAAGAACCACATAGGGCAAGAAGAGAATTTAAGGTAGCAACCAGCAACAACTGGTAAACCTACCAATAAGCAAATAAATTTAAGGAAAAAGTATAATTCTATATATATATTAAGCACATATAAAAGGTTAAATTCACTTGGCTTTGGAGCATCAAGTTCTCTTTATCCTGTGTGGTATAGCCATCAGGATCATTGGGAGGGCTCCTTAGTGTGAATGGACCATCTTGACACATTTCATTGACTTCTGAAACAAAATGGTAGCTTATCTTCTAATATGTGAATCCTGTTGGCAGGGGAGCCTCTGGGATAGCAGCAAAAGAATCATGAGCCTGTCTATAAATACTCTACAGGAAGAAAGTATGGTCTTTTTGTAAGCATTGATTTGTATTCGTTTTTGTGTATGGAAACACTTTTGCTTACCTTAGGAACATAAATAAAATTAAATGTAAATAATATCTTTAAATATTAGAATAAAATTCACCTGAGTAAAGTATTCATTATTTGAAAAATAGTTCTTATATTTTTGAGTTTCATTATGACTCATAGGCTTTTTACAGTCTTAACTTATAATATTATCTTTTCTTTTTTTATGTTCAAATGGTCACAATTTAGCCAGTTGGAGCCACTGTAAGCGGCCTCTTGTGTCCTTTTGAGGGAGCCTCTGAATTTTCAAAACATCCTTGCTTGCTATCTGGCAGTTACTGCTGCCTGCCTCCCTCCCATCTCCTACCCCACTTCTACCCTTACCCCTCCAATCTGTACTTTATCTGCCTAAGTATAATCTGCCTAAGAAAATCAGGTATCCTTTCAAGAAGTTCTGGTTTCTTTTAGTGGAACACAATATTAGAGACAAAAGTCTGTGGGCTAGAGGTGCATTTCAAGATTGGCTTTATGGACTGACATTGTTCTTAGGCCATTTTAGTCAACAGAACTAGAAAATATATATGTAAAGACATTAATTTTTACTGTTCTTTTCCAACTGAATTTTAACATTAAGGCATACCTACTTTAATTTTAAACCCCTTATCTAAATTATAACTGCACTCCTTTTTGTAACATGATAAACCATACAACTATTACTTTAGCTGAAAATCTTGATTAAAACTGGTATAATTATTGGTTCTGTCAATAACAACTTATTAATGTTAAAACTTAGCATAAAAGTATTTACACAATAACAAGGTTAAATATTACAACTGCCTTTGTATAATTTGACTACATTCTACTCCAATTAATGAACAGTCAAATTATCTTGTTTGGGGTTACTTGTAATTTTTTAAATTGTTTTGTTGTTAAATATACAGTTATCTGATGTATTCTCTATTCTAATTCTTTAATTTTAATTTGAGATTGTTGATGTTTTAACTGACAATTCTTTCTTGGTAGCAGCATTACAATACTAGAGTTTAAGGCAAGGCTGTTTTTTATTAGTATACTTTATCAGATGGATGAAAAATATAAGCAGTTTGATCTGTCACTGTCAAGAATTTTATTTGATTAACCTAATGACTCATGTGGTTATGTGCATAACCTTTCTACACAAGGTTATGCATGTACTACAAACCTTTCTTTTTTATACAAGTTCTTTCTGGTAAACCCAGTTTTATATGTGCAAGAAATTTAGAAAATTCCAGTCATTTAAATTTCTATGCAAGATTTTATATATTTGCATACATTAAAATATAATGCTTGTAAACTAGTTGGTAATATTTTGTTTCTTGGTTTAGGCACTGGTTACACAGGAGCATTAACTATAAAAATTCATTAAGCCATACTTTGTGATTGTGCACTTTATTCTACATATATATTTAAAATCTCATTTTTGTAACTGTTTTGCATTATAATTACTAGACATTAACACAGATTTTAAAAAATCATTTTTAAAGAACCAGAATTTATAAAATTTAATTTTATCAATAGATGTTATTTTCATTTTAGTTAGCAGAGCTAACTGAAGACATATATAAGCCAAGAGTTATATTTACCAGTTTCATTATGCCATAACTTTTATTACTTTAAAGAGGAAGTTAATATAAAATTTCTTAAATTTAAGATTATGAATCTGAAAATAGAACTCATAAGATTTTTTTTCTTCTACCAAAGACTTAGGAGTGGTTTGGTTCCCCTATCACAGCTAAGAAACTATGGTTTATGTGACCAAAGATATTGTAAATTTTTTTTAATTAAAAAATATGATTTTTAGGTTTAGTTACTCATTTTAGGCTATAAATAATGGTTTTAACCTATGTAAATTAACTGGCTTATTTTATTTGCTCAAGAAACTGCATAAAAAACCACTCCAAGAAAACTTAGTGCTCTGTTATCTGTGCAAATATACTGTACACTAATCAAGTTTTGAAAATGATATTGGGAAGTCTCAAGTTCTTAAAAATGCACCATTAAGCACCAATTAAAATATCTAATTGCATGAATATATCTAATTGAATAAAACTTCAATTGGTAATAGGTGTGAAAAAAAAATTTCTTCTACAACATCTATTTCAAAGAATGGAAATATATAAATGTACTTTTTGTAAACATCCCGAAGGCTACACCTTTATCTGTTTCTGGAGAGATTTCCTAATCAGTAAAGCTAAAATGCACTAAGTGTTTTAACTAACAATTTTTTCCGGAAAAACCTTACTCTCAAAAAAGGGGTGGGGGGAGAGTTTTTATGCTCCTAAAAAGTGACAGCATGCCAAAAATTACAATAAAACGTAATGACAGTAATAAAATGCTAACATTAAAAAGCTTATTTAGAAACACACCTAGTTCCTTTGAGACTAAAATTTTAAAAAAGGAAAAAACATGTCACCCTAAATCTTGGCCAAAGAACCAATAGTTTCTAAGCCGAATAAAGAGGAAAACTAAACCACTCCCACTTCTTCTTTGGTTAAAAAAGGGCGGGGGGGGGGGGGTTGATTTCTTTTAAAAGATATATAACCTCAAATTTGGGAGCTTTAATATGAAAAATCTTTACTTCAAAGGGTAATAAAATATAGGGTTATAATAAAAGTAGGTAATTTTACTATATCTTTGGGAAGTTCCTTATTTAATGTAACAATTTAAAATTTCAGAAGAATATTGGTCAATTTTAGGTCTTTTTAAAAATTTTACTTTTAAAAAAGTATTTTTATGTGTTTTACTTGTATGGTGATTGTATAGTTATCACAGAATACAAAACTGGAAAGCAAATAGGGTACATCCAAATCTATGCAGAATTTGGGTTTTTGCACTTGAGGCCCATATAGCTAAACTTTTCAAGAACTGTATTGAACAGCACATAAATAAAATGTGAATATGGGATTTAACTTGAAATGTGTTACAAACCAAGCACTTGGTATCTTAAAAACTGGTTATTATAAAACTTATACAATACTGTAAAGTCACAAGGACCAACAGAATTCTTCCATTAAAATGTTCTATGTAGAGTCTTTACCTTTTATAGTTCTCTGATAATACTTAATATGAATTGTATTTTACTCTGACATTAACTTGGTTATAATTACTGACATTCTTAATTATGAACCTGCAAACTAAAACAATTTTAGATTAATAGCATAGGTATTTATCTAAAGATTTGTAAAAGAAAAAAACTTGAGGTTTGGCATCAAACTGATTTTAAAGTAAAAAGAATGTTGCTAGTAAAATAATGTACAACGGTTAATTGCCTATAATAATTAAAAATTAAAGGACAATTTCAGATAAACTCTCAAAATATTGAATTTATTTACAGTCTCTCTAAATTATTTAGAGTACTATGAATCACTACTCAGATAAAATTCTATCTAAATAACTTAAATAGATATCTGATAGTCAATTAAGACTTCTCTCTCCTTTCCAACAACTAGTACCTTATACACAAACTGAAAAATAATATAGACAAAAGCACTGTAAACTTAATTCCAACATATTTTGACCAAAATTAAAAATAAAAACAGGTCATCACATAATTCCCATGCATGTCCTACTTAGGTACTCTTGTTTACTTGTAAAACACACTGCCTCTTCCATAAGCCCCAAATAAAATGTTTTAAAACAATATATCTGGACTTCCACTTCCAAAAAGATAGAAAACATGTATTTTTCCCCATATCCTTACTACTAAGCACAGTTAAACCCTGAACATTATATGCAAGACAAGCATGAGATGAGAAGACTTGGAAAGGTGGAGAGAGGAAGAGAGACCAACTAGGGACTTCAGGACCTGAGTAATGACACAGCAGTGAATTCCCTGGGTTTTCTTTTTGCCACATATACCTTAGACTGGGGACTGGAGATGCTGGCAATCCAGAAGCACCAATGGACACAGACAAAAAAGGCTCCAAGAAAAGACTGCTCTCTGCATAGCCAAAGGACCAGGAAAAGAAAAGCCGAGCAAGACAGAAAATTTTTTAAGAAGCCAAAACCACAGAAAACACTGCAATCCTACCCCTCCACCAGCAAAGGCTGAGTGGAGAACATAGACTTTCACCCTCATCAAGCTTCACTGAGCTGCCCCGACCCCTCTGCCCTTATCCCACAGAAATGCCACTGAAAGTGTGAATACCTCTTCTCTTCAAGTAGAGAAGACTAAGTAAGGAGCTAGGACTTTCTTCTCCACCCTGTGGTAACATTGCAACACTCCCCATCCACCACTGAAGTAGTGTCAGAGGTCTATTTAAATCTGTAGCAGAAGAGCTAAAGAGATGTAAGAGATGATACAGATGTTTGAATTATCTGACAGGGATTTAGAAGTAGCCATCATAAAAATGCTTCAACAAGCAATTATGGACATGTTTGAAACAAATGAAAAATAGAAAGTCTTAGCAAATAAATAGAAAATCTCAGCAAAGAAATAGAATATATAAGGATGAATTCAATTTTAGAACTGAACAACACAATAACTGAAATGAAAAACTCAATGGGTAGGCTCAACAGCAGAAAGAGGAAAGAAGCAGTGAAGTGGAAGACAGAACAATACCAATTACCCAATCTGAATAACAGAGAAAATAAAAAAAAAAAAAAATTGAACAGAGCCTCAGGGTCTTCTGAGACTACAATGAAAAGATCTAACATTCATGTCATCTGAGCCTTGAAAGGAAAAAAGAAAAAGGATAAGTCTGAAAAAGCATTCAAAGACATAATAATGGCTGAAAATTTCCCAAATTTGGCAAAAGACATGAATTTACAGATTCAAGAAGCTGAGTGAATCTCAAACAGAATAAACCCAAAGAAATCCATGTCAATACATATCATGGTCAAACTTCTGAAAACTCTAAAGACAAAGAAAAAAATCTTGAAAGAAGCAAGTTAAATGACAATTTGAATTCTCATGAGAAATCATGAAGGTCAGAAGGAGATGGCATAATATTTCTCAAGTGTTAAAAGGAAAAGGACTGTCAACCTAGGAATCCTTTATCAAGGGAAAATATCCTTCAGGAATGAAAGGATAATCAAGACCTCTCAGATGAAGGAAAATTAAGATAAGTTGTGGCCAGAAGATCTACCCTAAAAGAATGACTAAATGAAGCTCATTAAACAGAAAGGAAATGATAAAAGAAGGAATCCTGAACGTTGAGAAGGAAGAAAGAATAACGGAAGGAGGAAAAATATGGGTAAATTCAGTGAGCTTTTCTTTTCCTCTTGAGTTTTCCAAATTAAGTTTGAAAGTTGAAGCAAAAACTATACTATCTGATGTGGTTCTCAAGGTATGTAAAAGAAATATATATGACAATTATATTATGAATGGGAGAGGGTAAAAGAACATAAAGGGAGGTAAGGTTTCTACATTTCCCTGAAACTGGTAAAATGCTGATACCAATAGATTGTGATGTTATGTATACATAATGTAATACTTAGGCAGTACAAAGAAACACACTCAAAAACACTACAAGTCAAGATGGAATTCTAAAAAAATCTATATCTCTCAATATAAGATGGCTGCTATCTGATCATGTGCTTAAAATGCAATTTATGTTTTAAAAAACTAAGGCCTTAAAGCCCAATAATATTGTTAATTTAAACAAAAAAATTGGTATAACATTAAATACCTGGTTAGTTAAAAGTAGTAGCAAAATGTTCCATATAACTGGGGGAAACCTAGTAGCTCAGTAAAGAAGGAAAGATCAATTTTTAAACTTTTCACATAATGACAAAAAAAATTAAAGTTCAATGGAATATGTCTGGTCATTGTGCTTTAAGAACTCATATGTTTTTACTTTGCCCTTGGCCTGTAATCTTGATACAGCAACTGGTGATTGCACCCAAAATTTAACCAAAATCATGGATGCTCATCTTTTAAGAGATTCAAATATAACTAGGATTTTTATTACCACAAGAGTGAAAACCAGAATGGCTTTATCAATAAAGAACTCATGTATATAAAGCTTAGCATACACGCACACACTGAATCATTTATAGGTGGGCCAGACTCTGGCTGAATGTCTTAACTTTGGAGAACAAATTGCTTGTATTTTCAGTCCATGTCATGAAATGGGTTCACAAACAATAGACTTCCCATACTCTACAGAAGTTAAGTGTTGCAAGTAAGAATTAATACCTGAAAGCTGTCATCATGTAAGAACTGCCAGCTAAAACACCAACACCTTCAAATTAAAATGAACTTGAATAACTGAGCTGAAGTACTTCCAACTCAAATCAAAGTTGTAATAACTATGCTTCATTAGTGGTGTGTACTCAAAAAATGATCACAAAAAGAAACACTGCATCTTGTTATTCTTCCAGCAGTTTTCCTATAATTTGTTAACTCAAATTTTAATTTTTGCTGGCAGGTAAAACAAACAAGTAATTATGTTTATATTAATTAAATGTCCTTGTTAAAGAAACGTAACGTTAGGGTTGGGGATAGGGGCAATAGGGAGAGAGGCTGGTAAAAGGGTACAAACTTTCAGTTATAAGAAAAATAAAGCCTGAGGATCTAATGTATAATATGGTGACAATAGTTGATGATACACACAACAATGTAAAGATGGGGCTTCCCTGGTGTCGCAGTGGTTGGGAATCTGCCTGCCAATGCAGGGGACGCGGGTTCGAGCCCTGGTCTGGGAGGATCCCACATGTCGCGGAGCAGCTGGGCCCGTGAGCCACAATTACTGAGCCTGCGCGTCTGGAGCCTGTGCTCCGCAGCAAGAGAGGCTGCGATAGTGAGAGGCCCGCGCACCGCGATGAAGAGTGGCCCCTGCTTGCCACAACTAGAGAAAGCCCTCGCACAGAAACGAAGACCCAACACAGCCATAAATAAATAAATAAATAAATAAATAAATAAAGCATGACACAAATTAAGCAATGTGAATACCATCAAGCTTTAAAAAAAAAAAAATGTAAAGATGTGAGATGATATGTGTTAACTCAATGGTGGGAATTCTTTCACAACATACACATATGTCAAATCATCACATTGTACACTTTAAATATATTATAATTTTATTAGTCAATTATGCCTCAATGAAGCTGAAAAAAAAAGAAGAAATATAACTTTATGGCTTTGCACTTCTTGGTATTTATGTTTTTGGGTAGTGTCTTTCTTCCCCCACTGAATACAGGCTCTCCCTATGTGACTGTCTTGGCCTGTTATAGGACATTAGCAAATCTGACACTGCATAGGCTTTATAAGAGCTTGCGTACAGGGGGCTTATAAAGCTCCCTCTTGGAAGCAAGCTGCCATGGTATAAAGACACTTGGGCTAGACTACTCAAAGATGAGAAGTCATGTAGAGAAAGACCCTGGAATATGAGCAGCCATGTTGGATGTTCTCATCCAAGTTGAGCTTCCTCAACTCCACCATATGAAGCAGAACTGCCCAGCTGAGTCCAGACAACCCATAGAATCGTGAGAAATAATAAAATTTGGGGGTGGTCTTTTATGCTGCAACAGATAACCAAAACAGCTTCACTAAATTATATTTTGAAAAAGGAATACAAATTTAGTTTAGGTAAAGAGTTAAAAATCAGAAAGTTATCCTATGAGTAATGTTAAAATTTAATCAGAACCAAAACAAATTCATGACCTTGAAATATATCTCTTCTAGTTCTGTTGAGTAAAATAACCTAAATAATAATATCACCCAGCACTGATATGCATCCCAGGTACTTTGGTCTCTAATACCATGTTCTACTTTGTCTCCTCAAAAGGATGGCTAATCCCATTCAGAACACAGAATATACAAAGTGGTCTTGGTACAACTGGTTAATGTCAGAAAACAAGAAGTCTTTAAAAATACATAAGATCCTGGGCTTCCCTGGTGGTGCAGTGGTTGAAAATCCGCTTGCCAATGCAGGGGACACGGGTTCGAGCCCTGGTCTGGGAAGATCCCACATGCCGCGGAGCAACTGGGCCCGTGAGCCACAACTACTGAGCCTGCGCGTCTGGAGCCTGTGCTCCGCAACAAGAGAGGCTGCGATAGTGAGAGGCCAGAGCACCGCGATGAAGAGTGGCCCCCGCTCACCGCAACTAGAGAAAGCCCTCGCACAGCAACGAAGACCCAACACAGCCAAAAATAAATAAATAAATTTATTTTTTAAAAAAATACATGAGATCCTATCAAAAGAACACAGAAGACAGCTCAAAAGAACAGAAAAACAGAACTTTCTCCCCATAAAATATTAATAGACAGGCTAATGAAACTACTATACCTCCAAAGGCCACCCTCTGGACATTCGCATTAGAAGACATACTCCTCATTATCTAAAACATTAATGAAGTGTGTCATGACATTCCGTTCACAGGTTTGAAAGACTCTCCCAAGTGCCATGGCCTTGGTCCTTGAAACAGTGAAAAGTGAACTTGCAGCACCAGAGCCAAGCGAATTTTACCTTTTTAATGTTCTTGAAATAAAAGGAATCTGCTTTTCCTTCCAGTTTTTCCTTTTCAATTCCATCAATTGCCAATAGATTTGAATAATTATTGCCTTACTACTACTTCCCTTGCCTTCTGTGGTCCATTAGGACAAAAGCCTTCCTAAAGACAAACAAGACTCACATATTGAGCCTTCTTTTAACACAAACCTAGAGAACCAAGTTAAGAGTTGTTGTTACCCTAGCTTAAAACAATCCTCTATCATTACCTCTACTCTTGCTGATTTATCCAAAGAGATGAGTAGGAAAAAACAAGTTATTCATGAGATACCAAAAAAAAAGGCCCTAAAACTAATATTTCACATTCTTGCGTTTATAGCTTCAGGCCCATGAATATCTAGTGACTTAAAATTATAAAAGGCAAGTTATATAATTTATTTTAATAGTAGTTAATAGTACTTAAATATATAACTATTACGTTAATATTACTTTAGAAGTTATACTTTTTTAAAAAAGCAAAAAGTATTCTCTTTAAAAAGAAAAAAAGCAAGTTGTACAATGCAATGCATTAAAGAGGCATGATTTTTAAAGCTGAAAAAATACAACTAAAACTAAGGAAAAATCAAATATAAGGAAATTAATTAAATGTATATAAATTTAAGTACATAGTAAAAGATGTTTATCCAGCATCATCCGGATCTATGTGTATGTAGACGAGTGTAGACTGCTGTACACCCAACTCTCAAAAAGAGTATAAGGTATACTTAAAAGGTATGAGTAGTTACAAGAAGTACTTGTAACTAAAAAGGTATGAGTAACTACAAGAAGTACTGATGTTTTCAACAACTGTAATTACTTAATACATACCTGTGATGTTTGTATAAGATAACCTCAAAACTGTCTTGTATTCTAAAAAAAAAAAATTGTTAAAGATGCACTTTTCATTATGAAAACCTATATGCCTTTACTTTGGCATGAGAGAGCATTTTTTTCATATGACTCTCTTGCCAACACTGTTGGAATAGTGGACATACAAAATAAAGAATACATAACTGACTTAAATCAAACACAATGATAAGCCTAGTTTCACGGAGAAAGTAGCCATGTTAGCATTGCCCTACATACCCCTTAAGCCCTTCCATGGAAAAGATGTAAAGTACATTTTCTAAGGTATCTTCTATGATCTGTGACCTGTATATATTTTCCTTATGTCTTGTATCATCTATATCTTCAACACAAAATCATTCCTTTTTCTGAGAAGTATCTTTTCATTTCCTACAAGCCTTAAGAAAGTTTAGGTTAAGAGGGTACAAAGAAAAAGCACAGGCCATGAAATTATGGAGTTAGGCCGGAGATTGTGCTGAGTTGAGTATCCAGGTATTGCTAACCAGCAGTCTCAGAAAGTACTGTGTGACAGTATTAAAGTCACTTCAACTAAAGTCTGCATATATGTTAGTCAGTTGTGACCTACTGGTCTACAACTACCAAAAGGCAATAGCTGGTGTTAGTAATAATGACCACTAGACAGCAAGAAAAGACAATTATCCTCTTCAGTATGTTCTGTTCCTTTACCACAAAAAAGAAAAATTTTACAAAGACTTTTGTTTAAAACAACTATCATAAGGGCTAGTATTGAAAGGGTTAACTTTAGTTATCTAGGGCACTTGATTCAGAACTTTATCCACTACTATTTATGACTTAGGTTGTGCTGTGTTTTCATTTTTTAAATCTAATTTTTAACTAAGACCTTCTAACAAGTCTGAAATACAGCTCTGCATAGCTAGCATGTACCTTAGTACTTTTTTCACACCTACCAGTTAAATTTTATTTAGTTAGATAGTTAAATCAAACCCCAACATTACTAGATGCTACAATGAACGACAGTTAGACTAGATGAACAAGCCTCATGGTCCCATCTGGAATATCAGCTATCAGACACTTAAACACCTCGAGGTGTCCGTGTGATGTTAATAGTCTCAGCACCCCTGAATATGACCTTATTAGTTTTCAGCCATCGGGGAGGGACAAGTGGGAAGCTGTAATTCTGCTCAGCTAGGGTTTTGAATCCTGTGCACCCGAGGATGCTCTGTGGAAGTGCATAGGAGGTCAGCGAGCGTCCCAGACAGCTGCCCGCAATCCACACGCTCCCCCTGTTTAACCACAGGCTCAAAACTCTTTCTGTAAAGGGCCAGAGAGCAAATAGTTCAGGCTTTGCAGCCCATCCTGTCTCCGTGGCAACTACTGGACTCTGCTGTTAAAAGGCGGGAAAGCAGCCTGGACAATACACAAAAGAATGAGCTGGCTGTGTTCCAGGAAAACTTAACGAACAATGAAATTGGAATTTCGTACTTTTGCGCAAGTCACGAAAGATCACATTTCACATTCACGGCTAAAAATGTGAAAACCATGCCCAGCGAGCCAGCCAGCCAGCCGAACCAAAGCCGGCCGCCCGGGCCCTCTGGCCGCAGGTGGCCCACCCCGCTTTATCACAGCTGCAGCGACTCTCCGGTAAACGGGGCCAGGGGAGCAAGGACCGTCTCCGCCGGGGTGAAGAGGTCACCCCCGCAGCCCCAGGGACCCAGCCCGGCGCAGCCCGGTCACGTTTGGGATCCACTGCCTGGATCACTGCCTGGTCGCGCGCAGGTGGGGTCGGAGTAGGACAGGGACACACCTCAGTACCAGAGGTAGGGCCCCTGGACAGTGGGGCTGGGGAGGCATGCAGGACCAAGAAAAGGAAGAGCCGGGTCTCGGACGGGCCCTGAAACCCGGGAAGTTCCCCCAGCAGTGTCCCCTGGGGTGGCTGCTACCTCGGGCCGGTCACTCACTCCGATACGCCGGCACGGACGAAGGCCATAGCAACAGCGCAACTAGAAGGACTACGAACTTCATGGGCATCGTCCGCAGCACTCCGCCATGCGTCGGGAACGTCCTGGGGCCGCCAGGCCGGTTACCTCAGGCCGAAAGCGGAGGGCGTCGGCGGCCGACGCTCCTACCTCAGGGCCGCGGGCGCCAGGCAACGGTTACCGCCGGCGCGCAAGCGCAGAAGCGGTGGAAGACGGGCGCGCGAACGGCCGTGGCCCCGCCCGCTCTTAGCGCCAAGCAGAGGGGGCGGGGCCACGGCGCCTCTCCCCTCCCTCGTGCACATGCTTGCTGAGGCTTCGCGGGCCTCCGAAAGTCTTGACAACCCGGGGAATACTGGGGCTTTAAGGGTGGGTGTGTGGCGGCGTCGGCCCATGCGGGAAACTGGACTTGTAGCTGTGCCTAAAACAAGGCCTCTGCGCAGAAGGAAGTGTCTGATGGAAGAGATAAATAACCTAGCCATTACAACAGCGTGGAAGTGCCGTAATGGGGAAACACTAGGCACTGTGCAGAACAGAGGAGGGGCCCCCTATTCCAAAGGGCAGGGATGGGGGAGGTTGCCTAGATGGAGGAAAGCTTGGAGCTCCCCAAGAACTGAAAATAGTTCCGTCTAATTGCAAGGGCGGGGGAGGGGCAGTTGTTGGAGATGAGGGAGGAGAGCTAGGTAGAAGCATTAAAGCCGCCTTAAGGGGCTTTTTTTCAAAAGATTGCATTACATGTTTTGGAAAAGACAAAACTATAGCTGTAGAGAATAGATCAGTGGTCGTCAGGGGTTAGGGATGGGGAAGGGCTTGACTATAAAGGGATAACATGAGGGGTTTGGAGGGAGGGTGATGGATTGTTGTGGTGACCTCAGAATCTATACGTGTGTTAAAAGTCACAGAACTGTAGAATCAATTTTACTGTATGGTAATGTTTTAAATTTACAGACACCCATATCTCTGCCTCAGGAAGCAAGGGGCTTGGATTTTATTCTGAGGCAGTGGGGAGAGACTGCAAGGTTATGAGCTGGGAAAGGTGTAATTCGATTTGCACTTCAGAAAGCTTACTATCCTTGCAGTGTCAAGAGTGGGTTGGAGGGGGAATTCCCTGGTGGTCCCATAGTTAGGACTCAGGGCTTTCACTGCTGTTGCCTGGGTTCGATCCCTGGTCAGGGAACTAAGATCCTGCAAGCCATGAAGCATGGCGAAAAACAAAAACAAAAACAAAAGTGGGTTGGAGGGAAGCAAAACTAGAGGCAGGTAACCAAGTTAGGAGCCTGATCCAGTAATCCAGGCACCATTCATTGATACAGACCTGAACTCATAGTGACAGAGGACATGGGACATGTGGACTGATTTGAGAGACGTTTAGAGCTAGAATCAACAAGACTGGGAAATTAATTGAAACTGAGGAATGAGAGACATGAATGCTCATGTCTCTAGCTTGGTCACCTCACATGTGGTGTGAAATGGGGGATACAGGGGTGGCAGGGGTGGAGGAAGAAGGTAAGTCTAGTTTCAACGTTGTTCTATTGAGATGGGCTTGGGACTTCCTACTGGAGTGGCCTGTCCAGTGAGCAGATGAACATAAGGCTCTGGAGGTAGCTGAGAATGGAGCTGGAGGTTTAGGAGGCATCAACATTTAGAAGTAGGCATGTATGAGATTGCCTGAGGAGATGTAAGCAGGTAGGTTAGGGGGTCCCAGGAGAAGGAGAACCAGGAATGGTTTCGACATAAGAGAAGCCATTTTGGCCTAAGCCACTTTGTGATCTAAGCCTGGCCACAATGCTTGCCCTTAAACAGGTCTCAGTAATAATGATCTTAAGAAAAGTAAGGGAATGCAGGAACAAAGGAAAAGCAGTCAAGAAATAAATAAATTTTATTCAGGAATAAAACAGACTCCTAGTTCCTCCTCAAGGGATGTACATAACAATGTGATATAGTCTTTGAGTTCTGCAGGAACTAAGGCCCCTATCCAGGTGGAGGACAGAATGATGATGTTGACCCTCCTAATTTCATTCAACTAAAGCTTGGACTCTGTCGACCTTTGCCCCAATTCTATACTGAATTTTCCTCTGTTCAAGCTTCTTCATGAATATGCATATACCCTTAGCTTAAAACTTCCCTAGTTTTGGTGTTTGGGGGAGACACCTCTCACCGGGGAGAGATCTCCGGTGTTCCCCTTACTTGCTGCAAGTAATAATAAATCCTTCCTTCTCCTGATCTTTGGCTTGGTTGTGTCTTTTGGCTCAACACCCACCATGAGGTGAACCCAGTTTTCAGGTATCAGAGAGTTTTTAGAGTGTGAAGGTGATTAGGCCTAAGACAGATCCCTGGGAAATATGAGCAGGCTAGAAAGAGGAGGACAGACCTGCAAAGGAGACTGAATATGGGGAGAAGAAACCTAGGAGAGCATAGAAGCTTCTCAAATGCTTTTGGGAAGTCAAACGAGAGACGGACTTAGATTTAGCAACAAGATCTTTGGCAGAAGCAGATTCAGTGGAGTGATTTGGGCAGAAGCCAGACCACAGTGAGTTGAGGAAGGAGTAAGAGGTGAGGATGCGGTGACAGCTAATACAGACAGCTTTTTCAAGATTGGGGCAGGAGTCTTTATGCGCTCTACCAGTGCTTAATGCAAGTACGACAGCCTTCTAGACTCAAACAGTCACAACTATTTGGAAAGCAATTTGGAATAAGCAACAAAAGCCTTAACATAATATAAATACTATTATGTAAATTGTATAATACAGATTTGGGGTGGGGTGGGGTGGGGTGGGGTGGGGGAGTATGTCCTAAGATAACCATAATGGATCATTTATAATATAATTTAAAAAAATAAGAGAACGGTAAATTATATTTGTTGGTTAGAATACTGGGCAACCATTAAAATGATGCTTGTAAAGTATACCTAATTTGGGAAAATGTTCAAGTTGTAGTAGATCATATTTGAGGTATTAACTCAGGTCTCACCCTCCCTGGGCTTCCTTGTCCTGTTACCTTTCATTCCACCATTGAGATATTAGTGCACTTGCCTCAGGGAAGACCAGCTAGAATCTCAGAGACTTAAAAGAGGGGCTGATTTTTTTTTTCAATTCACGGTGGGGTTGAAAGTCAAAGCACTTCTGTAGGAGCTGCTGCTTGGGTAAAATGTTTTCTTAATTTGTTTTGTTGGTGTTTTAGTGGACATGCTTGGCTTTGGATATCAAAGGTCAAGGAAACTGGACAGCGGGAGAGCAAAAACCATAGATTGGATGTGGATTCAGGAGATGGAAGGTCTGCTTCCCCCATGCAGGGTAAAATTTCTGGGAGCAGAGAAGGGAGTTTGTAGTTTGCAGACAGAAGCCTGGACAGGTTTGGGGGTTGCAAAGATTGTTTGTGTCTCCCTTTCCAGGGTAGAGTTCAAGGGACTTGGGTGAGGAGCTTTAAGTGAGAGTTTCAAATAAGATATCTGTTTGAGATAAATGGATAAAAAAGATGTGGTATATTATATATAAATACAATGGAATACTACTCAGCCATAAAAAATAATGAAATAATGCCATTTGCAGCAACATGGATGGGCCTAGAGATTATCATACTAAGTGAAGTAAATCAGGCAGAGAAAGACACATATCATATGATATCACTTGTATGTGGAATCTAAAATATGATCCAAATGAACTTATTTACAAAACAAGTTGTAAATGAGACAAGTTGAAATGGACTTACAGACATAGAAAACAAACTTATGGTTACCAAAGGGGAAAGTTCGGGGGGAGGGATAAATTAGGAGTTTGGGATTAGCAGATACAAACTACTATATATAAAGTAGATAAACGACAAGGTCCTACTGTATAGCACAGGGAGCTATGTTCAATATCTCATAATAAACTATAATGAAAAAAGAATATGAAAAAGTGTACATATATATAACTGAATCACTGTGCTGTACACCGGAAACTAAGACAACACTGTAAATCAACTATACTTCAATAATAAATAAATAAATAAGAAAAAAAAGATGTCTGTTTGTTAGGTCCAGAGTTGGGATTGTTTTTGCTGCTTGTTTATATAAATCAGATAAGACCTTAGTGACTCTCACGTTATGGACCATCAAAATGGACATGGTGAAATAGCTGAGGTATAGTCTTACTGTGGAATTCTAGTTAAGAAGAATGAGTTTTAACTCTATGTACTAACATAGAAAAATCTCCAAAATATGGTATTGAGTTTTAAAGAAAGAATGCAGAAAAACACATATATCCATTATGTGAAATCACGGCAGAGTTATATATTTACATACCTACACTAGAAATCATTCTGGAAGAAAACACACCAAGCTGAGAGCATTGCTTGCTTTTAGGAAAAGAAATGAGATTGGGCAGAGAACAGGAGATTTTAAAGGAAGAATTTTACTCTAAATATTTTTCTTATCCCTTGCATTTTCCCAAACATGCATTGCTCATGTAATAGAAAATAAAAACAATAAATTTTTACAAAATCTGGAAGCTTGGAGAAGGGGGGCAGTGGTATAAATATGTATCTTATGCTTCATGCTTTCTCCTGCTGACTTCACTGAAATATTTTTAAAGTGGCTAATTCACTACCAAAAAAAAAAAGTATTTAGCCTGCATTTCTGCTTCACCTCCGGATCATTTAGTGTTACATGACTTTTTTTTCAGGGATGTATTTTTATCTCCCCTTTATAGTGGTTCTCATGCTCCTCTATTTCACATAGCACCTTTTGGTGCTTAGTGAAGACTGACTAAACAAATAACAGCTCATACTCTTCCAACCTAAAGATACGGTGTCCTTTCCCCCATGCCCAACATCCCAGACATATCAAAATCCTGTTGTGTTCCAAGGCTCAAATATCACATTTGCTAGGAATCTACCCCTCCCTTATCCCTCTAAATAGAATGTACTGTATCTTCCCTATACCGTATTTCCATAATGCTATGTTATAGGCATTATTTTATTGAATTACCGTATTTCATGTTTTTACAAGTCAATCTTCTCTAGACCAAGGTCCTTGAGCACAGGAAACCAAATCTAAGTCATTCCTTTATTGTACTCTTCCCACCGAGCCAAAGTCTTGCATTCACCAGGTGCTCAATAAATGAATGTTTGAGTTCAATTGAAATGAAAAGGTTGGGAATTTTATAAAGGCTTTTACAGAATCTTAAAAGGAGATAAGAATAGTAACCAGCCACAGAGGCAACTGCCAGCACAATTTTCAATCTCAAGAAGGAACCCCTCAGCTCTAAGCATCTGTGAGGCCATCATTTAAGCCCAGGTGAAACTAATGGCACGTGCTCTTTTCTCTACATACCTCTGCAAGTAGTTCTGGGCAATGAATTCCTAATGGTGGAATTGCTATGTCAAACGGAATGCACCAGTTTCCATACCCATCAATACTATAGTGACTTACTAATACTGGGTGTCATAATCTTTGAGGCTAAGCCATGTTAAATATGGTATCCTGTTGTTTTAATCTGTTTCACTTATTTTTTTCAGTGAAGCAAAGGGTTTTGCCTACTCTCTCTTCCTGTCCCCACCTCAAACTTTCCCTGTATACTTTCTAGTGTGTATCCAAAGCTCACGTTTACCTACTCTCTATTCTTTCTCTTGTTAACCCAGTGGATTTCAACTAATAGGCTATGAGATATGTCTGTGCCCCTGGGGGAAGAAGCATATTTGAGAAATCCTGCCTCCATTATCATAGGTTACTTCTCCAGTCCTTGCCACTGCTCCTACTATTCTCCTGGGACCAACGCACAGGGCAGCTCTGACCATGGCCCTTGCCTTCTTAATGCCGAGGCGGTTTTCAGATCTCAGATCTCAAATGCCACTTCCTAACAGCACTTGGCACAGTGCCTGGCAAAATAGTTGAAATTCTATATTTATTAAATGAATGAGTAAACGAATGAATCCACCCATCTCCCTCCCTATCCATTCATCCACTCTGCCCTTCTGAAAATCACCCTAACATCAGCACTAGAGCACCAGCATTGTCAGAGAAGGGCTTCAGCCACATGGGGGCAGCAGAGCCCCACCAATGGCTGGGATGGTACTTGGAATTACTTCCAAATATTCCTCCAGCTGTGAGCCTAGGAACAGGATTCTGACTTTGTTGCGCTGGAGCATGTTTTGCTACTGTGTGTTTTGTTTTACTCTAATGCTTTGCTTTGTAAATGTACCAGATAGCATGTAAAAATACTTTAAATGATTAAATAATAATAGCCTTTATCTTCCAAGTGAGATTTTCTTCATTGCAGGCTCTCAAGAGGAATGATGAATATCCAGTCTTTCTCTGACTGTTAAAACTACTTCATCTTACAAATTGATTTCAGTCCAGACAAACCTGGACTGAAATCACTTTGTAAAATGAGACCTGGGAAAATACAGATGAGGCAGGCTGACCCTTTCAACAGGTTCTGCCCTATTTGAAGTAGGCAAAATGTGCTTTTTATTCACAGTTACAGGACTCTGAATTGGCTCCATGGGATGTCTTTGTTTTGTTTTAATAAATACATGGCAAAGAAATCCTGGACTGGAGATGGGGCTAGCTGGGAAGGGTTGACAAGAATGTGAGCCTCAGAGTGTTTTTACTTTTGTCCAGGAAAACCCTCCCCCTTTCCTTTTGGCTCTGCTGAAGTCAGTGTGCAGCCCCGTGAAAGTCTGAGGATATAGCTGGTGTCTTACAGAGAAGTCAGAACAATGATTTATTGCTCCATGGATCCATCCATCTAGAAGGGTCCTGGAATTCTAAAGGAGTGCTCAGGGAATTCCCTGGCAGTCCAGTGGTTAGGACTCTGCGCTTCCACTGCAGGGGCACTGGTTTGATCCCTGGTCAGGGAACTAAGATTCCACATGCCACATGGTGTAGCCAAAAAAATAAAAAAATAAAAATAAAGTGTTTCAATAAAAGGGAGTAGTTAAGATAACTATACAATTTTTTTAAAAAGGAGTGCTCAATATACATTCAATTTGAATTCACTTAACTTTCGAAAAATGGAATACATTCCCACTAAAAAGGAAGATTCATAAGGACAGGACCATGTCTTTTTGTATCTATGTCCCAGGGACTTTGCACAGTACCTGGAAGAATATGTAAGTATTTGTTGAATAACATGTGAAACTTTCTGGCGGATGCTACCAAATCAAGTAGAAGGTGACCTTTGGTAAGAAGGACCTTGATCTCTATGGATCTCATTTTCCTTATCCCTCAAATAATAACCTTTTATATTTGAATACTGGCTTTAGTCTAAACCTTATAGACTTTATATTTCCTTTTATACCCACAAGCCTACTGGGAGGGTGAGCTACACAGGTATTAGCATCCCAGTTCTGTGGATGAGAAAAATGAGGCTCAGGCTAAAAGATCTGGCCAGGTCACCCAGTCATATCCTGATTCAATAAGACTACAAAACCCAGGTCTTTTGACTCTAAGTACAGCAAACTTTTCACTGACTATTAGACCTCTTGGAAGCTTTTTTTCTAGCTCCAGCAGTGGGTCTCAGTCCTTACTGTACTTTATAATTAGTGCAGAGCTTTAAAAAAATATTAACCAGTAATCAAGACTATGTGGTATTGGCAGAGGGATAGACACATAGATCATTGGAACAGAACAGAAAATCCAGAAATAGACCCAGACATATCTGCCCAACTGATTTTTTCCAAAATGCGAAAACAAAACAATGGAGAAAGGATAACCTTTTCGAGCAATGGTGCAATTGGACATTCACAGTATTAAAAATGAAACTCGACCCAAACATCGCACCTTATACAAAAATTTACTTCAAATGAATCACAGATGTAAGTATAAAACTTTAAGAAAAAAAAAAACAGGAGAAAATCTTCAGGATCTAGGACTAAGTGAAAAATTCTTAGACTTGACACTAAAAACGTGATCTCTATAAGAAAAAAATTTGATAAGTTAGACCTCATGAAAATTAATAACACTTGCTCCAAGAAATGATGAAAAGACAAGCTACCAACTTAGAGAAAATATCTTCAAGCCGCATATCTGACAAAGAACTAGTATCTAGAATATATAAAGAGTTCTCAAAACTCAAGAGTAAAAGAAAAAAAATTCAATTAGAAAATGAGCAAAAGACACAAACAGACACGTCACTGAAGAGGATATAGAGATGGCAAATAATACATATGAAAAGATGTTCACCATTATTGGTCATTAGAGAACTGCAAATTAAAATCACTACAAGATACACACATATCAGAATAGCTAAAATAAAAAGAGTGACAACATCAAATGTTGCTGAGGATTCAGAGAAACAGGATCACTCATAAATTGCTGGTGGGATGTAAAATGATGTAGCCATTCTAGAAGACAGTTTGTCATTTTCTTATAAAACTAAACATAAAGGGACTTCCCTGGTGGTCCAGTAGTTCAGACTCTGCACTTCCAATGCAGGGGGTGCAGGTTCAATCCCTGGTCAGGGAAATAAGATCTCACATGCTGTGTGGTGCAGCCAAAAATAATAATAATAATAATAAACATGAAACAACTATATGACTCAGGAATTGCAATCCTGGGCACTTATCCAAGAGACTTGAAAACGTACAAAAACTGAACATGAATATTCATAACAACTTTGTTCATAATAACTAAAAAAATTAGAAGCAACTGTCATTCAATGGATAAATGGTTAAACAAACTGTGATCGATGCCACAGAATACTACTCAGCAATAAAAAGGAAAGAGTTATCGATTTGACAACTGGGATGGATCTCCAAGGACTTATGCTGAGTGAGAAAAGCCAATCCTCACTTGGTCATGGTGTATAGTCCTTATTAAATATGCTGTTGAATTCAGTTTGCTACTATTTTGTTGAGAGCTTTTATATCTATATTTATATACTGGTCTGTAGTTTTCTTTCCTATGATGTCTTTGTCTGGATTTGGCATCAAGGTAATACTGGCTCTGCAGAATGAGTGAGGAAGTGTTCCCTCCTCTTTTATTTCTTGGAAGAGTTTGAGAATTGGTATTAATTCTTCTTTAGAGTTTCATAGAATACACTATTGAAACCATCTTGTTTGGGACTTTTCTTTATTGGGAATTTTTTTAAATTACTCACGCAATCCTTTTACTTGTTGATGGTCTGCTGAGATTTTCTATTTCCTCTTAAGCCAGTTTTGGTCATTTGTATGTTTCTAGGAGCTTTCCATTTCATCTAGGTTATCCCATTTGTTGGCATGCAGTTGTTCACAGTATTCTCTTACAATCTTTTTTATTCACGTAAAGTCAGTCTCTATGTCCCCACTTCCATTTCTGATTTTAGTTGTTTAAGTCTTCTCTCTTTTTTTTCTTAGTAATTCTAGCAAAAAGTTTGTAAATTTTGATCTTTTCTAAGAACCAACTTTTGATTTCATTGATAATCTCTATGAAAAGAAGATAATTCTATTTTCTATTTTGCTTGTCTCCTTTCTAATCTTTATTACATACTTTATTCTGCTTGCTGTAGGTTTAACTTTCTATATTTTTTTCTAGTTCCTTAGTTGTAAATTTAGGTTGTTGATTTGAGATCTTTGTTCTTTTTAATGTAGGCATTTACATCAACAGATTTTTCCTCCTAGCACTGCTTTCATTTCATCCCATAAGTTTTGGTATGTTGTGTTTTCATTTTCATTCATCTCTAAATGTTTTGCAATTTCACTTGTGATTTCTTCTTTGACCCATTGATTGTTTAAGAGTATGTTGTTTAAGTTACACATATTTTAAAACTTTCCAGCTTTCCTTATGTTATTCAAATTCCATTATGGTTGGAGAAGATGCTTTGTAGGATTTCAATCTTTTTAAATGTATTGAGGTTTTTCTGTGGCCTAATATATGGCCTAACCTGAAGACTGTTCCATGTGCACTCGAGTGGGATGTGTATCTGCTGCTATTGGGTAGAATGTCCAATATATGTCTGTTAAATCTAGTTGGTGTATAGTGTTGTCCTATTATTATATTATCAGTCTATTTTCCTATGATTTTTTTAGATATTCTATTCATTACTGAATGTGGGATATTGAAGTCTCCAACTATTATTGTAGAACTGTCTATTTCTCTATTCTGTCGCTGTTCATATATTTTGGGGCTCTGTCATATGTTTATAACTGTTATAACTTCTTTTATGAATCAACACTTTTACTAATATATACTGTTCTTCTTTGTCTCCTATAACAGTGTTTGACTTAAAGTCTGTTTTCTCTGATTTCAGTATGGTCACTCCAGTTCTCTTTTGGTTAGTATTTGCCTGGAATATATTTTTGCATCCTTTCACTTTCAAACCATGCATGTCCTCAGATCTAAAGTGCCTCTGTTGTAGACAACATATAGCTGGATCATTCTTTTAAAAAAATCTGCTCTGCCAATCTCTGCTTTTTGTTACAGTCGTTTCATCCATTTACATTTAAGGTAACTACTGATAAGGAAGGACTTATTTCTGCCCTTTGTTACTTATTTTCTGTATGTCTTATACCTTTTTGTTCCTCATTTTCTCCATTACTGCCTTCTTTTGTGCTTATTTAACTTTTTGTAGTGTGCCATTTTGATTGCCTTCTCATTTCCTTTTGTGTATACTTTTTAGATATTTTTCTTAGTAGTTACCATGGGGATTACAATTAACATTCTAAATTTATAGCAATCTAGTTTGAATTTATTCCAACTTAATTTCAATAGCATACAAAACTCTGCTCCTAGACAGTTCCATTTCCCCCTTTAGGTTGTTCTTTTCACAAAATATATCTTTATATGTTTGCACCCACTGAGACAAGTTTATAATTGTTTTATGCATTTGTCCTTTAATCATGTAGGATGTATCAATAAAAAGTGGAGTTAGAAGCCAAAATACAATAATACCAGCTTTTATATTTACCTATGTAGTCACTTTTACAGGAGATCTATATTTTTTTCATATGACTTTGGGATACTGTTAGTGCCCTTTTATTTCAACCTAAAGAACACCTTTAGTGTTTCTTGTATGGCAGTTCTATTATCAATAAATTCTCTTAGCTTGTATCATCTAGGGATGTCCTAATTTTTCCTTCACTCCTACACAATTCTCAGCTGCTTGGTTTCTTCTTTCAGAACGTTCAAAAATGTCATCCCACTCCCTTCTGGCCTCCATGTGTCTGGTGAGAAATCTGCTGTTGATCTTATCGAGGATACTTTTACATACAGACTCACTTAACTCCTGCGGCTTTCTTTTCGTCCCTGGCTGTTGGCCTTTTACTTATGTGTCTCAGTGTGGATTTCTTTGTGTTTATCCTTCTTGGAATTTGTTGAGTTTCTTGAATGTATAGATTCATGTGTTATATCAAATTTGGGGAGTTTTGGATCATTATTTCTTCAGATATTCTCTGTGTACCTTTCTCTCTCTTCTCTCCTTCTGGGATCCTCATTATACATATGTTGGTATCACAGATGGTGTCCTACAGGTCTCTTAGGCTCTGTTAAATTTTATTCATTCTTTTTTCTTTCTGTCCCTAAAACTGGGTATTTTCAATTGATCTATTTTCAAGGTCACCAATTTTTTTCTTCTTCTTGCTCAAATCTGCTCTTGAAAGCTTCTAGTGAGTTTTCATTTCAATTATGGTAATTTTCAGCTCCAGAACTTCTTTTTGGCTCTGTTTTATCATTTATATTTCTGTGTTACTATTTCATAATTTTTCATATTGTTCTCCAGATTTCCTTTATCTATTTGTTCATGGTTTCCTTTAGCTCATTGAGAATATTAAAGACAATTGATATAAAGTCTTTTTCTTTTTCTCTTTTTTAAAATTTTTATTAGAATATAGTTGCTTTGCAATGTTGTGTTAGTTTCTACTGTACAGCAAAGTGAATCAGCTATATGTATACCTATATCCCCTATTTTTTGGATTTCCTTCCCATTTAGGTCACCTCATAGCATTGAGTAGAGTTCCTTGTGCTATACAGTAGGTTCTCATTAGTTATCTATTTTATACATAGTATCAATAGTGTATATATGTCAATCCCAATCTCCCAATTCATCCCACACTCCCTTTCCCCCTTGGTATCCATACATTTGTTCTCTACGTCTGTGTCTCTATTTCTTCTTTGTAAATAAGATTGTCTATACCAATTTTTCCAGATTCCACATATATGCATTAATATATGATATTTGTTTTTCTCTTTCTGACTTACTTCACTCTGTATGATAGTCTCTAGGTCCATTCACATCTCTACAAATGACCCAATTTCATTCCTTTTATGGCTGAGTAATATTCCATTGTATGTATGTACCACATCTTCTTTATCCATTCCTCTGTTGATGGACATTTAGGTTGTTTCCATGTCCTGGTTATTGTAAATAGTGCTGCAATGGACATAGGGGTGCATGTGTCTTTTTGAATTATGGTTTTCTCTGGGTATATGCCCAATAGTTGGATTGCTGGGTCACATGGTAGTTCTATTTTTAGTTTTTTAAGGACCCTCCATACTGTTCTCTATAGTGGCTGTATCAATTTACATTCCCACCAACAGTGCAAGAGGGTTCCCTTTTCTCCACACCCTCTCCAGCATTTATTGTTTGTAGATTTTCTGATGATGCGCATTCTAACCAGTGTGAGGTGATAACCTCATTGTGGTTTTGATTTGCATTTCTCTAATGATTAATGATGTTGAGCATCTTTTCATGTGCTTGTTGGCCATCTGTATGTCTTCTTTGGAGAAATGTCTATTTAGGTCTTCCACCCATTTCTTGATTGGGTTGTTTGTTTTTTTGATATTGAGCTGTATGAGCTGCTTATATATTTTGGAGATTAATCCTTTATCAGTTCCTTCATTTGCAAATATTTTCTCCCATTCTGAAGGTTGTCTTTTTGTCTTGTTTATGGTTTCCTTTGCTGTGCAAAAGCTTTTACGTTTCATTAGGTCCCATTTGTTTATTTTTGTTTTTATTTCCATTACTCTAGGAGGTGGGTCAAAAAAGATCTTGCTGTGATTTATGTCAAAGAGTGTTCTTCCTATGTTTTCCTCTAAGAGTTTTATAGTGCCTGGCCTTACATTTAGATCTTTAATCCATTTTGAGTTTATTTTTGTGTATAGTGTTAGGGAGTGTTCTAATTTCTTTCTTTTACATGGAGCTGTCCAGTTTTCCCAGCACCACTTTTTGAAGAGGCTGTCTTTGCTGCATTGTATATTCTGGCCTCCTTTGTCATAGATTAGGCGACCATAGGTGCGTCAGTTTATCTCTGGGCTTTCTATCCTGTTTTATTGATCTATATTTCTGTTTTTGTGCCAGTGTCATACTGTCTTGATTACTGTAGCTTTGTAGTACAGTCTGAAGTCAGGAAGCCTGATTCCTCCAGCTCCGTTTTTTTGTTTTTGTTTTTTCTCAAGATTGCTTTTGTTATTTGAGGTCTTTTGTGTCTCCATACGAATTTTAAGATTTTTTGTTCTAGTTCTATAAAAAATGCTATTGGTAATTTGAAAGGGATTGTGTTGAATCTGTAGATTGCTTTGGTTAGTATAGTCATTTTCACAATATTGATTCTTCCAATCCAAGAACATGGTATACCTCTCCACCTGTTTGTGTTGTCTTTGATTTTTTCATCAGTATCTTACAGTTTTCTGCGTACAGGTCTTTTGCCTACTTAGGTAGGTTTATTCCTAAGTATTTTATTCTTTTTGTTGCAGTGGTGCATGGGAGTGTTTCCTTAATTTCTCTTTTGTTGTTAGTGTATAGGAATGCAAGAGATTTCTGTGTATTAATTTTGTATCCAGCAACTTTACCAAATTCATTGATTAGCTGTAGTAGTTTTCTGGTGGCATCTTTAGGATTTTCTATGTATAGTATCATGTCATCTGCAAACAGTGACAGTTTTACTTCTTCTTTTCCAATTTGTATTCCTTTTATTTCTTTTTCTTCTCTGATTGCCATGGCTAGGACTTCCAAAACTATGTTGAATGAGTGGCGAGAGTGGGCATCCTTGTCTTGTTCCTGATTTTAGAGGAAATGCTTTCATTTTTTCACCATTGAGAATAATGTTTGATGTAGGTTTGTCATATATGGCCTTTATTATGTTGAGATAGGTTCCTTCTATGCCCACTTTCTGGAGAGTTTTTATCATAAATGGGTGTTGGATTTTTCTGCATCTATTGAGATAATCATATGGTTTTTATTCTTCAATTTGTTAATGTGGTGTATCACATTGATTGATATGTGTATATTGAAGAATCCTTGCATCCCTGGGATAAATCCCAGTTGATCATGGTGTATGGGAATCTCTGCATTTCCTGGACTTGACTGACTATTTCCTTTCCCATGTTAGGGAAGTTTTCGACTATAATCTCTTCAAATATTTTCTCAGACCCTTTCTCTTTCTCTTCTTCTGGGACCCCTGTAATTCAAATGTTGGTGCGTTTAATGTTGTCCCAGAGGTCTCTGAGGCTGTCCTCAATTCTTTTCATTATTTTTTCTTTATTCTGCTCCACAGCAGTTATTTCCACCATTCTATCTTCCAGCTCACTTATCCGTTCTTCTGCCTCAGTTATTCTGCTATTGATTCCTTCTAGTGTATTTTTAATTTTAGTTATTGTGTTGTTCATCACTCTTTGTTCTTTAGTTCTTCTAGGTCCTTGTTAAATGTTTCTTGTATTTTCTTTATTCTATTTCTGAGATTTTGGATCATCTTTACTATCATTACTCTGAATTCTTTTTCAGGTAGATTGCCTATTTCCTCTTTATTTATTTGGTCTTGTGGGTTTTTACCTTGCTCCTTCATCTGCAACATACTTCTCTGTCTTGTCATTTTGTCTAACTCTCTGTATTTGAGGTCTTTCTGCAGGCTGCAGGGTCATAGTTCCTCTTGCTTCTGATGTCTGCCCCCAGTAGGTGAGGGTGGTCTAGTGGCTTATGTAGGCTTCCTGGTGGGAGAGACTGGTGCCTGCATTCTGGTGGGTGGAGCTGGATTTTTTCCTTCTGATGGCAGAGCCACTTCAGGTGGTGTGTTTTGGGGTGTCTGTGGGTTTAGTGTGAATTTAGGCAGCCTGTCTGCTGATAGGTGGGTTTGTGTTCCCATCTTGCTTGTTGTCTGGCATGGGGCATTCAGCATTGGAACCTGCAGGCAGTTGGGTGGAGCCGGGTCTTGGAGTTGAGATGGAGAGCTCCAGAAGAGCTCTTGCCGATTAATATTCCCTGGGGCTGGGAATTCTCT
The DNA here is from genome assembly GCF_028564815.1 of Eubalaena glacialis. Classification (NCBI taxonomy): domain Eukaryota; kingdom Metazoa; phylum Chordata; class Mammalia; order Artiodactyla; family Balaenidae; genus Eubalaena; species Eubalaena glacialis. The sequence continues at coordinate 67,329,862 of NC_083717.1, forward strand.
GGCATTCCTGCATCCTGGACTCAGCACTCCCACCCCAGAGGCTCAGGCCTGACACCCAGCCTGGGAAACAAGACCCTACAAGCCATAGGCTTAGCACAAAAGGGGGGGGAAAAGAAATGAAAAAAGAAAAAAGAAGGGTGGGAAGAAAACAAATGAAAACAGACAAACAAAACCCAAGACAAATAGCAAAGACAAAAACAAGCAAACAGCAACAGCAACAATTAAAAACAAACAAATGAACAAACAAAACCCCAGACTAATGGTAAAAGCAAAACCAAACAAACAAAAACAAAAACAAAAAACCAAAGAAACACACACACCTACAAAATAAGAAACAAAAACAAAAACAGAGAAAACACAAAACAAGAGAAACCAGACAAAAGAATCCCAAAATGAAATCAATTAAAAACAAAACTAACAAAAACAAAAAATAAAAAACAAAACAAAAGCAGAAGGCAAACTGAAGGAAAAAGCAAAGAAAACAAAACAAACACACAAAATGATTTTTTAAAAAGTTTAAAAAAAGATAAGAATGAATAGAATAAAGGGAAAAAAGATAAAAACAAAATAGAATAAAGGGAAAAAAAGGAAAAAACAGAACAACAAGAAAGTAATGCAGAAATAGAAATACTTGAAAAATAAAAAATATATTTTAAAAATTTTAACTAAAAAAAAAAAACAAATAATAATAAAAAACAACAGAACAAAACAAAACATTAAAAAATAGTAATAATTATATTTTCCTGGGGTCTCAGCTGTCAGTGTCCTTGCCCCCACTGTGAGTCACAGCCAACCTCTGCCTCCCCAGGAGGCCCTCCACAACCTCTAGGTAGGTGTCTGGTTCCTCTGTGGGCACTGTGAGGGCAGCTCAGACTTTGACTTGGCTCAGCTCCCACGTGTTCTAGTCCCCAAAGTCCACAGCTGCTAGAGCTAAGCCGGTTTCAGTTGTGGGAACACTCATTGTCCATTCAGATAGTCCATAGATACAGGGTTTACCAAGCCAGTCACGGGGATTTAATCTGCAGTTTGTGCAGCTGCATGGAAAGATTTTTGTTCCTCTTCCTTAGTTGCCCCGACCCTGGGGCTCAGCTGTGGTTTTAGCCCCACCTCTGCATGTGGGCCACCCACAGGAGTCTGCTCCTGAGGCTGCCCTGGAGCACTCGGGTCTGCCCCGGTGAGGACAAGGCATAGAGGTAGCATGAATGCCTGGGTCGCAGGGACTCCGGTGGCAACAGGTGCGTGGGAAAGCTGGTGGCCATGGGCGCGAGAGATCCGGCCCTAGTGGGAGCCTTTCCTAGCGCCTGCTGGCCAGTGTGAAAAGGTCAGCCCTGGTGGGGGCTTTTCCTAGTGCCTGGTGGGGCAGGGGGCCAGCGCATGGGGAAAGAGAGGCTGCAATGGTGGCTCCACCCCCTGTGCATCACTCATCAGTGGTGCCTTGCTTCTATGGCAGTCTGGGTTTCCTCCACAAGCATTCCCGGTTGTGGATTTCCTCCCTCCCATCCCTTCATGCTGTCTGCTTGAAGCCAACAGCACTCCTCCTCCTGGGTTTGCTCTGCAGTCCCCGCATTCCAGCTATCAGCCCCCGTGTGCATTAGTGGACACATGTCCCAGTCTGGGGCATGCAGGGCTGTGGCATGGACTGTCTGTGTAGGTCTCACTCTGTCCCATCTGCCACAGACTGGCCGTTTCACCCTCCTCTGACAGCCTCAGATGCTCCCCTTCTGTCCCAACTGATTTCCCCGTTGGTGAGGGGGCTCCCCCAGATGTGGGACCCTCTCCTCTGTTTTAGCTCCTCCTCAGGGGCACAGATCCCGTCCTGCTTCCTCTTCTCTTCTTTTTCCCTTTCTTTCATTCTACCTGGTTATGCCGGGATCTTTCTTGTCCTTTCCAGTGCCCAAGGTCTTCTGCTAGTGTTCAGCTGGTGTTCTGTGAGAGTTGTTCCGTCTGCAGATGTATTCTTGATGCATTTGTGGAGAGAGATGAACTCCACATCCTCCTACTCCTCTGCCATCTTGGCTTCTCTGTACATATGTCATTTAAACTTTTTTCTTCTCTTGTTAGTCTGCTTTTTCTCAGTTTCACTCCTGGGTTCCAGGCACTGAACCTCGCGGTTGGCCCCAAGGGCAAATAGGGCTTCGGCTGTTGGGTCCCTCCTGAGCGAGGTGGTGGTGCGGCTGTGGGCAGGGTTGGGGGGTGGCACTAAAATCTTTTTCCAGTAAGTTCAATAACTTCCTTAGGGACAGTTTCTGTTAATATCTTCTGTGAATGGGCCATACTTTCTTGTTGCTTTTCATGGTTCATAATTTTATTTTGAAAACTGAGCATTTTGAATATTATAATGTAGCAGCTCTGGAGATCAGCTTGTTCCTTCCTTCAGTGTTTGTTTTTGTTGCTTGCTGTAAGCTTTGGCTGTTTGTTTGCTGAATTACGTTTCTAAATTATTTTTGTAAAGTCTGCAATCTTTGTTATATGTGGTCTCTGAAGTCTCTTTTCCTTTAGCTTATATTCAGCTGGCATTTTGACAGATTTCCTTGGATACCAGGAAGTGAATGCAGAGAGAGAGAGAGAGACAGACACGGAGAGAAAAACCCCTCTCAGCCCTTGCACAGTGGCTCAGTCCTACGGCACTACTCAATGCTCCTTCAACATGTTTCATCTCCTAATTGTTCTGGCTAGAACTTCCAGTATAATGTTGAATAGCAGTGGTGAAAGAAGACATTCTTATCTTGTTTCTGATCTTAAGGAGAAAACTTTCAGTCTTTCACCATTGAATATGATGTTAGCTATGGGATTTTCATAAATGCCCTTCTTGGGGTTTTTCTCTTGTTTTGTTTTTGTTTTCTTGTTCAGCCCATACAAAACCACTGGTCTGGTTACCAAAAAAAATTACTGAATGTTGAAAGTGGAAAGGACCTCAAAGTTTAAATCTCTCATTGTACAGATAGAGAAGCTGAGGCCCAGAGAAGACAAATGTCTTATCCAAGGTTACTAGGGTTGTTAAATGCAAAGCTTGGACCAATAATAATAAAAATTATGCCTCATTACCTGCCTACTGAATGTCAGTTACCATGCCAAATAACACTATCCCATTTATTCTTATTATTAATCCTATGAGGTAGGTACCACTATTTGTATCTTATAAGTGAAGACGCTGGAGCTTAGAGAGTTTAAGAAACTTGTGAAACTTTCAAAGGCTTATAAAAGTTTGTCAAAGGAATAAGCCAGCTTGAAGGGGTTCTACTGGCCAAATGTACAACAACGTAAACATAAAAAAATATTTAATGTAACTGTTTGAAATATTTAGAATTCATAATGGTATCATATTAAAAATCCATAATGATATTCAAATAAGAATAAAACAGCAAACTCATTTGTTATCAGTGGTGGTGGCTAAACATTAACTTTGAAAATTGGTAATTACTTTCTTACTTTGAAAACAGTTTTTTAAAGGAAAGTAATTAGGCATTTATTCTGCTTTTTCATTAGGAATTATTATCAGGATAATCAAATAAACCTTGCTGATGAGGGAAAGTCTTAGTTATAGAAGAATGCCAGATAATAAATGTAAAAGAAATAATAGAATTAGGAAATCAATTTACAACCCCTTAGTGAGAGAGTTGATTCAGGTAAGGATCAACAAAAGATGTTAAATGCATTTTATGAAAGATCGATGGGGAACCAGTGTTTTACATGTTTGCAAAATTTCACTTCACAGATTACTTGCTAAGCACAAGCAGGAAAATGTAATTTTATAATCCTAGGATCAGGCTGTTATCATCTTCACCCAAGGATCAATCTTAGCATTGCAAATATTGAGAGAATTAGATTCATGTGCCTTCTAATATGATGAAATATGAAATATACATCACCACCTATAAAGTATTTTTTTGCCAAAAAATATTTAACTCCTAGGTGAAAGGGATTGGATGAGATGAAGAAACAACTCACACTGCTCTGAGGAAGCAAGCAGACAAATCCAGATGGTGGGGCTTCAACAAGTGAATGGTAAGGTAGTCCAAGATGAAGAAACATACAACAAAACAACACATGAATAAAGCAGCTGTAAAGATATTTGGGGAACAGTTGGAAAATCTTGAATAACTTCTAGATATTCGACTATATAATGGAATTATCATTAATATTGTTAGAGATGATAATGTTATTCTAGTCATGTAGGAAAAGGTACTAATTTTTAGAGATTCTTTCTGATGTTTAGGGTGAAATATGATAACATCTGTATTTACTTTACAACACTTTAACAAGATCAGTGTGGCAAATATGGCAAATGTTAACAATTGTTAACTCTAGTTGATTTGTATGAACTCTTCAATTTGTTCTTTCTTTATGTTAAAAATTTTATCACGGAAATTAGGGCGAAGCATTTCAGGTAAAAATGGATCCCTTTTGGAACTCTCCTACACTGTTGGTGGGAATGTTAAGTTGGTGCAGCCACTATGGAAAACAGTATGAATGTTCCTCAGAAAACTAAAAATAGAATTACCATACGATCCAGCAATCCCACAATTGGACACATACCCGGACAAAACTGTAATTCAAAAAGATACATGCACCCCTATGTTTATAGCAGCACTATTCACAATAGCCAAAACATGGAAACAACCTAAATGTTCATCGATGGATGAATGGATAAAGATGTGGTACATATATACAATGGAATACTACTCAGCCATAAAAAAGAACAAAATAATGCCATTTGCAGCAACATGGATGCAACTAGAAATTATCATACTAAGTAAAGTGAGAAAGAGAAAGACAAATACCATATGATATCACTTATATGTGGAATCTAAAATATGGCACAAATGAACCTATCTACAAAACAGAAACAGACATAGAGAACAGACTTGTGTTTGCCAAGGGGGAGGGGGAGGGAGAGGGATTGCCTGGGAATTTGGGGTTGGAAGATGCAAACTATTAAATTTAGAATGGATAAACAACAAGGTTCTACTGTATAGCACAGGGAACTATATCCAATCTCCTGGGATAAGTCATAATGGAAAAGAATATAGAAAAAGAATGTATATATTCCAAGATATGGAAGCAACCTAAGTGCCCATCAACAGATAAATGGATAAAGAATATGTGGTGTGTATATATATACATATATATATATGTGTGTGTATGTGTGTATATATATATATATATATATATATATATATATATATATATATATATGGAATGGAATACTACTCAGCCATTAAAAAAAGAATAAAATTTTGCCATTTGCAGCAACATGGATGGACTTGGAGGGCATTATGCTAAGTGAAATAAGTCAGACAGAGAAAGACAAATACTGTATGATATCACTTATATGTGAAATCTAAAAAAAAATACAACAAACTGGTGAATACAATGACAAAAAAAGCAGACTGACAGATATAGAGAACAAGTGGTTCTATAGTGGTTCTACTAGTGGTTACCAGTAGGGAGAGAGAAGAAGGGAGCGGCAATATAGGGGTAGGGGATTAAGAGTTACAAGCTATTAGGTATAAAGTAGGCTACAAAGATATATTATACAACACAGGGAATATAGCCAATGTTTTATAAGAACTATAAATGGAGTATAACCTTTAAAAATTGTGCATTCTATGTTGTATACCTGTAACTTATGTTGTACATCAAGTATACTTCAATAAAAAATAAGAATGTATCCCTGTTTGCCCTTAAGACACACAAGCATGAAGAATAAATTTAGGAAAGTTCCAGGATAGGAGGTCAAAATCGACAAGGAACAACTACCAGTACCACTAGAAGTGACCAGAAAGGAAGGAGGCTGGACCAAGATCCCTGCGCTAAGATGGAAGGCCACCAAAGTGCTTTGCTCTGGGCTATCCTAAAAATTCTCAGCAGAGGAACTGGAGAAAAAAGTGGCATAAGATGATGGAGTATGTCCTACAGAGGGAGGAAGCCACTGAATACCTGCAGTGACTGGGAAGGTGAAATGGGGGTGATGGCTAGAAAACTGGAGGCTCCACCTGGCAAGTCTACCCACTCCATGAACCAAGGGGCATATCCACCTTCTTCCTGGAGGAAGTGGTGAAGCAGGACATCTCCCTGCAGGGACCCTCAGAAGCCCCAGAGAAACTGATGAACTTAGTCACTTTTTCCTGATTTTCCTGCATTTCCCAGGAAGGCTATTGAATCATAAAGCTTCCCTTTGTAAGAGATAAACCATGTTGATAAACTGGAGAACTCAGTATTGTGACAACATTGATCCTTCCCAGGAGAGCCCAGAAAGAGGCCCACACATATACTGTCACCTGACATTAAGAACAATAAGGCGTTCCTGGGGTATTGATAATGTACTATTTCTTAATCTGGATGCTACTTACATGGAAGTGTTGGGTTTATGAAAATTTAACAAGCTGTACATTTACTATATGTGTACTTTTGCGTTTGTAGACTATACTTCAATTAAAAGTTTTTTTAATCCCTTTATAAGAGTTCAAATGATGTTTTCCAAGACTAAACTGCTATTATTCAAAGCAATTGAATAATATATTTTTAATACTCTCTGTTAGTTCTTTGGTTGCTTTCACAGGTACTAAGTTGATTGATAGGCATTATTCACGGGTGGAGACAGAAGTGCCGTAGTGGTGAGTACTCTTGGTCTTTGGGTAGTTGCTCTTCAGTCTCTTAATAATTGTTGTATTACTTGTTGGATCCCACAAGTATGTCCTGACCCACTCCATTCCCTTAGCTCATTTGGAAACTTCCAGAAATAACATTTCTTTTAGAGCCACTCACAAGACAGCTTCTGCTTCCTGTTTTAAAATATCTTAAAATTTACTTTAATTGAATGGTGTCTAGAGAGAGACAGATGTAGGCTTGGGAAGACCCAGGAAATGAGAAATAACTTAGGGAAGAGGAAAAAGCATTCTCCAACCTCCAAACTTAAAATAGAGCAATATAAATAGGCACAAATATATAACTTTAATTCCTTAAATAAATATATGATCTCTATTTGATAAGTGACTTTAGTACATTACCCAGCTGAAATCTTTTGCCAAAAATACCATAGGATAGAGCAGCTCTCTCTTTTGATGGCGAGGTCTGATTTTACTTACAGTGTCAATGGTGTCTTTTTATATCCAATCACCACCGTCTTTTGTCTCGGATGTGGTCAGTGCAAGGGAAAAGTACAATGATTTTCGGTCAGGACCTAACTGACAACATGCTCCCTGGTTCTCAAAAGAAAGAAAAAAGAAATTTTGTCTTAAAACACAAAAAGTAAGGTAAGTACATCCTAAAAAATTCAAATGAAGCGCCCCACTTCCACTCCCAAGCATTAACCACTCTTAACAGTTTGCTGCAAATATAGTATTTTCTGAATTATTTAGAAGCACACATTAAATGTGTATTCAGATTGTTTTCTTAAATTTATTTTACAAAATAAAATCATACTATGCATGCTGCCCTGCAACTTGCCATCTTCTCCCCAATATATCCCAGTCTTATTTCCAAGCCAAAGCACATAAAGCTACCTCCTTCGTTCTGATGGCTGCATAGCATTCTTCAGTATGGATCTACAATAAAGTTTTTAACTCTACTATGATACATCCAGGTTGTCCACTTTTCACTATCACAAATATTATAAATATTCAGCAATAAGCCTTCCTTGTTCATATATTTTTGCAGATCCGTGCCAATATGTCAATGCACCAAATTCTTAGACATGGCCTTGCTCAATCAGAGGACATTGTATTTAAAATTTTTGTATATAAGGCCAAACGGCCTCCCAAAAAATTTGTACCAATATACCTTCCAACAAACACAGATGTGAGTGTTCAAATCACACCCTTGTTCTGGGACCTTCCTATTTGGCTCTCCACTTTCATAAAGCTAATGCATGTTCAATCATTCGTCAACGAAAATTGCCTTTGTTTTGACTGACCTTGCAGCTTAAATCTTACGGGTGCTGCAAAAGACCAAGTTTTAAGTGTTCAGTTAATGAAGTTTCTGTAAGCTATTCTCCTTACATGTTGATGATTATCTTTCAGACCTAGATGCCTTTTACTTTATTGTTTTTAAAGTAAAAACAGGCAAAGATGTTCATCAAACTTGATCACAAATGACTTATTTCAACAATTGAGTCCTGCCATAAATCATCATTTATGGATTGCCCCAGATCATGCCTTTGGTTGGAGGGCAACATATGATGCGTGAAAAACTCCACCCGTCTCTTTTACTGCTAACTGTTTCAGCACAAAATCGCCACAAGACAATAGCTTGGTTGTCAGTAACACTGGGTATTGATTTTTTAGTTATTTACCTCACATGGGGTACAGTTTTAGCAGGACCATATACTGTCCAAGCCTCTTATTTCATTACATATTCAAAAGTCTGGATCCCTCAACTATCTTGGACACTTCAAATTTCAGCTCTGAAACCCCAAATCCAGGGCTTTCTGATTTACATCGCACAGGTGCGGCAGCAGCCTCGGATGATCTTCAGAAAGCTAAATCTCTACGTTCTTTAAAATTTGCAAAATGTCTACATTCTTCTTGTATTAGTTGTAAAACACTCTACTGTGACTTATATAAAGGACATTACCTAATAGCATTTGCTGTTGTTGTCATCAAAGAAATGCTCTGTTTGAGTTAGAGAGAGGTCATCAGTTTAGGGAGGAGAGGACAGCGGTGTATGGAGGCAGTCATGCTTCTAGGCTGAAGGCTCCTAGTCTGAGCGCCTGTTTCAGCCTGAAGGGGAAATGGCTGGCTTCTGCTTCTCTTCAGAAAAGACTGCCAGACTCAGCACGCGAGAAACCAGCCATCCTATAAGATCAGAGTGTGCTGTTCTCTGAGGGGCTCAGGTAGGATGGCTAACCATCTGGGTTTGCCTGAACTGTCCCAGTTTTAGCACTGAAAGTCCTGTAACCCAGAAACCCCCCCTTAGTTCCTGGAAAACTCATAGGATTGGTCACCCTAGTAGTGCAAACAGGCTCAGCTACATCTATTACTTTGTCATTTTGTAGAAATGACAAAATGGTCATTAAAAATTGTGGCACATTTTAACATTTACATATAACAACAAAATAACCTACTTTAAACACCCCAAATGTACAATACATTACGCTTGTGCTAGTCACAAGATAATTTCAGAATTTTAAACAATATTAATGTACGTGTAGCAGTCCAGTAATGACACAAGTTAAAAATTGTAAGGTGAACATCTTCCTTCATTCTTGTTGGTCTGTCTCTGTGACCACAAGAACAGCTTCATAAGGTTGAAAGAAATCAACTACATAATAACTTTCTAAGTGAAAGAAGCATCATAGAGAAAAGCTGAACCGTGAAACTAAACAATAAGGAAACAGCACATCAGGAAGGACCTTGACTACGATGCTTAAGAGTTTATACTTTTTACTGAAGAAAATAGGGCACAGTCAAATAAGTTTGAACAGAAAAGGAAATTCTCATTGTTAAATATTAAGAAGATTCCTCAAATCCACATTCACAATCTCACCTCTTAAATCAATATCCACTTGTGGAGGATGTATACAAACCTTCAACATATACAGACAAAGATAATTGTGTATTTTTTCTCAATCCACCACAATTAGAGTTTACATGGAAACTAAAATCATATATCCAGAATTTCAGTTCATTAATTTAATATTCATTCACTAAGCATAAAATTTTGAGAACCTAGAATACATAGGACACAGAATTAAGCACTGTGGATAGAAAGGTAAAGAAGAAATAGGTCATTTTCCTGAAGAGTTCACATTCTAATGTAGAATACAGGCAGCCAAGAAGTAATTACCATGACTACTGATTAGTAATAATAATAGTTAGGTAGGAAGGTTTACAGGGCCTCAAAAAAGACAGCAAGTAAGAATGTTATGGTCTTCATAAAAAATATGATCCTTGACCAAAGATTTGAATTAGAAATGTGGTATGTTGTATGGGAATTAGGATAGCATAATATCTTTCATCTGAAACAACATATTAGAGTAACAGAACGCAGAATACAATGCTGGAGCAAACAGAATTGTGCAGTCAGTGAATAGCAAGTTATGGGTTTGGTCCCAAAACTACCAGGGCCATAGAATAAATACCGTTTCATATATTAAAAAAAAAAAAAGAATAGATTCATATAGATGACACATCTAAATGTAAAACCCTCTGTGAATATGAGCCCTGGGCCATGATAGGCTGCTGGGGGGAGGTGGGCTGGCGGGTGTGAGTCAGTGGTTATCTCACCATTAAAGTGGCAAAATGCAAGAGACTTGGGAGGGTGGATTACCAAGGGCAAGGTAAGCAGGCAACAGGGGAACACTGAAGAGAATTTAGAAATAATAATAAAACTGACTGAAAGCTGATCTGCTTTTTGTTATCACTACTTCTGACAATTCTAAAACATGTCAATGATAAAATACTCTTCCCTCCCCCCAAAAAAACACTCTTCCCTGGGGGGAGGAAAGTACTAGGAGTTTGGGATTAGCAGATGCAAACTATTACATATAGGACAGATAAACAACAAGGTCCTACTGTATAGAACAGGGAGCTATAGTCAATATCCTGTGATAAACCATAATGGAAAAGAATATGAAAAAGAATATATATATATATATATATATATATATATACACACATGTATAACTGAGTCACCTTGCTGTACAGCAGAAATTAACACAACATTGTAAATCAACTATACTTCAATAACATTTTTTAAAAAATACTCTTCCCTGAAAAAAAAGGTTATTGGTCTATGTTCTAAACAATAGTAGTTATTGTTGAGTTTTAAGAACATATGTAAGCTTTGAATTAGCACATTTGTTTATCACTTATACTTTGGTAAGCATTATGCTTTATGTGGAGACTAATTTGGAAAACTCCCAGTTATACCGTTGACCCCAACACACTCAGCTATGCACTTTTGTTTTGAGATTAAGTTCAAACCATTCAGGATCGTTCAAGCTTTCTTTGGTGTAGTGTGTGTGCCTCCAGAGCTTGTGATACGATTTTAGGTGCATTTAGATGCCTTTAGATGGTAAATTTGACATTAAGCAATGAGAGAAGAAGCAGAGCCTGAGTTACTTCAATTCCATCACTCTTTGCGACCTCTTGGAGTTTTTATTGAAAACTGAAATAGCGTGCCAATTGTGAAATACATTTTTTTATTGGTAAGTGCAAATTTTACTTCACATGTGAAATATCTTTAAAATTTATATCAATTCTTTTTTGTTTTGGCTGCGTTGGGTCTTCGTTGCTGTGCGTGGGCTTTCTCTAGTTGTGGTGAGCGGGGGCTACTCTTTGTTGCAGTGCGCGGGCTTCTCATCACAGTGGCTTCTCTTTTTGCGGAGCACGGGCTCTAGGCGCGTGGGCTTCAGTAGCTGTGGCTCGCGGGCTCTAGAGTGCAGGCTCAGTAGTTGTGGCGCACGGGCTTAGTTGCTCCACAGCATGTGGGATCTTCCCAGACCAGGGCTCGAACCCGTGTCCCCTGCATTGGCAGGCAGATTCTTAACCACTGCACGACCAGGGAAGCCCTATATCAATTCTTTTTAAATAGTTAGTTGTTATAAAAAACTAAAGAACAAATCAAGAAAATTATTATTACTGATTATTACAGAAAATAATCTTGTAAAGATTATTTAGAGGATATGGGATGTTAAATACATCCCATATTAAATGTTAATATTAAATGTTAAATGTATTGGGTTGGCCAAAAAGCTCCTTCATTTTTTGGTTTTTTTTTTTTTTTTTGATGTGGACCATTTTTAAAAGTCTTTATTGAATTTGTTACAATATTGCTTCTGTTTTATGTTTTGGTTTTTTTGGCCACAAGGCACGTGGGATCTTAGCTCCCGGACCAGGGATTGAACCCACACCCCTTGCACTGGAAGGCGAAGTCTTAACCACTGGACCACCAGGGAAGTCCCCGTCCCTTGGTTTTTTGGTTTTTTTTTTTTTCTTTTCACTTTATTTATTTATTTTGGCTGTGTTGGGTCTTCGTTTGTGCGAGGGCTTTCTCTAGTTGCGGCAAGCAGGGGCCACTCTTCATCGCAGTGCACGGGCCTTTCACTATCGCGGCCTTCCCGTTGCGTGGCACAGGCTCCAGACACGCAGGCTCAGCAGCTGTGGCTCACGGGCCCAGTTGCTCCGCGGCATGTGGGATCTTCCCAGACCAGGGCTCGAACCCGTGTCCCCTGCATTAGCAGGCAGATTCTCAACCACTGCGCCACCAGGGAAGCCCATAAGTAAAAATAAAAGACACATTTTTCATTTTCACCAAGAACTTTATTGAACAACATATTCACCCTTTTTGTTCCACTACCTTCTGCCATTTTTCAGGCAACTTCATAATTCCATGTTCCCAAAACTTTTCACCTTTTTGAGCAAAGAACTGTTCCAGGTGCCTTTTACAGTCTTCCAGGGAATTGCAATTTTTTCCATTAAGAGAAATCTGAAGGTGCCATGTCTGGTGAGTACAGCAGATGAATCAGAACTTTCCAGCCAAGCTGTAACAGTTTTTGCCTCGTTGTCAAAGAAACATGCAGTCTTGCATTATCCTGATGGAAGATTATGCATTTTCTGTTGGCTAATTCTGGACGCTTTTTGTCGAGGGCTGCTTTCAGTTGATCTAATTGGGAGCAGTACTTGTTGGAATTAATTGTTTGGTTTTCTGGAAGGAGCTCATAATAGAAGACTCCCTTCCAATCCCACCATATACACAACATCACCTTCTTTGGATGAAGACCGGCCTTTGGTGTGGTTGGTGGTGGTTCATCTCGCTTGCCCCACAATCTCTTCCATTCCACATTATTGTACAGTATCCACTTCTCATTGCCCATCACAATTGGTTTTAAAAACAGAACGTTTTCGTTATGTTTAAGTAGAGAATCGCATGAGGAAATACGGTCAAGAAGGTTGTTTTCGCTTAACTTATGTGGAACGCAAACATCAAGGCAATTGACATAATCAAACTGGTGCAAATGATTTTCAAAGCTTGATTTGCATATTCTGAGTATGTCAGCTATCTCCCATGTGGTATAACATTGATTGTTCTCAATTAATGTCTCGATTTGATCGCTATCAACTTCAACTGGTCTACCCAACTCTGTGGAACATTCTCCAGTGAGAAATCTCCAGCACGAAACTTCTCAAACCACTTTTGACATGTTCAGTCAGTCACAGCACCTTCTCCATACACTGCCCAAATCTTTTGCATTTCAGTTGTGTTTTTACCTTTCTTGAAATATTAAAGCATAATATGCCAAAAATGTTGCTTTTTTCTTCAATCTTCAATATTAAAATGACTACACAAAAATTCACCAATTTTGATGTTTTTTTAAATGCACGCTGATATGACAGCTGTCACATACAATCTAACAAAATTGTTTCAAATGAAGTTAAAGACAACTAAGAGCTACTAGAGCCATCCTATGGAAAAAAGCCAAATGAACTTTTTGGCCAGCCCAAAGTTTGCATGTATCTTCTTTAACATTAACTTTTTCTTCTATTTTGTTTACGTCTTTTGTATATGGCTCAAGTGGCTTGCTCAAGATCACACATTCAGAAACTAAATGAGCAGAAACTTAAACTCTGTTCTTTTGATTCTGACGTCAGTACTTTCCACAACCTCGTAATCATCTTTCACAATCTGTTTGTGCTCATTTTTCAAGTGTAATTCAAGGTCGAAAAGATTTGGGTCTAGAAGTTCAGCTGCAAAAGAATCTATTGTTTAAAGTGCAAAACAAAAAAAAAAATTTATTTTGTACACAAAAGCAGCCATGGTTCTCCCAAATGTATTCTTTTTCTTTTCTTCAAATATAAATTAATGTCTGTGAGACCTTCCAGACAGCGTCTCTATAAACTGTGGGCCCCTCTGGAATGCTCTTCAGTGAGTACACAGGAGAGCTTGTTGGGAGCTAGACCAGAAGCAGGAATATTCAGGGGTTAGTGCCCCATCCCTGCAGGCTCATGGACGAGGTGAGACCCACACAGGGTCCCAACAGTTAATTGCAGTGGTTGGGGACAGACGCATAGCAGACACTTGAAGATGTACTGTATTGCACATCTGCATGGCCAGCTCCACCTTGGTCCAATATTTAAATAGACCCTAGGCATTGTCAAAGAGTGTTCCATTATGCTGGTAATGACACCATCAGGTGGAGATGTTTTACATGTCCAATGAAGGCATAGGTTGTTCCAAACTTTTCCATTTTCTTCCCAGGCTAGCTCTACCCTTTAGTGCTGGGTCATATCGATACCATGATACTCTCTGCTTCTAAGGACAGACATTTATGGGTTTTTTCCTCCCCCGTGGGGAGGGAACATAAAATACGTCAATATGAACACTTTATGTTTATTACAAAAGCATGGTAAACTAAGCTGCATGTTTACCTTTAGCTTTAATTTGTTGAGACATTCTGGTCTAGCTAGTGTGGGCCCTCACTGAACAGTTTCTGAACATTTTCTGCTCTTACCTTTGAAAAGCTTGTATAACTTAGCTTGAGCAATTTGGCTTGCTTCTTTACTAATTTGTAAAAGAATGAACTCAAAATGTCAGCTGTGTGAAGAGTGAAATATTTTAACAGTGTATTAATAATTCAATGGATAACACAACTCCGTCTTCACTGGATGATTTTTCTACTCAATCCCAGCACCTGTGCTCAATTCTGACATGCAGGAATGGCCGTGGAAGGCTCGTATACACTTGGCATATGCTCCTTCTCTGGCATCATTTAGTATATTTAAACCCAGTGTTGTATCCCGAGGCAGACAATGTTTTCACCATGGGATTTTCAATATATTAAAAGATATCTTCCAGCAGCATACCAGAATGCAGCCCTGCTGGGATCTCCCTAGATCTCACAGTGACTCTGGAATGTCTGGGCCATCTCCCACTCTGGCTCTGTCCTCGGGCAGGCAGCCCTCTTGTCCCCTCCTCCCATGACAAAATTCACCTTCTCTTTATTTCATGTGGTCCTTTAATTCAATAGACATTCTGGCTGTTATTTATTTTTTTTGTTTGTGAATTGATTTTTTTTAATTTTGAACTTCCCTTTAGGAGTATATTTTAAAGCCAGAATCAGTCAGGATTTCACCTTTAGTAATTTAAGAAATTGACTTTCCTAGTTTTAGCTAGTGCATGCAAACAGAAATCAAAATGTATTGCTACCGGTGAAAATTAAATGATATTAAATTACAAAATGTGAAACAGGCAAAATATTCACTAATATCAAATGCAAATGAGTTGATCTCTTGTTTGTTATTCAGTAATATAAGGGAGGAAAAAGCTAGCCTCCATTTTTACCTCAAAGAAACAATAAAATAGAGCAAAATATATCCAGACCAAAGCAATTCAGGTCTTGGCAAAATTGGTCTTTCTAGATCAGCAATAAAGAAGGAACATAGGGTCTTGATGACATTATAACTTCACTTACTAATAATTATATGAAAATAGGAATTATTCAATATAGTACTCAAGCCACAGGTTTTTTTATTTGGGGAAAAAAATAAGTTAGATCCTATTTTCCTACCTTATGCCAAAAAAATGTGTAGGTAGATCAAGGAGTTAAATATGTAAGCATCAAGCCATAAATAGAAAAAAATAGAGTTGCATATCTATCAGGTTCTATTCGTCAAGCAGCATATCTCCCTAAATGAGAAATAACTTCCTAATTTTAAGAGCAATGTCAGAAATTCAAAGGAAAGTAGCAGCATATTTAACAGCATTAAAATGTTTGAAATCTATATGAGACTATAAACAAAATTAAAAGACCAACTAGAAGCTGGAAAAAGATTGCAACAAATATGATAAGTGGTAAATATCTTTACCAAATAAAGGCCTCCAGTAGAAGTAAGAAAACCATCAAGGATCAAACAGATCAATAGGCAAAAAATATAAATAGACGATTCTTAAAAAAAAAAAAGAAAAAATAACTAACAGGCAAAAATACATTTAGCCTCACCTGTATGCAAATTAATGTAATAACAAATGCCATTTTGCCTAATACAAATAGTGTACAGTATTTAAAATTAATTATACAATAAGCAATTCTGGTCAAGGTTCAGTAAGATGAATTCTTGTTCATTATGGTGGGTGTGTAAATTTTTAATTCTGTGGAACTAGTTCAATAGTGTATACCAATAATCTGGAAAGTGGTGATATTCTTTAATGAAAAGGATCTTTAAACTGACTGTATCCTTGTGATGTTGTTTAGCATGTTGTTGGATCCACTGGTTGATTAGACTCGGGTTCAGGATTTTTTCTTTCTTAGGCAAGGGCACTGCCTCTGTGCTGCTGTGCACTGCATGTTTCATCATCTCAGGAGGCACGGCACATCTGGTTGTCCCATTCTCAGTACTGCCATGTAGCACGAGTAAACCACTCAGCCTTTATATGTGGGATGTAACTCTATTTCTTTTTGACATATGTAAAATAATCAAAGTCATATAAAAATTATCTCAGAAACTACAAACATAAGTTCTATTTGTAAAATATGGAGGGGAGTGTTTTTTCTCAAGTATGGTGTAAAATCTTTTTTTTAATTTTACTGAAGTATAGTTGATTTACAATGTTGTGTTAATTTCTGCTGTACAGCAAAGTGATCCGGTTATACATATATATTCTTTTCCAGTATGGTTTATCACAGGATATTGAATATAGTTCCCTGTGCTGTACAGTAGGACCTTGTTGTTTATCCATCCTATATATAATAGTTTGCATCTGCTAACCCCAAACTCCCAATACTTCCCTCCTCCTCTCCCCTCCCCCTTGGCATCCACAAGTCTGTTCTCTATGTCTGTGAGTCTGTTTCTGTTTCATAGATAGGTTCATTTGTGTTGTATTTTAGATTCCACATATAAGTGATATCATATGGTATTTGTCTTTCTCTTTGTGACTTACTTTGCTTAGTATGATCATCTCTAGGTCCATCCATGTTGCTGCAAACAGCATTATTTCATTCTGTAAAAAAATTTATTGGGGCTTCCCTGGTGGCGCAGTGGTTGAGAATCTGCCTGCCAATGCAGGGGACACGGGTTCGAGCCCTGGTCTGGGAGGATCCCACATGCCGCGGAGCAACTAGGCCCGTGAGCCACAATTTCTGAGCCTGCGCGTCTGGAGCCTGTGCTCCACAACAAGAGAGGCCGCTATAGTGAGAGGCCCGCGCACCGCGATGAAGAGTGGCCCCCGCTTGCTGCAACTGGAGGAAGCCCTCGTGCAAAACGAAGACCCAACACATCCAAAAATAAATAAAATAAATATAAATAAAATTTTTAAAAAATTTATTTAATGTCAAGCATGTGGTTAGTCATATATACTTTTTGAATACTTCAACTTACAAAGTGATTGATTCAAATTTGGTACAATTAGAATGCCATCCAGAGAAGTCTTCTTTCAACGTTCTAGACCACATGAAAGAATCATCATCAAAATGGGTGAAGCCAGGACGTTTCTAAAAACTTAACTATAATGCATTGGATTTTGATTTGATTATCAGTCCAGGAATTTTCCAATATCAAATTCTACCACTCAGACTAAGGAAGGGCTCTGTCCATATATTCCGTTTATCCTCATTTACTCTCTGTAATGGGAGTTCTGGCTCCTAGGTAACCCTCTCCAATCTTTGTACTACACAAAATAAGCTGTTTGCCTCTGCTTAGAAGAGCTGAATGGGACACATCCATACATGAATTGGTAGGGTTTTAATGGATTCCTCTTCTGGGAAAGGGGCACTATCCCACATCACATTATAAGCTCCATGGTCCTAGGCATGATTTTAAAAGTGTTCTTAAAGATGTATATTTATCATCAGAATGGCCATTATCAAAAAATCTAGAAACAATAAATCCTGGAAAGGGTGTGGTGAAAAAGGAACCCTCCTGCAATGTTGGTGGGAATGTAAATTGATACAACCACTATGGAGAACAGTATGCAGGATCCTTAAAAAACTAAAAATAGAACTACCATATGACCCAGCAATCCCATTACTAGGCATATACCCTGAGAAAACCATAATTCAAAAAGAGTCACGTACCACAATGTTCATTGCAGCACAATTTACAATAGCCAGGACATGGAACCAACCTAAATGTCCATCGACAGATGAATGGATAAAGAAGGTGTGGCACATATATACAGTGGAATATTAGCCATAGAAAGAAACAAAATAGAGTTATTTGTAGTGAGGTGGATGGACCTAGAGTCTGTCATACAGAGTGAAGTAAGTCAGAAAGAGAAAAACAAATACCGTATGCTAACACACACATATGGAATCTAAAAAAAAAAAAAATGGTACTGATCAACCTAGTGGCAGGGCAGGAATAAAGACATAAACATAGAGAATGGACTTGAGGACACGGAGTGGGAGGGGGAACCTGGGGCAAAGTGAGAGTAGCACTGCCATATATACACTACCAAATGTAAAATAGCTAGTGGGAAGCAGCAGCACAGCACAGGGAGATCAGCTCGGTGCTTTGCGATGACTTAGAGCCGTGGGATAGGGAGGGTGGGAGGGAGGCTCAAGAGGGAGAGGATATGGGGATATAGGTATGCATATAGCTGATTCACTTTGTTGTACAACAGAAACTAACACAGTATTGTGAAGCAATTAAACTCCAATAAAGATCTATTTTTAAAAAGATGTATATTTATCATCAAAGAAAGTAAAATTATGAGACAATACCTTTAGGACTACCATGCTACACAGATTCCACACACCATATTGAATTATAGCATTTGCGAGGGTCAACAAAAGCTCACCCTATGGCTGGTTGGCATATGGTGGAAGGAATTTGGGGAGAATCAAATCATTTTATGATACAAGATGGCTAAAACCTAGTTAGGAATGTTAGGTTATCTGATACAAAACTATTTTGAAAATTTGAGGTTGTAACCTCAGTCTTTAGATTCCTCCCCCCAACACCCTCCATGCCCCTGTCCTTCCCCTTCTAACACCATGTGTTGGAGGAGCAGAAAGTCTCATGAGCCTGGTCATTAATAGTCCATGGGAAGGGTCTTATCCTTCTGTAGGGATATAATGAAAACATCCTGAGAATATACTTAGTTAAATTTAAACAAAATATTTTCTTACCTGAATAAAATTAACCTGAGTATAGGACTACTTATTTGAAAATAAAAGAAATTCTCCATTTGGAGTCATTAGAGTCTCATGGCTTTATATAATAGACTTAACTTGCTTTAATAAATTACAAATTGCTTCTGAAGTTTGAATTGTCACATGTTAGAAATGGTAATTCAATGTAATATCAAAAATCCCATCTGAATTGTTTATGAAACGTGATAAGCTCACTCAAAAACTCAACTGGAAAATCAAATGTACAAGAGTGTTCATGAAATTTTTTTAAAGAGTAATGAGGAAAAATTTGACTTTCTAGAGAGCAAAAGATACTATACAGAGATCAAAATTAAAATCCTGGGGTACTTTAGAGCAGTTAAATTCATAGACACAGCAAGTAGAATGGTGGTTGCCAGGGGCTGGGGGAGTAGGGAATGGAAAGTGATTGTTTAATGGATACAGAGTTTCAGTTTTGCAAGGTGAAAAAAAGTTTTGGAGATAGATGGTTGCAAAATAATGTGAATGTAATTAACAGCACTAAACTGTACAATTAAAATTGGTTAACATGGTAAATTTTATGTTATCTATATTTTACACAATTAAAATTTTCTTAAAATATTAACAATAACAACAAAAATCATGTAGTACCATCACAGGAAAATTACAATAATGGAAATATTAGGCCATATATACAGTAGCCTTCATACTGCTTGCCCCAAGCTCCACACAGCCCAATCTTCCACAGACACTTTGAACATCATTGGATATACTGGGCCAGAAAGGCTAGGTGTCAGATTACTTTCATTGCAGCCTAGTTAGCTTGAGAAGTGTTCCGTTTCTCTAGGCCTCACTCAAAGCTGGCAAGCTTTTGCTTCTCCAGAAATATCCTATAAAGTATAGTATATCTGTCAAGATTGTAGGGGGAGCACAAGATGAAGAGACTTGTCTTTCATTCTGGAGCAAGTATCTATCATAACTCAGACTACTGGACTCCCAGAAACTTTACTGATATGGTAGTTCCCTGATTTTTCTTGGGATTTATCTACCAACTTCAGCATGCCTGTGTCTTCCAAGGCAGCCAGGGGACCTATTCCTTCCCACTCATCAAGCCCTCTTAGCATGATGACATCAGTGTAGAGGACCAGGACTGTGTCCTGTGGGTTGGTGAGATGATCAAGGTTTCTAAGTACAAAATTGAAGCACAAAACCATGGAGCTGCTATAAGTCTGAGGCAAGATATTGAAAGTATTCTGCAGTCCCTGCCATGTGAAAGCAAGCTGCTTCTGGTGTCACTGTTTCTTGACATGGAGAAAAGCACCTGCCAAATTGATAATACATATCAGGGGCCATGTAAGAGACAACATCTGCGAAAGCAGATGCTATTAAAGTCATTGTCATTCCATTCTCCAAGTTCTTCTAAACTGTGCATTAGCCACACTGTCAGGTAAATTGCAGATGGGAGAGAAATGATCACTTCTGCATCTTTCAAGTTTTTGATGGCGGTACTAATTGCTGCAATTTTCCCAGGGATGCAGTATTACTCTTTGATTTGGTAAAAAGGGGGAGGTCTGGGTTTTCCAACTATAATAGCTCTCTCTCCATGGATCAGGGACCCAGTGTGACAATTCTGCTAATTTCTAAGTATATCAATTTCAACTATACATTCAGGAATTTGGGGAATAATTACCAAATAGGTTCAAAATACCTTACCTCAGAGGCTTTTTAATTCCATAATTTAAGTAAAATAGAAGTTTACCAGCTTCTCTCATTCTCTTCTCTCTACATATCGGTGAAGGTAATTCTAAGGGATAATTCCTAAAAGTGGGATCACTGGGTCAAAGGGAAAATACTAATTTCCATCCCATAAACAATGTATTGACTTAACAATCAGCTTGGTAAAATGGGGATCGTGTTTTAATCTTCATTTCCTTAATTTTTAGTGAGGCAAAGAGCTCTATCAAGGCCTCCCTAGCCCACCCCAAACACTTTTGAATGTCTTTAAGGTCCATGCCCCAATCAGCCTACTGTGAGATGGGTTCAAATCAAAGCACCATTTATTCCCTTGCCCACTAGGAGCCCCCATCCTCACTGATGGACAACGATGGCTGACAAGCTCTCGGTATTGCCCTTTCCTCAGCACACAGTTACTTAGTCAATGGCCACTAGTCTCTTTGGGGAAGGCTTGGAGTAAGATTCTCAGTTCACCCTCTTAGTGCCATCGCTGGGTTCTTCTTCAGGGCTCCCCAGCTTCCCCTCCTTCCTGGATCTGTGAATTGACTCAGATCTAGGAATCAGCAATGGCACCATGACTCTCTAGAATGGTGGCTTAAGACAAGGTTCCAGTTACTAAACCTAGACTGGGTTTTGTTGTTGTTGTTGTATATATCAAGAAGAACCTGAAGAACTCACAGACGTAGGGAATGAACTTATGGTTACCGGGGGGAAGGGTGGGGGAAAGGATAGTCAGGGTGTTTGGGATTGACATTACACACTGCTATATTTAAAATGGATAATCAACAAGGACCTACTGTATAGCACAGGGAACTCTGCTCAATATTATGTAACAACCTAAATGGGAAAAGAATTTGAAAAAGAATAAATACATATATATGTATAACTGAATCACTTTGCTGTACACCTGAAACTATCACAACATTGTTTATTATTTTTTTAAATACAAACTAAGCAGTGATTTTTTAAAATTAATTAATTTATTTTTTGGCTGCGTTGGGTCTTCGTTGCTGCGCACAGGCCTTCGCTAGTTGCGGCGAGTGGAGGCTAATCTTCGTTGCGGTGCACGGGCTTCTCATTGCAGTGGCTTCTCTTGTTGCAGAGCACGGGCTCCTGGCATGTGGTCTCAGTAGTTGTGGCGCACGGGCTTAGTTGCTCCGCGGCATGTGGGATCTTCCCGACCAGGGCTCGAACACGTGTCCCCTGCATTGGCAGGCAGATTCTTAACCACTGCGCCATCAGGGAAGCCCAAGGCTGTTAATCAACTATACTCCAATATAAAATAAAACGTTACAAAAAGAAGAACCTGAATGTGTTGCCCATTTTATGGTTGATCAGATAGAATAGTTAAGTAACTAAATAAGATGCACCATACCATAGTTTTTAAAAATGAGTTATATATAGATGGACTGACATGTAAATTTCCCTAAATATACTGGAGTAAAAGAAAGTTGAAAATGTTCAGAATGTTACCATTTCTATAAAACACAGAGACCAAAAAACTATATATATTTTCATATACACAGATTCGTATGTAAATGCATAGACAAAGTTCTGGGAGGATCCACACCAAACTGGCAATAGTAGTTATATCTGCAGAGGTATGTGGGCTTGGAGGGAGTTGGGAGTGGTAAAGGGAGGCTTTGATTTTCTTTTTTTACCTTTTATGCTTGAATTTTTTGCCAAAATATTTTCAGATATAATTCATAAAACATTAGGAAATATAATACATATTAATCCAGAAGCCTGAGGAAAGGTGATGGTAACAATGTACCTCTCATCTTTCCCTTTGCCGTCAGCAGGCTCTTTTCCACTATGGTGCAAATATTTGGGGCAATGGCTCTGCCCCATCCCTGGGTCCTGCTGACAATATTGACACCTAATTACACAGCATAATTTAACATCATAATTTTTTCTCCTTGTGATGTTTTTGTCTCTTTTCATGATGGAAGGTCCTCATCCTTCTGTATCCCACACAGCATCTATAACATGTTCAGCAGGAGCTCAACAAAGACATCAAAGAAATAAAGCTTCATGCAATTCTTTCTTTAAAGCATAAGCACCTTGCCCCCTCCCCTACTCCTGTGCCAAATCTATGGAAATCGAATAAATTCTTCAAAATTTGTTCAAATGTCATGTCTTCTGGGAATCTTCCTCACTCACATTTCTTCAATTACAATTTATTGTGCTTTTCCTTTTGCACAACACATTTAAACCCACATTCTCATACCCAGAATATAACAATTATTTCAGTATAATTACTGTGTTTGGATTTGTCACATGTCAGCCTTCCTTTCTAGACCATGTTCCTGGAGTACAGGAAGCCAGGCGTTAACCATTCTCATTATAATGCAGCTCTTTATCCCTGCCAAAGACTTGTTCAGCAGGTCCTCAATAAGTGTGTTGAACTGAACTGAAACTAAAAGGATGGGAGAGGTTGTTACGTAGAAATTTCTCTACACATGAATCTGCTTTTACATAATCCCACATGGAGAGATCAATGGTCATTCAGCCTCTGAGACAACCTCCTACACGGTATGTACTCTTCCTCTCTCAGAAAGAAACCTCTCCACCAACCGGGCTATGATCCTATTATTTAAGCCCAGCCACGCTCCCTTTCTCTGCTAGACTCTCCACATAGCCATGCCCATAATTCTCTAGGGTAATTTCCTAACAGTGAATTTGCTGGGTCAGAGAGATTTTCTATTCTCACCAGCACTGTGTATTATCCGCCTTTGCCAATTGGCTTCACCAAATATGACACCTTTTTGTTTTAATTTGCATTTCTTTATTTTCAGTGTTCCATCTTGCCTCCCTCCCTTACCTTCCTCAGCCACACGCCTGTAGCTGTCCCTCGAGACAACACTTTCCTACATTTAATGTTTTCTCATGTTAACCCAGTGAAATAAATATGTAATCGTCTTCAGTCACCCAGGGGCATGTTTGTCCACTTAGGGAGAGATCAGAGTCAGATCAAGGAAGACCTACCTCCAGCTTCATAGGCCATTTGCCCAAAAGGGCAAGGACAGCTGGGGCAATTACTTGGGTAGTTCAGTACATCACCCTGACCTAGATAACTCCAACTCACTCTTCAGAACTCACTTCAAAAGTCAATTCCTGGGCTTCCCTGGTGGCGCAGTGGTTGAGAATCTGCCTGTCAATGCAGGGGACACGGGTTCGAGCCCTGGTCTGGGAGGATCCCACATGCCGCGGAGCATCTGGGCCCGTGAGCGACAATTCCTGAGCCTGCGCGTCTGGAGCCTGTGCTCCGCAACAACAGAGGCTGCGATAGTGAGAGGCCCGCGCACCGCGATGAAGAGTGGCCCCCGCTTGCCACAACTGGAGGAAGCCCTCGCACAGAAACGAAGACCCAACACAGCCAAAAATAAATAAATTAATTAATTAAATAAAAAAAAAAGTCAATTCCTTAGGTACACATTTGCTAACCCCTAGATGAGTTCAGGTTGCCCTGTTCTTAGCTGTAATAACTATTAAAGAATTGCATACTTATTTTATTTAGACTGTAATCTACATGAGAACAGGAGACTGGTCTTTTTGGTTCATCATCTCTTATCACAGTGCTTAGCACCTAGTAAGAGCTCAATAATATTTTGTGAAGGGAATCAATCAAAGAAAAACATCCATCAGTAATTTTAAATGAAATTCTCCTTGTATAGTGGTTCTCAGCCCTGGCTGCACGTTAGAATCACCTATGAAGTTGGTTTTTTATTTTTTTAACAATACTAATGTCCATCCCAACCATAGACTTTTTTTTTTAAAGGACTCTATTTTTTTGGAACAGTTTTAGGTTCACAGAAAAATGAAGAGGAAGGTATAGAGATTTCCCACATACCATTTCACTTATCTATAAGCATATGTAAATGTATATGTATATATACATGCATCATAATCAAATACATTATTATTTTGAACAAACTATTAAATCAATTAAGAATAAGAGAAATGTAATAATAGTATTTAACAATAAATAATAAATTTAAAAGAATAAGAAAAATAAAAGTTTTTGTTTTACCTTCACTTAATCCTTCTTTGATGTTCTTCCTTTCTTAATGTAGATCATATTTCTGACCTATATTATTTTCATTCTCTCTAAAGAACTTTTTTAACATTTCTTGCAAAGCAGATCTACTGGCAGCAAATTCCCTCAGTTCTGTTGGTCCAAGAAAGCCTTTATTTCTCCTTCATTTTTGAAGGATAGTTTCACACAGTACAGAATTCTAGGTTGGTGGTTTCTTTTCACTCAACACTTTAAATATTTCACTCCATTCTTGTCTTGCTTGCATGGGTTCTGAGGAGACATTGGGTGTAATTCTTATCTTTGATTCTCTATAGATAAGATATTTTTTTCCCCTATAGTTTCTTTCAGGATTTTTTCTTTATCTTTGATTTTCTGTAATTTGAAAATTATGGGCTCAGGTGTAGGGTGTTTTTTGGCATTTATCCTCCTTGGTGTTCTCTGAGCTTCCTGAATCTTTGGTTTGGTGTCTGACATTAATTTGGGGAAATTCCCAATCACGGTTTCAAATATTTCTTCTGTTCCTTTCTTTCTTCTCCTTCTGGTATTTCCATTGTGTGTGTTACACCCTTTGCAGTTGCCCCATAGCCCTTGAATATTCTGTTCTGTTTTGGGTTTTTCTTCAGTCTTTTTCTTTGCTTTTTCTTTTTAGGATTCTATTGAGATATCCTCAAACTCAGAGTCTTTCCTCAACTGTGTCCAGTCTACTAATGAGCCCATCAGAGACATTCTTCATTTCTGTAAGAGTGTTTTCTATCTCTAGCATTTCTTTTTGGTTCTTTCTTAGGATTTCCATCTCTCTGCTTACATTGCCCATCTGTTCTTGCATGCTGATTACTTTACTCGTTAGAGCCCTAGCATATTAATCATGTTATTTTAACTTCCCAGTCTGATAATGCCAACATTCCTGCCATGTCTGGTTCTGATGCTCGCTCCATCTCTTCAAATTTTTGCCTTTCGGTGTGGCTTGTAATTTTTTCTTGATAGCTGGACGTGATGTACCAGGTAGAAGGAACGGCTGTAAATGGGCCTTTAGTAATGTTGGGGAGAGGGGGCAGTGTGGGGAGGAGGGGAAGCTTTCCGTTGTCCTGTGTCCTGTGATTAGGTCTCAGTCTCTTAGTAAGCCTCTGCCTCTGGACTGTGAGCTTCACAAGTGTTTCTCATCCCCACTCCCACCCCCTTAGGTGGAACAGGCTGGCTAGAGTGGGTTGGAGTTGGGTTTTCCCTTCCCCCAGGTCAGTTATGCTCTACTTAACTAGTTTCTTCTGAGGGCAGGTGTTAAGAAGAACAAAGTGCTCTGGCATATTTCAGAATGGTTCCTTTCCCCCTCGCCCTCCTGGAAGCCTGAGGGGATTTTTCTCTGCTGTTTACTGTGGAACCTGATCAAGCTCCTGGAGGTAAATCTCATAATATTGTGGCAGTCCCCCCGTGACAGGGTCCTCAATTCCTCAGCTACAGTTCAGGTTTTCCTACCCAGCACTGGCTCCTGTAGCCGTTTTGCCTGGTGAATCTCTGCTCCATTAAGCTGTTATTCTCTGTACCTGCCTGTTGGTCTCTCTAATCTTCGGGGCAGTGGTTTACCCTGTGTCCTATCTCTCTTAGGGATCCTCAAAGAGTTGTTGGTTTCTCAATTTGTTCAGCTTTTTACTTATTGTCAGGGCAGAGTGATGCTTATATGCAGAACTAGCAAGTGGAAGTCCCATAGGAATCTCAGGGTGATTCTTAACAGGTAGCCAGGGTGAAGAAACTGATGACCAGTGCCAATAACCTCTCCAACAGGGAAGGTCACTGGCCACCAGGTGGCACCCAGACAACACCAATGGCTCCAAGAACTTGACGACTGGATTCTCCCAGATTGATAAACTCATCTTTTTAAAATTTATTTATTTATTTTTGGCTGCATTGGGTCTTCATTGCTGTGCATGGGCTTTCTCTAGCTGCGGCAAGCAGGGTCTACTCTTCGTTGCAGTGCGTGGGCTTCTAATTGCGGTGGCTTCTCTTGTTGCAGACCGTGGGCTCTAGGTGCGTGGGCTTCAGTAGTTGTGGCACATGGGCTCAGTAGTTGTGGCTCGCGGGCTCTAGAGTGCAGGCTCAGTAGCTGTGGTGCACGGGCTTAGTTGCTCCGTGGCATGTGGGATCTTCCTGGACCAGGGCTCAAACCCGTGTCCCCTGCATTGGTGGGTGGATTCTTAACCACTGCGCCACCAAGGAAGTCCCAATAGATTCATCTTTTCAGTGGAAAGTTTAGACACACACATTAGTGCTTTGAATAGCGAATGCATCAAAGATCATGTTGGTTATATGAATAGTGATTCAAAAATAAAAAATAATAAAGAATAGCCCTCACTCTCTGAGATTTGCCTCAGTCCAGGATACCTAAACAGAGCTTTTCTGCTTGCCATTTTCTGATAAAGTTTACCATCTGCAGCTAGGCTGAGGATGGGTCTTGGGCTTGAAACTGCTTTGTCATATAAAAAACTGGAAGGGGGCTTCCCTGGTGGCGCAGTGGTTGAGAATCTGCCTGCCAATGCAGGGGACACAGGTTCGAGCCCTGGTCTGGGAAGATCCCACATGCCGCGGAGCAACTCGGCCCGTGAGCCACAATTACTGAGCCTGCGCGTCTGGAGCCTGTGCTCGGCAACGAGAGGCCGCGATAGTGAGAGGCCCGCGCACCGCGATGAGGAGCGGCCCCCGCTTGCCACAACTAGAGAAAGCCCTCGCACAGAAGTGAAGACCCAACACAGCCATACATACATACATACATACATACATACATAAAAAGAATGTAAGCAGACAAGAATAGCATTAAAAAAACAAAAAATAAAAAATAAATTAAAAAAAAAAAAAACTGGAAGGGAGGGAATTCCCTGGCGGTCCAGTGGTTAGGACTCCACGCTTTCACTGCCAAGCGCAGGTTCAATCCCTGGTTGGTGGGCGGGGCAGTGGAACTAAGATCCAAGGAACTGTGCGGTGAGGCCAAAAAAAAAAAAAAAAAGTTTGGAAGGGAGCCTTGGAGGCAGGGTATCTCCTTGTGGCTGCTGCCTTGCCTGGGTGAGGCAACACGAGGTTTTATTCTTTTCCTGCAGACAGAAGAATGGGCTCTGTGGACCGCATTGTTTTGTCTTAACACAGTGGGTGGTGGGAAATTCTTGGTTAGGAGGGGTTGGAATGGACAGGTCTGGGAGGCAACAGCCATCTTTCCTTTTGGCTACCCCCAAGTCCAAGTCCAGCCTTCAGTCTTAGCTGCTTGGTCTCAAAGTTTAAGGCAAGTCCCCACTCAGTTTTTCGCCTTCAAGACACAGCTATGTGCCCAAAGGTTTACGTCCCCAATACTAGCCATCACTTTGCTGGCAGAAGTATTGTGCCAGAATACCCAACTTTGTGCCTGAATAGTTCATTCTCATATCTTCAGGGCCTTCCATGGGCAAGGCCCTATGCTAAAGATTTGAGTATGTCCACACATTAACTCCCTGGATTGTGAATACCACCCTGCAAAATAGCTATTACTATCCCATTTTACAGATGAGGGACCTTGAGCTCAGAGAAGCTAAGTAATTTGCCTGTGGGCACATGCATCTTCTGATTGTGAGGCCATGGATGTAGCCAAGTCAGACAGACCTAGGACCAAACCCCAGCCTCGCCACTGACAGGCTGTGCAAACTTGGCACACCTGTCATCTTCCTGAGGTTCCATTTCTTCATCTCTAGGGATGAATTGTTATAGAAATCAAACAACGTACAGGAAAGTACAAGTAAGATACCCAAACATGGTAGGCACTTCATAACTAGTCTGTCTGTTCATTTTCCCTTCTTCCCTATTGTTTCCAGCAGGAGTAAGGTGGGCAATCAGATGTGAGCTCTAAAACGGAGCGAGGTCCACCATTCCAGCTCCTTTGGAGTACTTCCAGCTCTGGGCACTCACTGCTACACGGTGACACTCCTTTCCTGATTGGACAATAAAGCCCTTTCTCACACGTACCTTCCATTAGATAGAAAGGTAAGGATCAGTATTCCCAGCTGGTAAATGTGCTGAGATACTGAAACACTTTTACCGAGGGAGGAAACTTCTTCCCAGGAATTTCATAGTTCTTCAAGTGTCCAGCAGGATTTGAATGCCCAGAGACAGGAGATGGACTAGGCCAGCATGAGGTCAGGGTCTTCATCGTGTTCTGCTCGCATACTCGTAAAAGAATTGTACACTTTTTAAAAGTTGATCTCAAAAACTTTTGTTATTTCTTGCACATTACGGAAATTGACATTTTAAAAGAAAACTTTCACATCATTCTTTTAAATACACTCAATGGAAAATAAACACTATGCGATTTGATTCCCATTGTTGTTCCATTTAAAACGTATTATGAATGAACTCATCTTTAACAGTCAAAAATTTTACATAATTCTTTTTTCTCCTTGAACTCAGAATTTTACATAAAAATATACATTTATATTTCAAAGTTTTGAAAATTGATTACCTTATCACCCTTATCTGCAACTAAAACATGGGAAAATTGAGTCAAATTTAGCTAAAACATCATAATTATACATTTTTATGTTTCTTAAACATAAAATTTCAAGTTACATTAAATATATCATATTTAAATTATATTAAAGTATGTATGTATTTCTTAATGAAATGACTGGGGCTTTTGCTTTTCAATTAGTTCTATAGCTGCGATAAATATGACTGATTATTAGAATGAAACAAGGGTCAGCATAAATTCTATTCCTCTTTCCATTTCTATATATGTAAATCATTAGAAAATATGTTTATATATATCAGTGGGTGGAAATGGGAGAAATTTTGTTATGTAATGTCATTCAACTTTTAAAATATTCTTAAGTTATATGCCCCAAATCCTATCATCATCTAATGCTATGCTGTGTCCCTAACACATAAATGTCTAACTAATGAAAAACACAAAGCCTTGCCTTCAATTTATGGTGTCTTGATTAATATTAATAACTAATATTTCAGAGTACCCTTTGGTGCTCCAGAGGCAAAGAAGCATAGTAAGAAGGGAAATGGGTAAGGTGCGTTCCTTCTGTAAAGTAAGAGAGGCAGGATTATAAAGGGAGACAAAAGGAAAAGCTTCATGATACAGGCGTTGTAGACACACTACCAGGCAGACATAGGGGCTTGTTTTCCTATGACAGCAAGCTGGGCTAAGGACATGGACTTGTACCACATAAAGCAAAAGTAGACAGAAACAGTCTTACAATATGTAAGGCAAAAGTGGAAAGAATTACAAGGATAAATAGACAAATCTGGAATTTCAATGGAATATTTTAATATACTCATCTCGGTAATTAATAGGACAAGCAGACCAAAAAATCAACGAGGGGTACAGATTTGAAGAGCACATGTAACACACTCGATGTAACGCACATGGTGTGTCTACAACAACTATCTGCAAAATATACATCCTTCACATCACACCTGGAATATTTACAAAAATTGCCTGTACAGTAAGGCCATAAGCCAAATCTCAACAATTTCAAAGCATTAGCTATAATGCAATTAAGATAGGAATCAATAATAAAAACATAATGGAAAATCCATCCTCCCCAGTGACACATTGAGAAAAGAAGCACAGCTGGTGACCTCAGAGATGTGGAAGCTATAACTTCTTCCCATGGGATATATTAGGATGACTCTGAGCACCTGTCCACTCAGAGTCCCAGAATTCTTGAGTAATCCTCAATCCAAATCAATAAGAAAAGAAAAACCCAGTAGAGAAATGGGCAAAGTCTTGAGGAAGGAGTTCTCAAAAGAAGAAATCCAAAAGTCCAGTAAACATAGGTTCGACATCAGGAAAATGCAAAGTAACACCACGATAAGATACCACAGGACACTGGTCAGACTGGCAAAAATTGTAATGACTGTCAAACCAATTAGAGTAATCTCACACACTGCTGTTGGGAAGGAGAATTGGAGCAACCACTTCAAACACCAGTTTAGCACGATCTATTAAACTTGAAGATGGCCACAAACAATGATTCAGCTGTCCCCCTCCCCGAGCAACTTGTGCTCATGCACACCAGGAGACACATATAAGCATTTTTCACAAATGCCCCGTACCAGAAACAATCCAAATGTCCATCACCAGTAGAAAGGGCAAATAAATTCTAGTGGAACATATAATAAAACGCGATGCCACATTCAAATCTATGAATGCATCTTACAAACATATAGTTAAAATTAATCCAGTTTACTTTTCTGTAAACTCTATTGAACCTAACATGTATACAGAAAGGTGTACAAGTTATTGTTGTACAGCTCAATGGATTTTCACAAAGTAATCATACTCTTGTTACCAGCACTCAAAAAGAAATATATTACCCCATTAGATGATGAGTTTCTTTAGAGCAGGGATAACCATGTCTTTCTTTTCTTGTTTTGTATCCTTTACACAATGCTTGGACAGAGGGTAAGCTCTATAGAGTTTGTTGAATGATACAGAGCTCTTTTGATTGGTGCCACCAAGCCAAAATGATGACCTTGGGTACAGGGGATTTTAATATGTCCACATCTTATTTTCCTATCTGTTTAATAATAGCCGCTTGTATTTTCATTACCTTTTGACTTACTAATACCTTGTACACGCTCTATCTCATTTCACCCTCATAACAATCCTAAAAGTAGACCAAGCAGGTATTACTTATCCCTCTGTCACAGTTGTGGAAATTGAGTCTCAAAAAAGCTGAAAGTGTTGGCAAGTCAGGTGGATACCAGATGGGCCTACATGAGGATGCCCAGGTCTCCTTTGCCTTGATGCATCATTCTTTCTCCTACATGACACTGATCTGGTCAGCTGGACTCATTAGCCTCCAAAGGGCATCTTCCAGCTCCAAGAACCCATGATGCCATGACCCATGAGTCACAGACTCCAAAAAGGAGTTGAATATGACCTATCTGGGACTAGAGGGAGGCAAATGCAGCAGGGAGTGTACCAAGCAGTCCTTGATTAAACTATGCACTCATGGTTTGGGAAAAGCTCCTGGCACCCTCCTTTTTAGTGTCATTTTATAGCTAAAAACTTTAGCTATATTTTTTCCTTTTTTTAAATTGAAATATAGTTGATGTACAATATTATGTTAGTTTCAGGTGTATTACACAGTGATACTGACATTTGCATATATTATGAAATGATTACCCCAAGTCTTGTAACCATCTATCCCCATACAAAGTTACTATAATATTATTGACCATATTGCTTACACTGTATATTACACACCCATGACATTTATTTTATAACTGGAGGTTTCTACCTCTTAATCCCCTTCACCTATTTTGCTCCCCCCACTTCGTCCCCTCTGGCAATCACCCATTTGTCCTCTATATCTATGAGTCTGTTTTTGTTTTGTTTTGTTTGTTGGTTTGTTTTGTTTTTTAGATTCCACATATAAGTGAGACCATATGGTATTTGTCTTTATCTGACTTATTTCACTTAGCATAATACACTCTAGGTCCATCCATGTGGTCACAAATGGCAAGATTTCATTCTTTTTTATGGCTGAGTAGTATTCCATTGTGTGTGTGTGTGTGTGTGTGTGTGTGTGTGTGTGTGTGTATGTATATGTATATATACCACATCTTCTTTATCCATCATCTATTGATGTACACGTAGGTTGCTTCCATATCTTGGCTATTGTGAATAACGCTGCAGTGAACATAGGGGTGCATATATCTTTTCAAATTAGTGTTTTGGGGTTTTTTTGAAAAATACCCAGAAGTATATAGATTTGCTAGATTGTACGGTAGTTCTATTTCTAATTTTTTGAGGAAATCCATACTGTTTTCCATAGTGGCTGCACCAAT
The DNA here is from genome assembly GCF_028564815.1 of Eubalaena glacialis. Taxonomy (NCBI): domain Eukaryota; kingdom Metazoa; phylum Chordata; class Mammalia; order Artiodactyla; family Balaenidae; genus Eubalaena; species Eubalaena glacialis. The sequence goes on from NC_083717.1 coordinate 67,362,498, forward strand.
TTACATTCCTAACAACAGTGTGTGAAGGTTCCCTTTTCTCCACATCCTCTCCTTCACTTGTTGTCTTTCTGATGAAAGCCTTTCTGAAAAGTGTGAAGTGGTATTTCATTGCAGTGAACAATTTTTTGACATTTTATTTTTTGAGTAAAAATTCATGAATAGGATGCAATTTATTGTATGTAAACTATAAATCAATAACGTTGATTTTCTAAAAAAAAATGATGCATACCACTGGAGGTCCCTTGGGTGGTTAACCCTTCTCACTGGTCTAACAGTGACCACACGACAGCAGACTTGAACTCCAGGGCAAGATCTGTGATATAACTTTAAATTACTCCTATGGGGCACAAGAAATTACTTGAACAAATATAAATTTACCACATGCTTAGGAAGGATCAATCAGTATGTCAAAGATGTCAATTTTCCTTAAGTTAACATGGGTTTTTTCATCTGTATATGTATGTCTAGACATGCTGGTTCTAATTTTTTTTAACAATAAGACAATAAATAAACAATAATATTTAGAAGAATTGTAATGAAAATAATGAAGGGCCAACATTCCTTTCACATATTAAAACATAAAACTATAGTAATTTAAAAGGTGGTACTGAAATCAATGGAAAATAATAGAAGATTCAGAAATAGATCTAAATACAAACAAAAAATGTGGTAATAAAGGTGATAGTTCTAATCAGTGGGGAAAAGATGAATTATTTAATAAATGGTATTGCAACATCTGGGTAACCATCTGGGAAATCAAGGGAACACCCATGTCTTACAACTTACATAAGGACAAATGACAAATGGATCAAAATGTATGTATAAAAAATGGAAGAAACCATCAAAGTACTAGAATAAATAAAGGTGAAAAAATGTCAATATAAGAAGTGAGGAATCCTTTTCTAAGACAAAAATCCAGAAACCATGCATAAAGGGGCAGGAGGGGAATATATACATACATATACATACATATATACATATATGATAAATCTGGCTACCCACACACTCAAAATACCATGAGAAAAATCAAAATGCGAGTGCCAGAAATACTCAAACTACATCCCAAAGGGACATACAAATCACTGGTAGACAAATAACTCAATAGAAAAATGGATAGAAGATTTGAACAACCAGTTCACAGATAAATAAACATGCATTCATGCATTCATCTTAGACATATAAAAATATGCTCAACTTCACTCTTATTAAGGAAAAACAAATTAGAAACCCACCAAGATATCATTTTTAATCTAGTAGACTGGCAAAAATCAAAAAGATTGATAACACATTAGGATGGTTAAGATTCAGATAAACAAGTTCTCTCACATAGTCCTTGTGGGACTGAAAATTAGTACAGCACTTATGGTGGATAATTTGGCAGTATCTATCAAAATCATGAGTATACATACCTTTTGCCTTGGGATTTTCCTCTTCTCAGAATTAATCCTTACAGATATTTTCACACATGGGAATTACACTGTACCAGGTCATTCTGTGTAACACTGTAATATGAAAAGATTGGAAACCATCTAAATATCCATCAATAGGTGACTGGTTAAATAAGGTACCATACATACATACAGAGGAAAGTCACATGATTGTTAAAAATAATAACAAAGCTCTTAATGAACTAATATGAAAACACCTCTGAGATAAATTAAATGAAAAAAGTATAAGACCACGGACATGGTCTTCTACCATGAGTGTGCCAGGGATAGAAAAGAATAGATGCTTGTTGAGATACACATACACATATGTATATAAAACCTCAAATGGTCACAAGGATCTGACAACAGTTACCTCTGGAGAGAAGGACGGACTGGGGGATAGAAGAGAGTTTTCACTGTATATAACCGTTTATTGCTCTCGAATTCTGGACTATGTCATCATATTACCTATTCATAAACATTTAAATATATAAAATTAAACAGAAATCAAAGAGAACACAGGAGGTCAGTGGACAGAACTGAACCTAACAAATCCAACCAGCAGCCCCTACACTAGGCCAAGGCCGCCTCAGGGGGTGATGACAGTTAGGTTTGGTGGCAAGTCAGAGAGGGTCCCCTGCCAGGCTCGAGTTGGCGGGGAGCTCTCCTAGTGAGTGACTGAATGTTCCTGATCTGTCACCAGACCCCCGGGCTGGAGAAGCCACCATCACTGTCTCTCCTGCCCACAGAACAGGCAGCTGTGGGCCTGGTCATCCCTCCTACACAGCACCTGCCAGGTGCAGGAGTGACAGGCTCTCAGGTGGGGCTCCTGACACCTGAAGTGAGCCCCTCCCCTCCAGGGGCTCTGGGCTTCTGTAGAATAACCCCCTCTGAGGAGGACTGCATGCGAGGACCGCGCTCTTGGACCTTACCAGCCTCTGCGGACCCAACTCTCTACCTCCTTCCCTGCTGAGGCCGCCCCACGAGCAAGACCTTCTTCTTTTGTGTGGTGAGAACTTATAAGATCTAGTCTTTTAGGCCCCTTCCAACTGCATCCCCTGCAGTGGTCTCCAAGGGGCTGACGCTTGGCCCACACAATCACGCAGCAGACTACACATCACCCAGTCTCAAGGGCTCTCTCTTTCAGGATAGATGCAGAGCTGCCTTAGTTTACCCCACACAGGACACACAGCGAAATCTGACCGCCTTCCGGGATAGCCCTGGCCTAAAGCACCCGTCCAGGAGAGCTGCTGAAGAGCGTGGTCCCCAACATCACAAGCTCTGCCACCTCCATTAGAAAGCAGTGGAATCCATCTGTAGATGCCGCGGACAGATCCGCGCCCTCAGATTTCACCTACCTCACTGGGCCCTAAATTCTTTTACTGTCGAATTTCAGATACACAGAATTAGATTAGTGATAATACTTAGTTCATATCGCACCGATACCATGACATCCACCAGTTCTCCAGGGGAACCCCAGGAGGTGAGGGATGAGAGGTGGGTCCATGACCTGGAGAAGCTGACAACGGTGCCCTTGAGAGCTTCCTCTCTTCCAGCCAATGGCAATGCACTGACATTTACCGGCATTGGGTCACATGGATTTACAGACTATATTATCTCCTTTTAACTTAAGTAACCCTCCCAAAATATCATAAAATTGGGCCTCAAAGGGGCCTTGGATCAAAGATAACACTAACAGAGCAAGCACAATTGAACAACAAAAAACATGCAAACCTGATATATCTCCTGCCAGTTTACAAGGTTGAAAACAGCAACCATCCAATAATCAGGTCTGACAAACAGTCAGCCAAAAAGCCTTGAATTTTCAAGAAAACTATTAGAGATATATTGCTTGCACACACTATTGTTAACTATCAACATCACCTCAAGTATACACTAAGCCTTAAAATATTAGCTATGACACTATAAGGCAAGACATTTCAATAGCTCTGTGTGTATGTGTGTGTGTGTGTGTTCGTTTAGAATAAAAAGGCATCAGAGAAATTCCTTTTTTTGTAAGAAAAAGTTCAGAATAATCTTTTATGTCAATAGCAAACTATAAATTATTCAATCTTGATCATGTTTGACTTAAGAGTGCATGAGATATTGTATACAGATTGTTTCTCCAAGTTGCTGAACATTTCCTGACTTTATTTCTAAGAAGACTGCCTATTTAAAACAAAAAACAAAAAAAACTTTAGAAATAGTGAATGACAATTAATGCTAGGGTGTTCTGAGTATCTTGCATCTGATTCATCAATAAGAGACAAAAGAAAGGCTGTACTCAACTCTCAGAATTTGGTGAGGATATTATATGTCCAACAATCTACTTAGAACATCCATTTAGCACATAATTTATAATTAAGTGTATAGTTGTTTATCACTGTTCAATGCCAGGCCATGAGCAGAAAATGACAATGGTGAGAATTATATTGTTGTTTTGAAGAGAAGTCAGAAATTATTTTTAAATTCCTCCTTCACAAAGTTGAAACAGAAATTCATTCTGTTGCATTTTTTAGGCTCCAAACCCAGAAAGCAAATTTATCTGATAGGTGGATTACGTACTTAGGAACAGCTTAAATCTCAGGGTCATTAAATATCTTAACACCTTTCATATTTGGCCTCAAAAAAGTATTTTGTTGTTCACTGAGCTGATCAGCTCACAGTTTAATGTGACCAAATATCACCTACTCCTCCTATTCAGCCCGCCAGGGCAGGAATGATTACTCTCTTCTTGCATGCTTGTGACACTTCATACATAAATGTAGTATGGCATTGCCCACAAAGAGCCATCATCATGACTCTTATTGCTCTGCACCTAACTAGATGAAATTCTTCTAAGTGTGAAGCCACTTTTCATTTCTTTCCTGCATCTCCCAGAGTGACTGACACATAGTAGACATCAGTAAGTGTCTATAAAATTAATGTATTTTACTGAACTATCTGTACTATTTCTGAGCTTCTTTAGATTTCGGTGGATATATATTCTGTATCTACCAAGTAACCTGCAAGACTGTGAGTTTCAAGAGGGGCTCAGAGTAAGAGCAGATTCTTTATTGGGTACAGGCTGTCACTCAGGCCTATGACCCAACAGATTCAATGGTACTCAAAGTTTTTTGGAATAGGAAATCTCAGTAAGAGAATCACAGCATAGTCCCATAGAGTTTTGAAGCAAAGCTGTGCCTTTCTGAGCTGATAACTATTCTTCCTTTGAGAAGAAAACCCTGGCATGCCTCAAGGACTTCACAGAGTCTAAACACTTGACTGTGTGTTTGGTTCCCCACAGAGCCAAGTCTGAGATGGAGACTGGTGTACAGGAGGCATACTGGGGACTGCACTTGGGTGCAACAACAGTAAGAGAGTGAAAGAGTCAGGACTGGGCAAGGGGAGGAGTTGAACTGTGATGCAGTTGCAACAGAGGCCTCAGTTGATCACACAGGGAGTTCTGGAGTTGGGATGTTTCTATAAAGTTGTCTTGCCTTGAAGAGGAAAGGGAACCAGGTATTGCCACATCACCCAGGTACTGGATGTGGTCTTTGCCCCAGGGAGGGGAGCATAACTTTGAGCAAGGCTGCTTCCATGGGCTCTGGGAAATTTCCAGAAGGGGATCAACTGTGATCATGTTCTCATAATAGCGTCATTACAGCAGGGTAATGAGTGTCTCAGTCCTGGATTGGGGCCTATGGGCAGGGCGCCATAGGATCCACTATATCATGGACTCTGAGTGACTATATTGCTTGAGCTTCCTGTCATGAATTGAGTGCTCTCTGATCCACTAAGCCATAAGGGTTGGTGTGTACAGAAACAATTTCTTTTCAAATGGAAGTGGTATCTATGAGATCAGGTTCAAGTAGATCTGTATGGCATAAGCAAGTTACATCTACCACCTTCTGCTGTAGTGCTGGTGCTCCTTCACCTCACACCTGTGCCCTTATGAGGACCTCCCTTTGCCTAGTTGATAGAGAAAGAAAGAACTTGAGCCTGGTTTACAGGTGCTCTAGCCAGAAGTGGATGCTGCCATATTACAGTCTAATTAGGCATGACGTTCAAGGATAGTGGTGAAGGAAATTCCAGCCAGTAGACAGAGCTTGGAGCAGTTCTTATGACTGTTCACTACAGGAGAAGAATAACCTGAGAAATGGATCTACACTGAGTTTGGGACAGTGGCTAACACCTGGTTAGGGACTTGGAAAGAATAAGAATGTAAGGTTGGTGACAAGAAAGTTTGTGTAAGAGGAATGAGGCTGGACATCGGAAATAAGCATCGAGTGTGGGGATATTTGTGTCCCATGTTAAAGTTCGCTAGAGGGCATCCATTGCAGAGGAGTCACTTAATACTACGGTGGCCACATCCACCAAATGGAATTATGAATCTAGATTGGATCAGCTAACAGCAGAAACCAAGGCTAAACACCATTTCCCAGGAGGACCCATTAATAGTCAACTACCCATTAGCAACTGTGCTATATTGGACTCATCAGTTTGTCCTAAATGGGATAAATTACTATTTGGGAGTATTGGTTTGTCTTCCCTGCCTTCCATGCTTTTGCAAGCATACCATCTGTGGAATTAGAGAAAATCTTATTTACCATTATTAAATCCCATACGAGAGAGATTGGTTCAAGATGGCAGAGTAGAAGGACGTGCACTCACTCCCTCTTGCAAGAGCACTGGAATCACAACTAACTGCTGAACAATCATCAACAGGAAGACACTGGAACTCACCAAAAAAGACACCCCACATCCAAAGACAAAGGAGAAGCCACAATGAGACGGTAGAAGGGGCGCAATCACAATAAAATCAAATCCCATAACCACTGGGTGGGTGGCTCACAAACTGGAGAACACTTATACCACAGAAGTCCACCCACTGGAGTGAAGGTTCTGAGCCCCACGTCAGGCTTCCCAACCTGGGGGTCCAGCAACGGGAGGAGGAATTCCTAGAGAATCGACTTTGAAGGCTGGATTTGAAGGATTTGATTGCAGGACTTCGACAGGACTGGGGGAAACAGAGACTCCACTCTTGGAGGGAACACACAAAGTAGTGTGCGCATCGGGACCCAGGGGAAGGAGCAGTGACCCCAGAGGAGACTGAACCAGACCTACCTGCTAGTGTTGGAGGGTTTCCTGCAGAGGCGGGGGGTGGCTCTGTCTCACCGTGAGGACAAGGACACTGGCAGCAGAAGTTCTGGGAAGTACTCCTTGGCATGAGCCCTCCCAGAGTCTGCCATTAGTCCTCCCAGAGTCTGCCATTAGCCCCACCAAAGAGCCCGGTAGTCTCCAGTGTTGGGTCGCCTCAGGCCAAACAACCAACAGGGAGGGAACTCAGCCCCACCCATCAGCAGACAAGCGGATTAAAGTTTGACTGAGCTCTGCCCACCAGAGCAACACCCAGCTCTACCCACCACCAGTCCCTCCCATCAGGAAACTTGCACAAGCCTCTTAGATAGCCTCAACCACCAGAGGGCAGACAGCAGAAGCAAGAAGAATTACAATCCTGCAGCCTGTGGACAAAAACCACATTCACGGAAAGATAAACAAGATGAAAAGGCAGAGGGCTATGTACCAGATGAAGGAACAAAATAAAACCCCAGAAAAACAACTAAATGAAGTGGAGAGAGGCAACCTTCGAGAAAAAGAATTCAGAATAATGATAGTGAAAATGATACAAGACCTCAGAAAAAGAACGGAGGCAAAGATCGAGAAGATGCAAGAAATGTTTAACAAAGACCTAGAAGAATTAAAGAGCAAACACCTAGAAGAATTAAAGAACAAACAAACAGAGATGAACAATACAATAACTGAAATGAAAAATACACTAGAAGGAATCAACAGCAGAATAACTGAGGCAGAAGAACGGATAAGTGACCTGGAAGACAGAATGGTGGAATTCACTGCCACAGAACAGAATAAAGAAAAAAGAACGAAAAGAAATGAAGCCACCCTAAGAGATCTCTGGGACAACATTAAATACAACAACATTCGCATTATAGGGGTCCCAGAAGGAGAAGAGAGAGAGAAAGGACCCGAGAAAATATTTGAAGAGATTATAGTTGAAAAATTCCCTAACATGAGGAAAGAAATAGCCACCCAAGTCCAGGAAGTGCAGAGAGTCCCAGGCAGGATAAACCCAAGGAGAAACACACTGAGACACATAGTAATCAAATTAATAAAAATTAAAGACAAAGAAAATTATTGAAAGCCACAAGGGAAAAACGACAAATAACATACAAGGGAACTCCCATAAGGTTAACAGCTGATTTCTCAGCAGAAACTCTACAAGCCAGAAGGGAGTGGCATGACATATTTAAAGTGATGAAAGGGAAGAACGTACAACCAAGATTACTCTAGCCGGCAAGGATCTCATTCAGATTCGATGTAGAAATCAAAAGCTGTACAGACAAGCAAAAGCTAAGAGAATTCAGCACCACCAAACCAGCTTTACAACAAATGCTAAAGGAACTTCTCTAAGTGAGAAACACAAGAGAAGTAAAGGACCTACAAAAACAAACCCAAAACAATTAAGAAAATGGTCATAGGAACATACATATCGATAATTACCTTAAACGTGAATGGATCAAATGCTCCAACCAAAAGACACAGGCTCACTGAATGGATACAAAAACAAGACCCATATATATGGTGTCTACAAGAGACCCACTTCAGACCTAGGGACACATACAGACTGAAAGTGAGGGGATGGAAAAAGATAGTCCATGCAAGTGGACATCAAAAGAAAGCTGGAGTAGCAATACTCATATCAGATAAAATAGACTTTAAAATAAAGAATGTTACAAGAGACAAGGAAGGACATTATGTAATGATCAAGGGATCAATCCAAGAAGAAGATATAACAATTATAAATATATATGCACCCAACATAGGAGCACCTCAATACATAAGGCAACTGCTAACAGCTATAAAAGAGGAAATTGACAGTAACACAATAATAGTGGGGGACTTTTAACACCTCACTTACACCAATGGACAGATCATCCAAACAGAAAATTAATAAGGAAACACAAGCTTTAAATGACACAATAGACCAGATAGATTTAATTGATATTTATAGGACATTCCATCCAAAAACAGCAGATTACACTTTCTTCTCAAGTGCACATGGGACATTCTCCAGGATAGGTCACATCTTGGGTCACAAATCAAGCCTCAGTAAATTTAAGAAAATTGAAATCATATCAAGCATCTTTTCTGACCACAACGCTATGAGATTAGAAATCAATTACAGGGAAAAAAATGTAAAACACACAAACACATGGAAGCTAAACAATACGTTACTAAATAACCAACAGATCACTGAAGAAATCAGAAAATACCTAGAGACAAATGACAACAAAAACATGACGATACAGCACCTATGGGATGCAGCAAAAGCAGTTCAAAGAGGGAAGTTTAGAGCAATACAATCCTACCTCAAGAAACAAGAGAAACCTCAAAAAAACAATCTAACCTTACACCTAAAGGAACTAGAGAAAGAAGAACAAACAAAACCCAAAATTAGTAGAAGGAAAGAAATCATAAAGATCAGAGCAGAAACAAATGAAACAGAAACAGAGAAAACAATAGCAAAGATCAATAAAACTAAAAGCTGGTTCTTTGAGAAGATAAACAAAATTGATAAAGCTTTAGCCAGACTCATCAGGAAAAAGAGGGAGAGGACTCAATAAGATTAGAAATGAAAAAAGAGAAGTTACAACAGACATCGCAGAAATACAAAGCATCCTAAGAGACTACTACAAGCAACTCTATGTCAATAAAATGGACAACCTGGAAGAAATGGACAAATTCTTAGAAAGGTATAACCTTCCAAGACTGAACCAGGAAGAAATAGAAAATATGAACAGACCAATCACAAGTAATGAAATTGAAACTGTGATTAAAAATCTTCCAACAAACAAAAGTCCAGGACCAGATGGCTTCACAGGTGAATTCTATCAAACATTTAGGGAAGAGCTAACACCCATCCTTTTCAAACTCTTCCAAAAAATTGCAGAGGAAGGAACACTCCCAAACTCATTCTATGAGGCCACCATCACCCTGATACCAAAACAAGACAAAGATACTACAAAAAAAGAAAATTACAGACCAATATCACTGGTGAATATAGATACAAAAGTCCTCAACAAAATACTAGCGAACAGAATCCAACAACACATGAAAAGGATCATACACCATGATCAAGTGGGATTTATCCCAGGGATGCAAGGATTCTTCAATATATGCAAATCAATCAATGTGATATACCATATTAACAAATTGAAGAATAAAAACCATATGATCATCTCAATAGATGCAGAAGAACCTTTTGACAAAATTCAACACCCATTTATGATAAAAGCTCTCCAGAAACTGGGCATAGAGGGAATCTACCTCAACATAATAAATGCCGTGTATGACAAACCCACACCAAACATCATTCTCAATGGTGAAAAACTGAAAACATTTCCTCTAAGACCAGGAACAAAACATGGTTGTCCACTCTCACCACTATTATTCAACATAGTTATGGAAGTCCTAGCCATGGCAATCAGAGAAGAAAAAGAAATAAAAGGAATACAAATTGGAAAAGAAGAAGTAAAATTGTCACTGTCTGCAGATGACATGATACTATACATAGAGAATCCTAAAGATGCCACCAGAAAACTATGAGCTAATCAATGAATTTGGTAAAGCTGCAGGATACAAAATTAATGCACAGAAATCTCTTGCATTCCTATACACTAATGATGAAAAATCTGAAAGAGAAATTAAGGAAACACTCCCATTTACCACTGCAAGAAAAAGAATAAAATACCTAGGGAGAAAAAAGACCTGTATGCAGAAAACTATAAGACACTGGTGAAAGAAATTAAAGATGATACAAACAGATGGAGAGATATACCATGTTCTTGGATTGGAAGAATCAATATTGTGAAAATGACTACACTGTTCAAAGCTATCTACAGATTCAGTGCAATCCCTATCAAATTACCAATGGCATTTTTTTACAAAACTAGAACAAAAAATCTTAAAATTTGTATGGAGACACAAAAGACCCCAAATAGCCAAAGCAGTCTTGAGGGAAAAACACGGAGCTGGAGGAATCAGACTCCCTGACTTCAGACTTTACTACAAAGCTACAGTAATCAACATAATATGGTACTGGCACAAAAACAGAAATATAGATCAATGGAACAGGATATAAACCCACGCACCTATGGTCAACTAATCTATGACAAAGGAGGCAAGGATATACAATGGAGAAAAGACAGTCTCTTCAATAAGTGGTGCTGGGAAAACTGGACAGCTACATGTAAAAGAATGAAATTAGAACACTCCCTAACACCATACACAAAAATAAACTCAAAGTGGATTAGAGACCTAAATGTAAGACTGCACACTATACAACTCTTAGAGGAAAACATAGGAAGAACACTCTTTGACATAAATCACAGCAAGATCTTTTTTGATCCACCTCCTAGAGTAATGGTAATAAAAACAAAAATAAACAAATGGGACCTAATGAAACTTAAAAGCTTTTGCAAAGCAAAGGAAACTATAAACAAGACGAAAAGACAACCCTCAGAATGGGAGAAAATATTTACAAACAAATCAACGGACAAAGGATTAATCTCCAAAATATATAAACAGCTAATGCAACTCAATATTTAAAAAACAAACAACCCAATCAAAAAATGGGCAGAAGACCTAAATAGACATTTCTCCAAAGAAGACATACAGATGGCCAAGAAGCACATGAAAAGCTGCTCAACATTGCTAATTATTAGAGAAATGTAAATCAAAACTACAATGAGGTGTCACCTCACACCAGTTAGAATGGGCATCATCAGAAAATCTACAGACAACAAATCCTGGAGAGGGTGTGGAGAGCAGGGAACCCTCTTGCACTGTCTGTGGGAATGTAAATTGATACAGCCACTATGGAGAACAGTATGGAAGTTCCTTAAAAAACTAAAAATAGAATTACCATATGACCCAGCAATCTCACTACTGGGCATATCCAGAGAAAACCATAATTCAAAAAGACACATGCACCCCAATGTTCATTGCAGCACTATTTACAATAGCCAGGTCATGGAAGCAACCTAAATGCCCATCGACAGATGAATGGATAAAGAAGATGTGGTACATATATGCAATGGAATATTACTCAGCCATGAAAAGGAACGAAATTGGGTCATTTGTAGAGTCATGGATGGATCTAGAGACTGTCATACAGAGTAAAGTAAGTCAGAAAGAGAAAAACAAATATCGTATATTAATGCATATATGAGGAACCTATAAAAATGGTACAGATAAACCAGTTTGCAGGGCAGAAATAGAGACACAGATGTAGAGAACAAACGTATGGACACCAAGGGTGGAAAGTGGGGGTGGGGGGTGGGATGAATTGGAAGATTGGGATTGACATATATACACTAATATGTATAAAATGGATAACTAATAAGAACCTGCTGTATAAAAAATTAAATAAAATAAAATTCAAAAAAATCCCATATGACATTTATTTTTTACCAAAATACTCACTTCATAGCAATAGAAATGCATCAATAGACCCCTGCCTATGAAATTCACTGGTCTTATCACCATACCCCATCACCCAGAAGCAGGTGCCCTAATAGAACAGAGAATGACCTGCTAAAGACTTTTTGTGGTGTCTACTGGGAGATAACACCTGCAAGGCTGAAGTGCTGCCCTGAAGGGTCTGAGAACTAAGATGTAAAACTGGAAGTGGTTACTCTCACTGTTACACCTGATAAATCACTGGAAGAGCTCTTGTTTCCCATCCGCAAACCTTGGGCTCTGCTACTTTTGTGATCTAGGTCCTCAGGAGAAGTATTATTTCTTCAGGAGATAAAATAATTAAATGTGAAGTTGAGTATGCCATCTGACCATTTAGGATTCCTCAGGTCACGGAATTGTCAGGCTGAGAAAGGAGAATTTACTGTCTGGGGTTATTGGTATCAATCATCAAGGGAAAACTAGGTTGCTGCTATACATCTGGTGCAGGAATGACCATATCTGGGACCTGGGAGAGTCAATGGGGTGCCATTTAGAATCTGGAAATAGTTAAAGAATAGTAATTGCATGTCCAATATTAAAGTTCAATTAAAGACTAAAGTAACCCAATAAAGCCATGGAAAAACAAGGATTCAGACCACTTGGGTATGAAGGTATTTTCATCAAGTAAATAACCCCAAAGAGCCCCAAATAGCCAAGGTACTGACTGAGGGACCAGGGCCCTTCATGGATTTGCAATGGGAGGTTCTGGAGGGAGATTATAATGTGGGAGGGAGAAAATCCAGCCCTCCTCACATCAGGTGGCATCTTCAGAAGTAGCTGAATTTCCTCCATTGTTCTAGTTCCCACTGGAGAGGTCTGCCATGATCATAGCTTCTACCAGGTGACCCTGGCCCTGGGCTCTGGTTACACTGCATTTTCCCTCTCTCCTTATACCTAACACTTTAGTGCCTTCTTGCTGTTGCTAATCTTTGGGTCATCTTATTTCCCTTATTTTATTTCTCAGCTTTCCTATCACTTTTGTGACCAATTCCCTGCATTAAATTCCTTCTGTTCTAAGGTTTCATGTGGTTTCTATTTCTTTTTTTTAATTGAACTATAGTGGATTGTCTATTTCTTAATTAGACCCTGACAATTAACTGTTCATGAAGAGGGAACTGGTTAAAGGATGATAATGATGATAACAATAGTTTATATATATTAAGAATTTACTAAGATCCAGGTCCTGTGCTAGAGATTTTATATGCATTAACTAATTTAATCCTCTCAATAACTCTAAAAGGTATCCCCATTTTTTTCAAACGGCGGCACAACTTGCTTGAAGTTACACAGTCAGTGGCCCAAGTGAGACTTGAACACAAGTCTGTGTGACACTAAATTCATATTCATCATAGTCATTCATCACCATAATGTATATTGTACAAACATCAAAACAATATTTTCAAAAAATAAATATACAGAAAAATGTCCCTAATATAATATTAAGTTTTTAAAAGTAAGATAGAAAACTCCACGTATGGGATCCTAAGAGTTTTTTTAAAAATCTGATATGTATTTATCTTATAAATGGTACTGGATATGTCAAAACCAGCCATTTCTACATGGAATTACAGGCCATTTTTATTTTCCTTCATATGCGCCTATCTACTTTTCTGAATTTTTCCCTTTTAAAAAATGGATGCGTATGATCCTGTATTAGTCAGGATTAGGTATGACACCTCCAAGACTTCATCAAAGACCCAGACCCATGCCCTCTTGTGGCTCCATCCACCTCGGTGTGCCACCTAGGGCCTTCCCATTCTCATACCAGCAGCAGGAAAGAGAAAGGGAGCACCCTGCCCTTTGAAGGAGGCTTCCCGGAAATGGCATACACTTCTTGTTTCCATAGCATTGACCAGAAGTTAGTCACAAGGTCACCCCGGGCTACAAGGGAGGCAGTAAATATAGCCATTCAGCTGAGTGACAATGTAGGTTCAGTTAGTTAAGAATGGATGTGCAGGGACTTCCCTGGCGGTCCAGTGGTTAAGACTTCGCCTTCCAATGCAGGGGTTGTGGGTTCGATCCCTGGTCGGGGAGCTAAGATCCCACATGCTTCACGGCCAAAACACCAAAACATAAAACAGAAGCAATATTGTAACAAATTCAATAAAGACTTTAAAAATGGTCCACATCAAAAAAAAATCTTAAAAAAAAAAAGAATGGTTGTGCAGGCTATTGGCATTCTCTTGCACAGACCCTTATAATCAGTATAAAATAAAAAATAAATTCTGTTGCTTTAATTGCTCAACTCTACTGAACAGTTTCTAACTAACTGGGTTCCATTTATATCCAAACAGAGATGTTTAACCTTTCAGCCTTTACAGAGGGTGTAGTACATGGGGGAGTGAGTTTTTAAAATAAACTTTTAATTTTGGAAAAATTTTAGACTTACAGAAAATTGCAAATGTAGTACAGAGAGCTCTTCATTTACCCAGTTTCAGTTTCTCCAAATACCGTCATCTTAAATTACCATGGTGCATTTGTCAGAACTAAAAAGGCAACGTTGGTACATTATCATCATCTAAACTCCAGATTTTATCAGATTTCACCAGTTTGTTCTTTTTCTGTTCCAGGAGCTAATGCAAGATCCCACATTACATTTAGTTATCATTTCTCCCTAGTCTCCTCTAGTCAGTGAGTTTCTCAAGTCTTTCCTTTTTAAATTTTTGTTTCTAATGACCTCAACAGTTTTAAGAAGTACATGTCAGGTATTTGTAGAATGTCCCTCAGTCTGGGTTTGTCAGATGTTTTCTCAAGGTTAGACTGGGATTACAGGTTTGGAGGAAGCACAGCACAGAGGTGAAGTGCCCTTCCCATTACATGCTATCAGGGGTACCTGGTACCCCTGATACCCCTGGTATCTACACAACATCACTGATGATGTTGACCTTCATCACTTGATAAAGGTGGTGTTTGCAAGATTTCTATACTATAAAGTTATTATTTTTTCCTTTCCTATATGCTACCCTTTGGAAGTAAGTAACAGCCCAGGCCATACATGAAGTAGGAGGTGGGGTTATCGACATATATTATTTGGGATTCCTCTGTAAAGAAGGGTTGTCTCTTCTCACTGGGGGAGTAAAATGCATTGCTTTTGCTTCAAGACATTAACAAGTGATAAGAATATCTTACAGGCATTGTGGTCAGTTCTGGGATACCCTGATATATCCCTAGTTTCAAAGAACATATGATCTTGTCAAGGACAAAAAAATATAATGAAAGAGTCATAGTCCAAAGTGAGAGGTGATCTAAAGAGGTGTATGTACCATGGAGCCCGGATTGCTCAGGTGAGAGAGGGTTTATTCTCTGGGAGAGAGATGGTCAGAAAAAGCCTCCAGGATGAAAGGACATATGAGGTTAAATACATTTATCTGGTTAAGTAAATTGGAGATCCCATTAACCATTATCCAAAAAAGGGGACAAAAAGCTGGTCTGCAGGCCATGAAACTGCCAGTGTTTGGTTTGCTGAATTTGAGGTGGGAATGTCCAGTAGACATTTGGAAATTCTGACCTGGGTCCTGGGAAGAGGAAGGAGTTTCAGAGACAGATTTGGAAATTTCCCCTGGGATGGGCAGAGGATCAGGGGGGGCCTCGAGAGGGGTTAAGTCTTTATAAGAGAGCATGAAGAGTGAAAAGGGGTGGCAAAAGGAGAAAAGGAAAGGAAACAAGGGTCCCTCCTACTTATAAGGTTTCTCAACACACATACTCTACTAAGATACTCGGACAGGCAGAGGCTTGCACCTTCATTATGCTGTGAAGCAAGATCACATTTACTGGAAGAAATGAAGTATGTGTGGATGGAAATCAGGCTGCACCCAATCTCAAAGCAAATACTCTACACAAGGATTTTTCAATGACTTAATGGTTGTGTGATGGATGATACTGAGCATGACTTCTATCTCCCTGGACCCTTGTGGCAAGATCTCCATGCAAGATTAAAACCAAGGAAAGATGTCTCTTTCTTGACTTTAAAATGTTCAGGTACGTGTTTGTGCTGATTATGTTATATCTGCTCAACATAGACAATACATGAAATTAAGAAACAAGTAGTAAAAGTTACTCATAATCCCTCCCCACAAAATGATCAACTACAACTAGAAGTTTTATATATGAACACACACACATATACATACAACAAATAGATATCATAATATAATACATTTATACTGTGGAAAAAAATTTTAAATGATAGATAATTGTGTGTAAAAACTAATGTATATAACCTCTTGGAGATTTTTTTAATACCTGTCTTTGCATATCTTATTTTTTAACCAAAAAATGGAAGCATAGTGTGTACATTGTTTTATAACTCTCCTTTAAAAAATATTATCATTAATCATTATTATTACCATCATGAACATTAATATTTATTGCAACATGTACTTTTAGGGAGGTATCATTATCCTCATTTTACAGATAAAGAAATCATGGATGACAGACATTAAGTAAATGGTGATCCAGAGCCATTTTAACCCAGTCTTGCAGAGTCCAAACCCATGGAGTTTACGTCAATACATGCTCATTTAGAATATTAGTTTAAAATTAATTGTTCAATTTATTAAAATTACAAATATACTGTATAGCACAGGGAACTCTATTCAATACTCTGTAATGACCTATATGGGAATAGAATCTTAAAAAAGAGTGGATATATGCATATGTATAACTGATTCACTTTGCTATAGAGCAGAAACTAACACATTGTAAATCAACTATACTCCAATAAAAATTAATTTAATAAGTAAATAAATAAAATTACAAATACAATTATTCAATTTACAATATTAATCACTTTCTTATTTTCCTTATAAGTGTAGAAAATTTTAATAATCATTAATAAGGAGCTTGTATTAATTTTGGTCCTATTTACAAATTTAATTAAACGCTTCAGTTATTTCAAATTGAATTTTGAATCTAATATAGTCAATTTCCTTTTTAAGTATTTCAGTATCTGATTTACAGGGAGACCTCTCTGAAGTATTTAAGAATATTTGTAAATCCAGTAAGTTAAATATAAATATGAATCTAAAATGCCTTTAATTGTTTCCATACTGTTTACAAAATGAGATTTAAACATTAAGTGACAAATTTAAACAAATTATTTAATTACACATTATAAGTTAGAATTGCAATCCTAGCATGCCAAATTCTATGAAACATTACAAACACCTAAAGTACCAAACAGAAACAAATTCATTAAAATATAAATATTATTACTGCTTGTTTGATTTACTTCTTCATCTTTATAATGATTTCTAAATAACTTTGAATCAAAACACACCTATCTGGTTCTAGGTTATGGAATGGAGGAGTAGCCTGTATTAGATTAACTCTCTTGCCAATAACAATTGTAAATCCTGGACAAAATATAAAAAACAACTGTGTGAAGGCACTGGAGAGCAACCCAAAGAAGAGAGAAATGGGAAGGATATTACCCTTGAAGAAGAGAAGCTCACTGGGTGAGACCGACATTTAATCACCTTTTCCCCTTGGGGCATTTCATAGTTTACTGAAGTGCCTAGGCAAATAGAGCTCAAGCAGAGAGTAGCAGTTTTACTAGTATGAGACAGAATTCAGAGTTTTGGAAATGATCCAGAAGCACTGGAAATCAGGGAGCAGGAAGGGGCAGGGGAGAGAACGACCCAGAAAGGAATCAGTCACAAAAGAAGGAGATCCAAAATTTTAATATAAATATCCCTTTAATCCTTGACTGATTCCTAAATTGTGTATGCACAGGACAAGACTTCAAGAAACTCAGCAAAAAAGAGGCTAAGGAACTGAGCTGAGATTTTAGCAGCTGCCTAGGACTCAGGAGTTTAAGTTTGGCATTTAAGTCCAACCAAAATAGAGGAGCTTGGCAAACAGCTAGAGCTTTCCACTGACATTCCTGAAGAGCTACACCTTAGGAGCAAAGACCACATCTGAGGACCAAGGGAAAAACTGAATATGCCTTCTCTAATGAAGGCTAAAACTAAGCCCCCAAGGATCAAGATAATCTGCAAGTAATTTAACTGTTGCCACAACAAAATGCAATATTCTTTAGAGGAAGATAACTTAATCCAGATTTTCTATAACATATTGTATACAATGGCCCATAAGTGACTCATATGTTTGATTTGGAATTAGCTGAAACAAGTATAATAAATATGATAGAGAAACTATAGGAAAATGTAGCCACAGTGGATGAACAAACAGGGAATCTCAATGGAGAAATGAGAAACGTTTTTTAAAGAACCAGATAGAAATTCCAGAATTCTAGAAATTCTAGAGGCATAACCTAAATCTAATCATGAGAAATTATCAGACAAATTCAAATTGACTGATATTCTACAAAATAATTGCCCTGTAATATTTTAAAATATCAAAGCCATGAAAGTCAAGGAAACACAAAAAAACTGTTTTATAATGCTCAGCATACAGATTCTCTATATTAGATTAATACTCATCATAGTCATTCATCACCATAATGCATATTACAAGCCATCAAAACTATTTTGAAGAATATATAGAGAAAAATGTTTATGGTATAATACTAGCTTCTTAAAAGTAAGATTAAAAACTCAATGTATAAGATCCTAAGAGTTTTATATTTTAACCTAATAGCTATCTATCTAGCTATCTCATAAATATACTAGATATGATGATAAAGAACACCCTTATTTACACAAGATTGCCAGCTAACAAATGTAAAAGTAATGATAAAAATTATCATTTTACTACAACTGAAAAAAATTAATTCAGGCAAGCTTGTCAATGGATGCCAAAGCATTTGAATGAAAGGTTGGTTGGGAACCAGCTATTCACATAGTTCATGAGTATCACACACAGGTGTGATATTAACAAGAGGGAAAAATTTACATTGGAGGAATCAGGTTGTCAACACCTTAACACAATGATCAATCTTATCATCCTTCATGGTAAGACAGCAAGACATATATGCTGCCTGGTGTGATGTAATATGCACAACACAGTAGTACCTGAATGTTCTTTCCAAAAATATGTAACCTGAGTTTAACTGATTATTTATATCTAATTTCATTTAATGAGAAATCTGGGGATGGAGGAACAGGTTAAATTGACACCATGAGGAGTCAACCAAACAAATCCAGAAGGTAGAAGATACTGCTGGACAAATGCCCGAGTCCCTTGAAAAAACATCCCATGATGAAAAAAATGCAGTCTCCTGACTGTTCTCGATTTTAGAAGACTTTAAGACATGTAACCATGTTACATTGGCCCTTGATTGGATTTTGGTTTGAATAAATTAAATTTTAAATATAGTTTTGGGATAATTGGAAAATTTTAGATATAGGCCGAGTATTAGATGATATTAAGGAATTGTTGTTAATTTGGTTAGAGGTGACAACGGGTTGTGATTAAGTAGGAAATGTCCTTACTCTTTGGAAATGCTTTAGTGATGTATTATTGTTCTTAATTATTTGATCCTTCTTTTCTGGATAAGAATTATATATCCTCCCCTCCCTTCATCTCTTGCCCTGTGATTTACAGGTCTTCCTCTAGAAGGAGTATATTTCCCTCTCCATTGACATCATGATGGCCTTTGGTCAGTGAAATATAAGCAGAAGTGACACTTTGCCAGTCTGACAGAAGCTTGTTAGTGGCACTGCAAATTTCTGTCTGCTCTCTTCTTCTTTTCCTTCTTCCATGGGAATGGCATGACCTAGCTAGGGGCTGCTCCTTCATCCTGGATCCCAGGATGAAGAGAGAGGTGAAATAGACTCAGCCTATCCATACGCTGGAGTACAGCCACTGGTGATTAACAACTTACATGTAATGCAAAGGAAAATAAACCTTTGTCGTATGTTGCTGAGGTTTGGGGTTGCTTTTTACAGCGGCATCACTTAGTGGAAGCTGAGCCTTCCACTCTGATACAGAGGCATATTGGGGTATTCAGGGATGACATATTTTTAATTGTTTAGCAAAAATTCAAAGAAATATGAAATATAAAAAGAACCAAATGAAAATTTCAGAATTTAAAAAGCAACAACTGAAATTAAAAAAAAAAAAAAAACACTGGATGGGCTCAGTAGAAGAGTGGAGATGACAGAGGAGTGAACCTAAAGCTAGAAGGATAGAAATGATCCAATCTGAGCAACAAAGAGAAAACAGACGAAAAAAATAAACAGAAATTCAGGAATCTGCTGTACAATATCATGCTTATAACTAACAATACGCTATTAGACACTTAAAATTTTGTTAAGCAAGTAGATTTCATGTTAAATGTTCTTACCACAATAAAAACAAACAAAAAATCATTACCATCAACAATGAGAAAGATAAGATAAGAAGGTGGTACTAAGAAGCATGGACTATTAAAAATAAATGAATCTAAGGACTTCCCTGATGGTCCAGCGGTTAAGACTCTGCACTCCAAATGCAGGGGGCCCGGGTTCGATCCTTGGTCAGGGAACTAGATCCCACATACCACAACTGAAAGATCTTGCATGGCGCAACTAAAGATCCCGCATGCCACAACCACAGCCAAATAAATAAAAATAAATAAATGAAATAATTTTAAAATAAATAAATAAATCTAGTACTCTGAAAAAAACTCACTGTGTATAAAATAAATAAGCCATGGGGATGTATTATACAGCATAAGGAACACGGTCAATAATATTGTAAATAACTTTGTATGAGGACAGATGGCTGCTAGAGTTCTGGTGGTGATCACTTCATAATGTATGCAAATGTCAAATTTCTATGTAGTACCCCTGAAACTAACATAAAATTGTACGCCAACTATATTTCTTTTTTTTATTATTTTTTTTAACATCTTTCTTAGAGTATAATTGCTTTACAATGGTGTGTCAGTTTCTGCGTTATAACAAAGTGAATCAATTATACGTATACATATGTTCCCATATCTCTTCCCTCTTGCATCTCCCTCCCTCCCACCCTCCTTATCCCACACCTCTAGGTGGTCACAAAGCACTGAGCTGATCTCCCTGTGCTGTGTGGCTGCTTCCCACTAGCTATCTATTTTACGTTTGGTAGTGTATATATGTCCATAACACTCTCTCACTTTGTCCCAGCTTACAGTTCCCCCTCCCTGTATCCTCAAATCCATTCTCTAGTAGGTCTGCATCTTTATTCCAGTCTTGACCCTAGGTTCTTCTGACCATTTTCTTTTTTTTTTTTTCTTTTTTTTTAGATTCCATATATATGTGTTAGCATACGGTATTTGTTTTTCTCTTTCTGACTTACTTCACTCTGTATGACAGTCTCCAGGTCCATCCACCTCACTACAAATAACTTAGTTTTGTTCCTTTTTATGGCTAAGTAATATTCCATTGTATATATGTGCCACATCTTCTTTATCCATTCATCTGTTGATGGACACTTAGGTTGCTTCCATGTCCTGGTTATTGTAAATAGAGCTGCAATGAACATTTTGGTACATGACTCTTTTTGAATTATGGTTTTCTCAGGGTATATGCCCAGTAGTGGGATTGCTGGGTCATATGGTAGTTCTATTTTTAGTTTTTTAAGGAACCTCCAGACTGTTCTCCATAGTGGCTGTATCAATTTACATTCCCACCAACAGTGCAAGAGGGTTCCCTTTTCTCCACACCCTCTCCAGCATTTATTGTTTGTAGATTTTTTAATGATGGCCATTCTGACTGGTGTGAGGTGATACCTCATTGTGGTTTTAATTTGCATTTCTCTAGTGATTAGTGATGTTGAGCATCCTTTCATGTGTTTGTTGGCAATCTGTATATCTCCTTTGGAGAAATGTCTGTTTAGGTCTTCCACCCATTTTTGGATAGGGTTGTTTGTTTTTTTAATATTGAGCTGCATGAGCTGCTTGTATATTTTAGAGATTAATCCTTTGTCAGTTGCTTTGTTTGCAAATATTTTCTCCCATTCTGAGGGTTACCTTTTCATCTTGTTTATGGTTTCCTTGCCTGTGCAAAAGCTTTTAAGTTTCATTAGGTCCCATATGTTTATTTTTGTTTTTATTTCCATTTCTCTAGGAGGTGGGTCAAAAAGGATCTTGCTGTGATTTATGTCATAGAGTGTTCTGCCTATGGTTTCCTCTAAGAGTTTGATGGTGTCTGGCCTTACATTTAGGTCTTCAATCCATTTTGAGTTTATTTTTGTGTATGGTGTTAGGGAGTGTTCTAATTTCATTCTTTTATATGTAGCTGTCCCGTTTTCCTAACACCACTTATTGAAGAGGCTGTCTTTTCTCCATTGTATATGCTTGCCTCCTTTATCAAAGATAAGGTGACCATATGTGTGTGGGTTTATCTCTGGGCTTTCTATCCTGTTCCATTGATCTATATTTCTGTTTTTGTGCCAATACCATACTGTCTTGATTACTGTAGCTTTGTAGTATAGTGTGAAGTCAGGGAGCCGGATTCCTCTAGCTCCGTTTTTCTTTCTCAAGATTGCTTTGGCTATTCGGGGTCTTTTGTGTTTCCATACAAATTGTGGAATTTTTTGTTCTAGTTCTGTGAAAAATGCCAGTGGTAGTTTGATAGGGATTGCACAGAATCTGTAGATTGCTTTGGGCAGTAGAGTCATTTTCACAATGTTGATTCTTCCAATCCAAGAACATGGTATATCTCTCCATCTATTTGTATCATCTTTAATTTCTTTCATCAGTGTCTTATAATTTTCTGTATACAGATCTTTAGTCTCCTTTGGTAGGTTTATTCCTAGATATTTTATTCTTTTTGTTGCAATGGTAAATGGGAGTGTTTTATTAATTTCACTTTCAGATTTTTCATCATTAGTGTATAGGAATGCAAGAGATTTCTGTGCATTAATTTTGTATCCTGCTACTTTACCAAATTCCTTGATTAGCTCTAGTAGTGTTCTGGTAGCAACTTTAGGATTCTCTATGTATAGTATCATGTCATCTACAAACAGTGACAGCTTTACTTCTTCTTTTCCAATTTGGATTCCTTTTATTTCTTTTTCTTCTCTGATTGCTGTGGCTAAAACTTCCCAAACTATGTTGAATAATAGTGGTGAGAGTGGGCACCCTTGTCTTGTTCCTGATCTTAGTGGAAATGGTTCAAGTTTTTCACCATTGAGGATGATAATGGCTGTGGGTTTGTCATATATGGCCTTTATTATGTTGAGGAAAGTTCCCTCTATGCCTACTTTCTGGAGGGTTTTTATCATAAATGGGTGTTGAATTTTGTCGAAAGCTTTCTCTGCATCTATTGAGATGTTCATGTGGTTTTTCTCCTTCAATTTGTTAATATGGTGTATCACGTTGATTGATTTGCGTATATTGAAGAATCCTTGCATTCCTGGGATAAACCCCACTTGATCATAATGTATGATCCTTTTAATGTGCTGTTGGTTTCTGTTTGCTAGTATTTTGTTGAGGATTTTTGCATCTATGTTCATCAGTGATATTGGCCTGTAGTTTTCTTTCTTTGTGACATTGTTCTCTGGTTTTGGTATCAGAGTGATGGTGGCCTCGTAGAATAAGTTTCAGAGTGTTCCTCCCTCTGCTATATTTTGGAAGAATTTGAGAAGGATAGCTGTTAGCTCTTCTCTAAATGTTTGATAGAATTCACCTGTGAAGCCATCTGGTCCTGGGCTTTTGTTTGTTGGAAGATTTTTAATCACAGTTTCAATTTCAGTGCTTGTGATTGGTCTGTTCTTATTTTCTATTTCTTCCTGGTTCAGTCTTGGAAGGTTGTGCTTTTCTAAGAATTTGTCCGTTTCTTCCAGGTTGTCCATTTTATTGGCATATAGTTGCTTGCAGTAATCTCTTATGATCCCTTGTATTTCTGCAGTGTCAGTTCTTACTTCTCCTTTTTCATTTCTAATTCTATTGATTTGAGTCTTCTCCCTTTTCTTCTTGATGAGTCTGGCTAATGGTTTATCAATTTTGTTTATCTTCTCAAAGAACCAGCTTTTAGTTTTATTGATCTTTGCTATTGTTTCCTTCATTTCTTTTTCATTTATTTCTGATCTGATCTTTATGATTTCTTTCCTTCTGCTAACTTTGGGGTTTTTTTGTTCTTCTTTCTCTAATTGCTTTAGGTGTAAGGTTAGGTTGTTTGAGATGTTTCTTGTTTCTTAAGGTACGCTTGTATAGCTATAAACTTCCCTCTTAGAACTGCTTTTGCTCCATCCCATAGGTTTTGGGTCATTGTGTTTTCATTGTCATTTGTTTCTAGGTATTTTTTGATTTCCTCTTTGATTTCTTCAGTGATCTCTTGATTATTAAGTAGTGTGTTGTTTAGCCTCCATGTGTTTGTAGTTTTTACAGACTTTTTCCTGTAATTGATATCTAGCGTTGATATCTAGTCTCATAGCGTTGTGGTCGGAAAAGATACTTGATACAATTTCAATTTTCTTAAATTTACCAAGGCTTGATTTGTGACCCAAGATATGATCTATCTTGGAGAATGTTCCATGAGCACTTGAGAAGAATGTGTATTCTTTTGTTTTTGGATGGAATGTCCTGTAAATATCAATTAAGTCCATGTGGTCTAATGTGTCATTTAAAGTTTGTGTTTCCTTATTTATTTTCATTTTGGATGATCTGTCCATTGGTGAAACTGGGGTGTTAAAGTCCCCTACTATGATTGTGTTCCTGTCAATTTCCCCTTTTATGGCTGTTAGTATTTGCCTTATGTATTGAGGTGCTCCTATGTTGGGTGCATAAATATTTACAGTTGTTATATCTTCTTCTTGGATTGATCCCTTGCTCATCATGTAGTGTCCTTCTTTGTCTCTTGTAATAGTCTTTATTTTAAAGTCTATTTTATCTGATATGAGCATTGCTACTCCAGCTTTCTTTTGATTTCCATTTGCATGGAATATCTTTTTCCATCCCCTCACTTTCAGTCTGTATGTGTCCCTAGGTCTGAAGTGTGTCTCTTGTAGACAGCATATATATGGGTCTTGTTTTTGTATCCATTCAGCCAGTCTATGTCTTTTGGTTGGAGCATTTAATCCATTTACATTTAAGGTAATTATTGATATGTATGTTCCTATTACCATTTTCTTAATTGTTTTGGGTTTATTATTGTAGGTTTTTTCCTTCTCTTGTGTGTCCTGCCCAGAGAAATTCCTTTAGCATTTGTTGTAAAGCTGGTTTGGTGGTGCTGAATTCCCTTAGGTTTTGCTTGTCTGTAAAGCTTTTAATTTCTCTGTCAAATCTGAATGAGACCCTTGCTGGGTAGAGTAATCTTGGTTGGAGGTTTTTCTCTTTCATCACTTTAAATATGTCCTGCCACTCCCTTCTGGCTTGCAGAATTTCTGCTGAAAGATCAGCTGTTAACCTTATGGGGATTCCCTTATGTGTTACTTGTTGTTTTTCCCTCGCTACTTTTAATATTTGTTCTTTGTATTTAATTTTTGATAGTTTGATTAATATGTGTCTTGGTGTGTTTCTCCTTGGATTTATCCTGTATGGGACTCTCTGTGCTTTCTGGACTTGATTAACTATTTCCTTTCCCATATTAGGGACGTTTTCAACTATAACCTCTTCAAATATTTTCTCAGACCCTTTCTTTTTCTCTTCTTCTTCTGGGACCCCTATAATCCGAATGTTGGTGTTTTTAATGTTGTCCCAGAGGTCTCTGAGACTGTCCTCAGTTCTTTTCATTCTTGTTTTATTCTACTCTGCAGTAGTTATTTCCACTATTTTATCTTCCAGGTCACTTATCCGTTCTTCTGCCTCAGTTATTCTGCTATTGATTCCTTCTACAGAATTTTTAATTTAATTTATTGCATTGTTCATCATTGTTTGTTTGCTCTTTAGTTCTTCTAGGTCCTTGTTAAACGTTGTATTTTCTCCATTCTATTTCCAAGATTTTGGATCATCTTTACTATCATTACTCTGAATTTTTTTTCAGGTAGACTGCCTATTTCCTCTTCATTTTTTAGGTCTGGTGGGGTTTTGCCTTGCTCCTTCATTTGCTGTGTGTTTCTCTGTCTTCTCATTTTGCTTAACTTACTGTGTTTGGGGTCTCCTTTTTGCAGGCTGCAGGTTTGTAGTTTCCATTGTATTTGGTGTCTGTCCCCAGTGGCTAAGTTTGGTTCAGCAGGTTGTGTAGGCTTCCTGGTGGAGGGGACTAGTGCCTATGTTCTGGTGGATGAGGCTGGATCTTGTCTTTCTGGTGCACAGGGCCACATCTGGTAGTGTGTTTTGGGGTGTCTGTGGCCTTATTATGATTTTAGGCAGCCTCTGTGCTAATGGATGGGGTTGTGTTCCTGTCTTGCTAGTTGTTTGGCATGGGGTGTCCAGCACTGTAGCTTGCTGGTCGTTGAGTGGAGCTGGGTCTTGGTGTTGAGATGGAGATCTCTGGGAGAGCTTTCACCATTTGATATTATGTGGAGCTGGGAGGTCTCTTGTGGACCAGTGTCCTGAAGTTGGCTCTCCCACCTCAGAGGCACAGGCCTTACACCAGGCTGGAGCACCAAGAGCCTGTCATCCACACGGCTCAGAATAAAAGGGAGAAAAAAAAGAAAGAAAGAAAGAAGAAAATAAAGTAAAATAAAATAAAAGTTATTAAAATAAAAAATAATTATTAAGAAAAAAGAATTTTTAAGTAATAAAAAATAAAACCAGACAGAACCCTAGGACAAATGGTAAAAGCAAAGCTATACAGACAAAATCACACACAGAAGCATACACATACACACTCACAAAAAGAGAAAAAGGGGGAAATATATATATATATATATATCATTGTTCCCAAAGTCCACCTCCTCAATTTGGGATGATTCGTTGTCTATTCAGGTATTCCACAGATGCAGGTACATCAAGTTGATTGTGGAGCTTTAATCCGCTGCTCCTGAGGCTGCTGGGAGAACTTTCCCTTTCTCTTTTTTGTTCGCACAGCTCCCGGGGTTCAGCTTTGGATTTGGCCCCGCCTGTGCGTGTAGGTCGCCTGAGGGCATCTGTTCCCTCTCAGACAGGACGGGGTTAAAGGAGCAGCTGATTCGGGGGCTCTGGCTCAGTCAGGCTGGGGGTAGGGAGGGGTACGGATGCGGGGCGAGCCTGCGGCGGCAGAGGCCAGTGTGACGTTGCAACAGCCTGAGGCACGCCGTGTGTTCTCCCGGGGAAGTTGTCCCTGGATCACGGGACCCTGGCAGTGGCGGGCTGCACAGGCTCCCAGGAGGGGAGGTGTGGATGGTGACCTGTGCTCATACACAGGCTTCTTGGTGGTGGCAGCAGCAGCCTTAGCGCCCCATGCCCGTCTCTGGGGTCCGCGCTGATAGTCCCGGCTCGCGCCGACTCTGGAGCTCCTTTAAGCGGCGCTTTTAATCCCCTCTCCTCGCGCACCAGGAAACAATAGAGGCAAGAAAAAGTCTCTTGCCTCTTCGGCAGCTCCAGATCTTTTCCCGGACTCCCTCCTGGCTAGCTGTGGCGCACTACCCCCCTTCAGGCTGTGTTCACGCCGCCAACCCCAGTCCTCTCCCTGAGATCCGACCGAAGCCCGAGCCTCAGCTCCCAGCCCCCGCCCACCCCGGCGGGTGAGCAGACAAACCTCTCGGGCTGGTGAGTGCTGGTCGGCACCGCTCCTCTCTGGGGGAACCTCTCCGCTTTGCCCTATGCACCCCTGTGGCTGTGCTCTCCTCCGTGGCTCCGAAGCTCCCCCCCTCCACCCCCCGCAGTCTCCGCCCGCGAAGGGGCTTCCTAGTGTGTGGAAACCTTTCCTCCTTCCTGGCTCCCTCCCACTGGTGCAGGTCCCGTCCCTATTCTTTGTCTGTTTTTTCTTTTTTCTTTTACCCTACCCAGGTTCGTGGGGAATTTCTTGCCTTTTGGGAGGTCTGAGGTCTTCTGCCAGCGTTCAGTAGGTGCTCTGTAGGAGCTGTTCCACGTGTAGATGTATTTCTGATGTATTTGTGGGGAGGAAGGCGACCTCCGCGTCTTACCCTTCCGCCATCTTGAAGCTCCTCCAAGTTGTACTCACTCTCTGCCCGGGGAGAAATTCCAACGGCAGGTATTGGTGACACATCCTCTTCTTTAGCAGGTGGCAGACTGGCAACTCCTGGCACAAGATGGCCATCCCTGTTTTCACATCAACATGATCTCAGGCACAAACCTCCTTGTTTTTCCATTTCGTCTTTAAGTTACTTGTTGAAACAACTGGCCCGCGGTCCCAAGGACTGTCGCGGCTTCGGCTGGTGGGGTTCCTCCAGAGCCAGCAGCCTCAGTGAGGCCGCCCTCCCCTCGGGCTCCAGGGCAGTTCAGTAGCAAGATCTTTTTTGATCCACCTCTGGAAAATTTTCCCCAGGACCAGCCTTCAGATGCCTCTCCTCACTGAATCACAGTTACAATGAATCTCTTTCATATTCTTCTGCGAGGCCGACGCCGTGTATGAGGTGCTGGAAAATGAAGCAGGAAAGACTTCTGCAACTCTTCCAGAGTCTTTGCTTCAAAACACTGAACTTATACCTTCCTGCGACCGGAAGACTTCCCCAGCATTTCCCCAGGTCCTGGCTTTGTTAGAAGTGCTAACGAACGAGGTTCAGTGGCTGGATGCACAGCAAGCCAAACGCCAAGACTCCAAGGTTCTCAGCCCAGCGCAGAGCTCTGACTGCCTGAAGCGCAGGGCTCAGGGCACTTGTGGGATCCCAACTATATTTCAATTTTTAAAAAAATCAGTGTAGAGAGGTCAAATGGAATTCTAAAGTATGTTCAAGGAAAGTCTGAGAAACAACACTTCAGCAGGGTTTCAGGCTACAAAATCAACACACAAAAATCAAACATACTTCAATATACTAACAACAAAGATGTGAAAAAAAATTAAAAACACAAGACCATTTATAACCACTCAAAAGCAAACGAAATACCTAGACATGAATCTAACAAAGTATGTACACGATTTGCAGCTGAAAATTATAGAAGACTTTCTCATGTTTCCATGACTTTCCTGGCTTTAACACTTTTAAAGATCACAGGGCAGGTATTCTGCTGAATGTGGGTCAATTGGGGTTTGTATGATGCTCCTTCATGATTAGATGCAGTTTATGCATCTTTAAGATATGAGAGCGATCTGGTTGTGACATCTGTCACCCTATTGAGTGCCAGGGTTGATCTGATCTGGCTGGCTAGGTGGGTGTCCCCTTCCTTGATCATTGCTCCACATGCTTCCTCCCAAAGCTGCACACTGACTGGGTCAAAGAGGACGAACTTCCCTGAAAGAGAAGGACTGATCTTCCACCAAGGGTATAGCTGTGTTCCCCTGCTAGAACCTCCAAACGAGTTCTCAGGTTATGCATCTTTGGCGGTAATATCACAAAAGTGATGCTGCATTCTTCTCGTTGCATCCCCTCAGGGATCACAGGGCTTCAGTTTGTCCCATTACTGATGATGTTCACTTTGATTGTTTGATTAAGGTGTTGTCTCTCAGGCTTTTCCACTTTTTGGTGCACAGTTCTATAAGCTTGGACAAATACATAGGATCATGTAACCATTACCATAGACGAGATGCAAACAGTTTCATCACGCCATAAAATATTACTCCAGAAACACTGTAGTGAAGCCCTCCCTCCACCCCTAATACCTGGCAACCACTGATCTGTTCTCCATCTCTGTAGTTTTGCCTTTTTCATAATGTTATATAAATGGAATCATACAGTATGTAGTTAAAGTTACTCTATTGTCTTTTGTAATTAATAAATATTTATGGGGAAGTAATTTTAAACTATGTAATATCCTGCTCCTCGTCAAACTTTCCGCCAATTTGTTTATCTATTTATATCAGTATGAACTTCTTGATTAATTAAATGGTTATAATCCATTACTATTATTACGTTTTTGATTCTCAAATTGTCCCTGACTTGACTAATGGGAATCCCTTCAAATTACTATCAGTGTCTTTTTGACATAGTCCCATCATTTTTGAGTACCTCCTGGCTTTCCATCAGAACATATCCCAGGCTTACTTGTGCTTATTCATGTTGGGATGTTCCTTCTCCCAGGTCCTTTCAGTAGACAGAGCAAGAGAATACATATGTATACACACACACACACACACACACACACACACACACACACACATTTATTTCTATCTCTATCTCTATTGAAAACTATAAGCTCACACCAATACCTTGAATTCCAATCCAACATCACAGGGTTTATTCAAGTCATGTTTGTAACGCCTTTCTCTGACAGTGAGAAACGTGGCTCCATTCATCCTTAGTATGCTTAGTTACATAACCAATTTTGCATCACTGCCACCAACCCCTCTCTCCTGCAAAA
This sequence comes from Eubalaena glacialis, assembly GCF_028564815.1. Classification (NCBI taxonomy): domain Eukaryota; kingdom Metazoa; phylum Chordata; class Mammalia; order Artiodactyla; family Balaenidae; genus Eubalaena; species Eubalaena glacialis. Next base: position 67,392,717 of record NC_083717.1, read on the forward strand.
TTCCCACTCAGGTTTTGACTTCTCACATAGGACAAGCGCACTGCATGAACACCGTCCTCTCCCTGCTTGGGCTCCAACACCCTATGCCAGGCTGGCCTTCTACATGGACGCCCACCTTCCCACTGCTCAGACCCAACTCTGGGTCTCCCCAACAACCCCATGTGATTTCCTTCCCCACCCTGCTCAGGACCTGACACTCAAGACGGCCCCTTCTCCTCTCCATTGAGATATCCTCCTCACCTTTCTTGGGCTCTGAGTCCCCAGGATGGACCACCCCCAATTGTGAATGCATTTCCTATGCCAGCCTGCCCCTCCCCTGCCCCATGAACACCCTTGTCACCCTGTGCTGGCAGCTCTGCTATGAAATACCCTCCACATGTTGTTCTGGCTCCTACACTGGGCCTTAGGCCAACTTCCCACATGGATGCCCTCCTCACGCTGGCAGACAGACAGATTAAGGCAGATCACCTTGGTCAAGTTAAAGCTGGTCTATGTCCAGTTTGCATTTACCTCTAGAGCAATACCTGTTCATGGGTCTCAGTTGGTGAACTTTAAACTCCTACATGTGTCTCCTCATAAATGTGAGACTGCCAAAATCTCTGCTTAGCTCTTTAGCCCCTTGGTAACTTTATGTTCATTTTCTTGGAATCTCATGAGCTCAATTTAAGTGTCAACAAATGTTGAGATGGGATTATAAATAGAATTTCAGGCTCACTTCTTTGTATTTCTCTCTCTTCTGGGATCTTTTCCCCTCAAATCCCACCTACCTAGGTAGCCCTGAACTCCAATTTTTGTCTCCCTTAGCCCAGTAAACTTGCTGCAGGTTCCATGCTTCTGCTTTATATTCAGTCTCTATGGCCAGAACCGTGAATTGGCAACCACTCTGAGGGGAAAAAGTCACTAAGAATGTAGAACACAATCGATGCACTTCTCTCTGCTTTAGGACAATAGTCCTTCAAGTCCTAGCTATCTTGCTTGCTCTTGAATGCCTTCGAAAGAAAAAACAAAAAACCCCAAAAAACCCAGCTTTTTACAATCAGACAAGAAAAAGGAATAAAAGGTATTTAAATTGGAAGGAAAGAGGTAAACTGTCACTATTTGCAGATGACATGATACTTGATATACAGAATCCTAAACACTCCACACAAAAATTATTAGAACTAATAAATGAATTCCTCAAGGTAGCAGGATATAAGATTAATATACAGAAATCTGTTGCATTTCTTTATACTAACAATGAAATATCAGAAGGAGAAAGTTTTTAAAAATCTCATTTAAAATCACATTAAAAAAATACCTAGAAATTTAACCAAGGAGGTGAAAGACTTTTACACTGAAAACTATAAAACATTATTAAAGGAAACTGAAGGTGATTCAAAGAAATGGAAAGGTATCCCATGCTCTTGGATTAGAAGAATTAATATTGTTAAAAATGGCCATACTACCCAAGGCAATCTACAGATTTAAGGTGATCCCCATCAAAATACCCATGACATTTTTCACAGTACTAGAACAAAAAATACTAACATTTGGAAGCACAAAAGACCCAGAATTGCCAAAGCAATCCTGAGGAAAAAAACAAACTGGGGGCGTAACCCTTTCAGACTTCTGACAATACTACAAAGCTGCAGTTATCAAAACAGCACGGTACTGGCACAAAAACAGACATATAGATCAATGGAACAGAATAGAGAGCCCAGAAATAAACCCACACACTATGGTCAATTAACCTACAACAAAGGAGGCAAGAATATACAATGGAGAAAAGACAGTCTCTTTAACAAGTGGTGTTGGGAAAGCTGGACAGCTACATGTAAATCAATGAAATTAGAACACTCCCTCACACCATATACAAAAATGAACTCAAAACGGTTGAAAGACCAAATATAAGACATGACACCATAAAACTCCTAGAAGAGAACATAGGCAAAACATTCTTGGACATTAATTGTAGCAATATTTTCTTAGATCAGTCTCCTGAGGCAAAATAAATAAAAAGCAAAAATAAACAAATGGGACCTAATCAAACTTTAAAGCTTTTGCCCAGCAAATGAAACCATCAACAAAATGAAAAGACAACCTACGGAGTGGGAGAAAATATTTGCACACGATGTAACCAACAAGGAGTTAATATCCAAAATATACAAACAGTTCATGCAACTCAATATCAAAAAAACAAACAACCCAATAAAAAAATGGGTAGAAGACCTAAACAGACATTTCTCCAAAGAAGACATACAGATGGCCAACAGTCACAAGAAAAAACACTCAATATTGCTAATTATTAGAGAAATGCAAATCAAAACCACAATGAGGTATATCACCCTGCACCAGTCAGAATGGCCATCATCAAAAATCTACAAATAATAAATGCTGGAGAGGGTGTGGGGAAAAGGGAACCCTCCTACACTGTTGGTGGGAATGTAAATTGGTGCAGCCACTATGGAAAACAATATGGAGGTTCTTTAAAAACTAAAAATAGAGTTACCATCTGATCCAGCAATCCCGCTCCTGAGCATATATACAGAAAAGATGAAAACTCTACTTCAAAAAGATAGGTACACCCCAATGTTCATAGTAGCACTATTTACAATAGCCAAGACATGGAAACAACACAAGTTCCAATCAACAGACAATTGGCTTAAGATGTGGTACATATATACAATGGAATATTACTCAGCCATAAAAAAGAATGAAATATTCCCACTTGCAGCAACAAGGATGGACCTAGAGAATATCGTACTAAGTGAAGTAAGTCAGACAGAGAAAGACAAATACTATATGATATCACTTATATGTGGAATCTAAAACAATAATACAAATGAACCTATATACAAAACAGAAACATGGGAATTCCCTGGTGGTCCAGTGGTTAGGACTCCACGCTTTCACTGCCGAGGGCCCAGGTTAAATCCCTCGTTGGGGAACTAAGATCCCACAAGCTGCACAGCATGGCCAAAAAAAGAAAAGAAAAGGAACAGACTCACAGACATAGAAAACAAACTTATGGTTACCAAAGGGGAAAGCAGGAGAAGGATAAATTAGGAGTATGGGATTAACAGATACAAACTACACATACATAAAATAGATGAGCAACAAGGATATACTATATAGTACAGGGAACTATATTCAGTATCTCATAATAACCTATAATGGAAATAATCTGAAAAAATACATATAAAACTGAATCACTTTGCTGTACACCTGAAACTAACTCAGTATTGTAAATCAACTATATTTCAATTTTAAAAAACCCCAGCTTTTAAGCAAATCTAGTTTTCATAGTGGTTTTCAGTAGGAGAATAACTCTGACACCAGCTCCTCTGCCATAGCTAGAAGCAGACATCTACATCTGAATTTTTGGTTTTGTTTTTGTTAAATGCTCCTTTGAATTGGTGAGTCAATAGGTTCACTCTCTGATTTGGGCAGTGGGGGAAGAATTGGATTGGAGTATGTGTAGACCACCGTCCTTCTAGAGCAATTGCCTACTTAGGCACTGGAAAAAAACTAGGTGTATTCTGTTCTTCTCTAGAAAGAGCTAATATGAAACCAGCCATCCTACAAGATCAGTGTTCTCTGTACCCTAAAGGGCTCAGATGTAGGGGGAAACTGTTTCTCTTAGTAGACATCACATTTCTTCCTTTTATCAAGTCTATATTATATCAACATAAATTAAAGAAATTTTAAATTAGGGTTACAAAAATTATAGCATATTTTAAGTGTTTATATGTAAAAAATGTGACTTTTATAAAAAGGCAAAACATGCAATTCTTTACATTTTATTTACTAGCTACTTATGAGAATATGAATTACAGTGCACTATCAGTACTGATGTTCATTAAAGGGCCACAGTTTAAAGCTGTAAGTGTACTTTGTAAAGAGAGATATGAACTTATTGGTATATGACATTTACAATTTAAATGCGAATGTCAGTCTGTGAATTGTGGGTCCCTGGCCATCTGGCCATGACAGGCTCTACCTGGGAGAACTTCCCAAAGAAACAGAAGTTATAGGGAAATCCCTGACTGTGGACCTTCCCCTTGGCATAAACTCTGAAGGAAGAGGATTAAGGTATTTAAAATTTACCACCTTTACAAGTGTTTTAGTAGGTTGTCTTCACACCCAAGTACCGAAGGTAACTTAATTAATTTGGGGATTGTTTCCCCCAAAGTAAAGAGAGATTATCCATCTTAATCTTACAGAGTTGTGAGAATTCAATGAGACGAGGGTACACGAAAGCACCTGGCAAATACTAGTTGCTTTTTTTAGTGACTATTTCCAAAGATGGTTCAAGATTTTATTAATGATTGCTAAGACTGTGTGGACACAATGTCTCGATTATCTCTTGCATGTGTAGAATACTTTCATTTTCCACAATGGCTGGCAAAATTTTAATTCAGTAGTCTAGTTGGGTGAGAGCAGCTATATATAATATACATATATTCATAGTTTTCATGAACATGAAGTGATAAAGACCTAGAAGGCTCTTTAGGATTATCCTGGTTGGATCTCTTTATTTCATGGATGAGGAAATGGAGACCCAGGAGGTGAAGTGTCTTGCCCTAGCATCCTCGTTGGTTACTGGCAGAGCGAGACCAGCATGTGGGAGCCCAGACTTCTGACTCTGTTTACCTGGAGGCCTAGGGTCATAACTGGTGCTTTGTCTCTTCTGCCTCATTCTCATGGCCAAAGCAAGTCACATAGCCCACCCAGATTCAAGACTGGGGAAGCGGGGTCCACCTCCTGGTAGGAGGAGCCACAAAGTCACATAACAACAGGCATGGATACAGGACAGGTTGAAGAACTGAGGATATTTTTGCAATCAATCTACCACAAAAAGCAAATGTCTCCCATGGTCCTGACACTTTTTTCAAGTACGAGCATTAAGCGTGTCTTTTGACTTTCTAGACATCTCGGCACTGTGGAGAGGCCTCGGGAAGGAAGTCCTGTGAGTAACTGCGAGAGCCTCTTGTGGGCTCCGCCCTGCGCAGGGTGCTGAGGGGAGAACAAAGAGGTCGCAATATGCGGGAGTCAGTGACCTGGCCCTGCAGCCTCGCAAGCAAGGTAACATACACATGGGGACAATCACGAGACAGTGAATGGCACGGAGGACAGGTGACCCAACGTGGAGAAGGAGGGGAAAGCAGACTGCCAACAGTCTGAACAACAAAACTTCCTTGAAAGAAACGAAATTTACACCAAGCAGGGGAAGGCAAATAGAACTTAACTAGACAGACAGAGGGAGGGAAGAATGTCTTAGCTGAGGGAAATGATGTGATAGAAAGCGCAACATCAGGGGTGAGCTTGGGTTACTGAGGGAAGATAGCATTCGAGGTGGAAAGACAGGGTTAGGGCGGATAATAGAATCTGTCCACCCAGGATGGCTGGGTCACGGTGAGGTGGCTGGAGCTGCACCTACAGGAGGGTCTGTGAGGCAGGATATGGAAAAGGAGGACAGACCTGGTGGTGCCTGTGAGGCAGGGCTGGGGCAATTTCCAGAGCAGAGAAAACAGAGAAGCCTTCTCTACCTGCCCAGGCGCCAATGGAAAAGAGCTTGGGTTAAGGTCTGAGTAGTGGAAACCGAAAAGGAAAAATGTTAGCTGGTTTGAAGGGAGAATTGGTAGGATTTGGAACATTTACGTCCCTTGCATTCAGACACTCATGGCAAACTGTATAAGCTAGTTCCGTGTTTAGTGATATTGAATGCAGATGTGTAAAATTGGAGGTTCTTCCCCTCCATCACCACTGTCATCTCCACTCTTTTATCTTAAGTGCAAAAATATTAATCACTTGGTAGGTAAACAGAATTTGTCAGGTTATTTTTTCACCCCTGACAAAACATTTTAGTACCAAAGCAAATCAAAAGTACATGTTAGGAAAGTTCACTTTTGAAAATTCTGTATTTGATATTGCTCATCTCTAGCACTTAAAACCAATCCTATTTAGACTCAGTATTTCAGTATTTATATTCTAGACCTGCACTGTCTAGTCCAACAGAGAAGTCACTATTGAGTATATGAAATGTGCCCAGTCCAAACTGAAATGTGCTGAAAGTGTAAATTATATGCCAGATTTCAGAGACGCTTATATCAAAGAATTTAAAGTATCTCTTAAATAATTTTTATATTGATTACTTATTGAAATGATAATGTTTTGGATATATTGGATTAAATAAAATATATCATTAAAATTCATTTTACCTATTTCTTTTTACTTTGTAAACATTACTATTTAAAAATGTAAAATTATATATGGGTTCACTTTGTGGATCGCATTATATTTCTGTTGGACGGTGGTATTTTTTTTCATATACACTTTTTTTTTTTGGCCATGGCGCAGCATGAGGGATATTAGTTCCCCAACCAGGGATAGAACCCACACACCCTGCATTGGAAGAGTAGAGTCTTAACCACTGGACCACCAGGGAAGTCCCAAGGACAGTGCTATTTTAAAGCTTCACTTTGTCTAGAAATATTATGTTATGAAGTGGCCCATACTGCAGTTAATGGCATTAACAAGTGGAATGATTTTACGTGCCTAATGACATGAAAAATTGTTCCATACATTTCTATTTTCTTCCAGTTGAATCTGTGATTTAGTGATAAATCATACAAATATCATGAAGCACATGCTATATTACCTGCTTTCAGGCACAGCCCTTTATGTGATTATAATTTCTTTTCCCATAAGGGAGGGAATACGAAAGAGATTTACAATAAAAATTTACATTCATTAAAAAATTTTAACAGTAAGTATTTTAGATTATCATTAAAGCATGATAAATAATGTGCCTGCATCATTTTAGCATCAATTTACAAAATCTATATGCAGTCAGCAGTAGGCCCTTACTGAACAGGTGTTGTGTTTTGTTGCGGTTGTTATTGTTTAATTCGGTCTCTCAAATGTCTTTTTTTTAAAATAGATCTTTATTGGAGTATAATTGCTTCGCAATACTGTGTTCGTTTCTGTTGCGCAACAAAGCAAATCAGCCATATGCATACACATGTCCCCATATCCCCTCCCTTTTGAGCCTCCCTCCCATCCTCCCTATCCCACCCCTCTAGGTCATCGCAAAGCACCGAGCCAAGCCAATCGCCCTGTGCTATTTGGCTGCTTCCCACCAGCCAACTATTTTACATTCGGTAGTGTATATATGTTGATGCTACTCTCACTTCACCCCAGCTTCGCCCTCCCACCACATGTCCTCAAGTCCATTTTCTATGTCTACCTCTTTATTCCTGCCCTGCAACTAGGTTCATCAGTACCATTTTCTTTTTTTTAAGATTCCATATATATTCGTTAGCATACAGTATTTGTTTTTCTCTTTCTGACTTACTTCACTCTGTATGACAGACTGTACAGCAGTCCCCTTGCTGCTGCTGTTTATTTTCTTTTTCTTCATGGCATTGACTTTTTGAAGATTTTAGGTCAATTGCCTTGTAAAATATCCTACATGGTGTCCTTTCACTTGTCCCACTATCCCCTGAATTCCTAGAAAGTGGAGATCAGGTCTAGAGAAGCTTGATTATGTTCAGGCAAACGATTTTAGTAAGAATACTTAATAGTTGATGTTGTGTACTTAATATTGCCTCATATTAGGAAGCACAACTATCAAGCTTTTCTACAATTTGTCATGTTGAATTTGATCACTTGTTTAAAGTTGTGATCGCCAGACTTCTCCATTGCAAAGGTATGTGTTTCCATTTGCAATTAATATGTAATCTGGGGATGATACCATGTGGATGTATGGTTTCCTGATAATTGTTCACGTAATGGCTGCAGCATATATTACTAATCCTTGCTTGAACCAATTATTTCATTAGGAGTTGCAAAAAATGATGATTTTTAAATTCTATCATTCCTTGCCCTCTTCCATAAAGAATCACTTTTTTCTCTCTCTCTCTCTCCTTTTTATTACCATGAATTCATAGATTGTTATTTATGCATTATATTACAATTACAGTCATTGTTCTTTTTGATGCTCAAATTGTCCCAAATTTGGCCATTGTCCTTTAGACATGTCCCATCATTATTTGAGCACTTCCTTGCTTTTTGGCACAATGAAATGTCCCAGGCTTACCTTCTACTTTCTCTGCCCCAGATTGGGGCTGCTTTAGTGAAGAAAGATATTTAGAAGCCAAGATCTGAACATTAGGCATGCTCAGTGCTTCTAGGGTCTCTCAACGAACAGTTTTTCAAATTGAGATATAATTACTATATGACAAAATTCACTCTTTAAAAGTGAACAATTGGGGACTTCCCTGGTGGAACAGTGGTTAAGACTCCGTGCTCCCAATGCAGGGGGCCCAGGTTCAATCCCTGGTCAGGGAACTAGATCCCACGTGCATGCCACAGCTGAGAGTTCGCATGCCACAACTAAGGAGGCTAGGTGCCACAACTAAGGAGCCGGCGAACCGCAACTAAGGAGCCCACCTGCAGCAACTAAGACCCAGCACAACCAAATTTTTTTAAATTAATTACTTAATAAAAAAGAGAGCTAATGCCTTAAAAGCAACCAGTTGAAAATGCAAATCAAAACCACAAGTGCTTGCTTCAGCAGCACATATACTAAAAGTGAGATGATAACAGAGTTTAGGATGACCTCTGCACAAGGATGACATGCAAATTTGTGAAGCGTAAAAAAAAAAAAAAGCCCACAGTAAGATACCATTTCACGTCCATTAAGATGACTATCATTAAAAAAAAATTTCTTTAAACAGAAAATAACAAATGTTGGCAAGAATATGGAGAAACTGGAACCCATGTGCATTGCTGGTGGGAAGATAAAATAGTGCAGCAATTATGGAAAACAGTATGGTGGTTCCTCAAAAAAATGAAAAACAGAGTTTCTCTATGACCCAGCAATTCCAATCCTAGGGATAAACCCAAAAGTACTGAGAGCAGGGTTTTAAAAAGATATTTGAACACCTATGTTCATAACAGCATTATTCACAACAGCCAAAAGGTTGAAGCAACCTGAATATATACAACCAGTGTATATATTCACATATATACTGAATATTATCTTCCTTTTAAAAGAAAGGAAATTCTTACACATGCTCCAGCCTCAACGAACCTTGAGGGCATTATCTCAGTGAAATAAGCTGCTCGCAAAAAGAAAAATACAGTATGATCCACTTACATGAGGTACCTAAAGAAGTCAAAATCATAGAGACAGAAAGTAGAATGGTGGTTGCCAAGGGCTGGAGAGAGGAGGGGATGAGGAGTTATTGTTTAATAGGCTATGGAGTTTTAGTTTGTAATATGAAAAGAGTTCTGGAGATGTATAGTGGTGATGGTTGTACAACAATGTAAATGTACTGAATTTCACTGAACTGTACATTTTAAAATTGTTAAAATGATAAATTTTATGTTATGTATATTTTACCACAATTTTTAAAGTGTACAAGTTGATGATTTATAGTGTGTTCACAACCATCACCACTATCTAATTTTAGAACATTTTTATCACCCCCTCAAGAAACCTGGTAGTAGCAATTACTATTAACAATCATTCCCCAGTCACCATTTTCCCTAGACCCTAATTGACTTTCTATTTCTATATACTTGCCTATTCGGACATTTCATATAAATGAAATCATAAAGTATGTGGCCTTTGTGTCTTTCACTTAGCATACTATTTTCAAGATTCATCCATGTTGTTGTATGTATCAGTAATTCATTTCTTTTCATGGCCAGATAATATTCCATTATGTGGATATACCACATTTGCTTATTCATTCATTAGTTGGTGGATATTTGGATTGTTTCCATGTTTTGGCTATTAATGCTTAAAATGGACAACCTAGAAGAAATGGATAAATTCCTAGAAATGTACAGTCTCCTAAGACTGAACCAGGAAGAAATGGAAAATGTGAACAGTCCAATTACCAGTACTGAAATTGAATCAGTAAAAAACAAACAAAATAAAACAAACAAACAAAAACAAAACAAACAAAAATTCCCAACAAACAAAACTCCAGGATCAGATGGCTTTACAGGTGAATTCTACCAAACATTTAGAAAAGAGTTAATACCTATCCTTCTGAAACTATTCCAAAAATTGCAGAGGAAGGAATGCTTCTGAGCTCGTTCTATGAATCCACCATCACTAGACAAAACCAGACAAAGAGATCATAAAAAAAAGAAAATTACAGGCCAATATCAGTGATGAACATAGATGCAAAAATCCTCAACAAAATACCAGCAAACAGAATCCAATATTACATTAAAAGGATCATACACCATGATCAAGTGGGATTTATCCCAGGGATGTAAGGAGTTTTCAATATCTGCAAATCAATCAATGTGATACACCACATTAATAAATTGAAGAATAAAAACCATATGATCATTTCAATAGATGAGGAAAAAGCTTTTAATAAAATTCAACATCTATCTGTGATAAAAACTCTCCAGAAACTGGGCACAGAGGGAACCTACCTCAACATAGTAAAGGCCATCTACGACAAACCCACAGCAAACATCATTCTAAATGGTGAAAAGCTGAAAGCATTTCCTCTAAGATCAGGAACAAGACAAGGATGTCCACTCTCGCCACTATTATTCAACATAGTTTTGGAAGTCCTAGCCACGGCAATCAGAGAAGGAAAAGAAATAAAAGGAATCCAAATTGGAAAAGAAGAAGTAAAATTGTCACTGTTTGCAGATGACATGATACTATACATAGAAAATCCTAAAGATGCCACCAGAAAACTACTACAGCTAATCAATGAATCTGGTAAAGTTGCTGGACACAAAATTAATACACAGAAATCTCTTGCATTCCTATACACTAACAACAACAAAGTATCAGAAAGAGAAATTAAGGAAACAATCCCATTTACAATCACATCAGAAAGAATAAAATATCTAGGAACAAACCTGCCTAAGGAAGCAAAGACCTGTACTTGGAAAACTATAAGTCTCTGATGAAAGAAATTGAAGATGACACAAACACATGGAAAGATATACCATGTTCATAGATTGGAAGATATAATATTAAAATGACCATATTACCCAAGGCAATCTACAAATTCAATGTAATCCCTATCAAAATACTAAGGGCATTTTTCACAGTGCTAGAACAAATAATTTTAAAATTTGTACAAAAACAAAAAAGACCCTGAGTAGCCAAAACAATTTTTAGAAAAACAGAGCTGGAGGTATCACGCTCCTTTAGACAATACTACAAAGTTACAGTAATCAAAACAGTATGGTACTAGCACAAAAACAGACACGTAAATCAATGGAACAGAATAGAGAGCTCAGAAATAAACCCATGCACTTATCATCAATGAATCTACAACAAAGGAGGCAAGAATAGTCAATGGAAAAAAGACAGTCTCTTCAATAAGTGGTGCCTGGAAAACTGTACAGCTACATGGAAAAGAATGAAATTAAAACATGCTCTAACACCATATACAAAAATAAATTCAAAATGTAAGACTGGAAACCCTAAAACTCCTAAAGGAAAACATAGGTGGAACACTCTTTGACATAAATTGTAGCAATATATATTTTTTGGATCTGTCTCCTAAAGTAAGGGAAATAAAAGCAAAAATTTTTTAAATGGGACCTAATTAAACTTAAAAGCTTTTGCACAGCAAAGGAAACCATCAACAAAATTAAAAGACACCCTACTGAATAGGAGAAAATATTTGCAGATAATACGACCAATAAGGGGTTAATATCCAAAATATATAAATAACTCATACAACTCACCATGAAAAAAACAAAAAACCCAGCTAAAAAATGGGCAGAAGATCTGAATAGACATTTTTCCAAATAAGACATATAGATAGCCAACAAGTACATGAAAAGGTGCTCAACATCACTAATAATCAGGGAAATGCAAATGAAAACCACAATGAGATATCACCTCACACATGTCAGAATGGCTATCATCAAAAAGAACACAAATAACAAATGTTGGGAGGATGTGGAGAAAAATGACCCCTCATACACTGTTGGTGTAAATTGATGCAGCCACTGTGGGGAAACAGTATGGAGGTTTCTCAAAAAACTAAAAATAGAACTACCCTACCATATGACCCAGCAATTCCACTCCTGGGTATATAACCACAAAAAACACAAACACTAATTCAAAAAGATACATGCGCCCCAATGTTCATAGCATTATTTACAATTGCCAAGATATGGAAACAACATAAACATCCGTCAGCAGATGAATGGATAAAGAAGATGTGGTATATATATAATGGAGTACTACTAAGCCATAAAAAAGAATTAAATTTTGCCATTTGCAACAACATGGATGGACTTGGAGGGTATTATGCTAAGTGAAATAAGTCAGATACGGAAAGACAAATACCATATGAAATCACTCATATGTGGAATCTAAAAAATAAAGCAAACCAGTGAATATAACAAAAAAGAAACAGACTCACAGATATAGAGAATAAACTAGTGGTTACCAGTGGAGAGAGGGAATCAGGGAGGGGCAAGATGGGGGGTAGGGGATTAAGAGGTACAAACTACTATGTATAAAATTAAAAAGCTAGGGAATTCCTTGGCGGTCTAGTGGTTAGGACTCCACGCTTTCACTGCTGAGGGCCCAGGTTGATCCCTGGTGGGGTAACTAGGGTCCCATAAGCCATGCAGCACGGCCAAATCAATAAACCAATCAATCAATAAATAAATAAGGTACAAGGATATATTGTACAACACAGGGAATATAGCCAATATTTTGTAATAACTGTAAATGGAGTATAAACCTTTAAAAATTGTGAATCACGTTGTACACCTGAAACTTATGTATTAATAATATTGTACATCAACTATACTTCAATAAAAAATTTTAAAAAAGAATAATGCTGCTATGAACATCAGTGTACAAGGTTTTGTGTGAACATATATTTACATTTTTCTTCAGAATATTCCTGGGAGTGGAACTGGTAACTCTATTGTTTAACTTTTTGAGGAACTGCCAGACTGTTTCCCACAGTGGCTGCACCATTTTACATTCCTACCAATGTGAAGGTTTCAGGTGAACAGTTTTTGAATCTTGTCATTTTCTAAACTTTCTAAAAAGGTTGTATAACTTGGTTTAAATTATATAGTTTATGTTTTGCTTTGTTTTGCAAATTTGTAATAAAATAAGCTGGGAATGCCACACATTATTTCAATAATAAAAAATATACTAACTACTACCTCTGATATCTATAAACTAGATTATTTTTCTATTCAACCCTGACACCTGTCGCCTTCTGACTACTTCCCTGACCGACAGGAAAACATGCGGATGATTCTCAGATAGACCTGGCACGTGGCGCTGGCGAGACTGTTTCAGCATTCAGCATCACTCCCATCCGTCCTCCGCAATGCAGAGCAGCAGGGAACTACATTTCCCAGAAGACACCCCCTTTCTCCACCTCCCACCCCTGCTTCCAGGCAGGAGTTTGCATGAAAGGAATTTGGGGGCAATTTGGAATGCAAAAAGGAGAGGGAATCTATTATTCTCCAGAGGTGGCGACAGCCAGATGCTGCACAGATGTGAGTGAGGAAGCTTCCCCGCAAGCTCTCAGGAGCCAAACTTCAGGCTGACACCTTCCACGTCCACTTCTACCTTCGCAGTAGCTGCCCTGAGTTCCGCTCCCTCGGCTCTTCCAACAATCCTGTAAGCCCCTGTTGCTATATATTATGCCCTTTATACCCGGAAGACATAGAGTGGCTTGTGTTTTCCTGAACAAACCCTGAGTAATACACATGCATATTGGGACAGAGGTACCATTTAAAGTTTAAAATATTTAAATATAACGAAGGCAGGGAAATGCAGTGTGTCTAGAGACAGTGGGTTTTTTTTCACCAACAGGGAATTTCTGTTTCGGAGCCAAACTTGAGTCCAGGCTTGCTATTTTTTAATTTATCATGAGCATTTTAAAAAGGCGCCATTAAAAACTCATTGTAAACACCATTTAATGGTGGAATAATCATCAGATATCCTGTGACTTAACGAATTAGTTCCATAATGTTGGCATTTAGGTTGTTTTTATTATTTTGGCTATTATGAATAATCCTGAAAAGAGCGACTTTTTTGATTGCTTCCTTTAGACAGATTCCAAAAAGAGACATTTCTGATTCAAAGAATAGAAACATATTAAAGATTATTGATACACATTACTAGATTGGTTTCCAGAAATGTAGTAATTTACACTCCTACATGTGACCAAGTATTCGTCTTGCCACTCTATGACTGCCATCAAATACTGTAATGTAAAACTAATGTGTGCTAATTTGAAAGGTAAAATTTCAGGTTTATTTTTTATTCACTTGTTGATTAGCCATTTCTCTTCTCTCCCTCCCACCCCTTCCTTTCCTTCTGTCCTAAAGTCCCTCCCCTCCTCTCCCCTCCCCTCCTTTCCCCTTTGCTCTCCTTTCCTTTTCTTCTTTTTTCTCTTTCCTTCCTACTTTTTTTCTCTCTCCCTTCCTCCTTCCTTTCCTCTAGTCTTCCTTCCTTTCTAGAATTCACATACTTTGCCTATAAATCAGTCAAATGTTATGTTTTTATAAATCCCCCAACTTCCTGTTGCATTTAATTTTGTTTATATTTTATTATATAGCAATATGTTTATGTAGCAGAAATCTATTCCTTTAGAGTTCCTAACATTGCTTTTAATATTAAATAGTTTATCTGCCATTCAGAAATCAGATATGTATTAACTTGTTTTCTATTAGTTATGGCTTGATTTTAAATTGTGGCTGGGTTTTATACATTAACTCTTTGACTTACCTGAACTTTTTTTTTTTTTTTTTTTGGTATATTTTAAAAGGAGAAGATGTAACTTAATTTTCTCCCCAAACAACTAGTTGCTTGAGCACCCTTTGGTGCTCCCTACTATTATGTAATTATATTTTTTAGATTCTAAATGTGGCTCTTTTAAATAAGTAGGACATGCTTGTCGGAAAAAAGTCCAAACACTTCAGAAATACATAGTGTGGAAAGTGAAAGAATCCTACCCTCTAGAGATAACCATTGATAATGATTTAGTGCATTTTTAAAAATTAGCCTTTTAAGTTGAAGCATACAAATAACATGCATAGATTTTAAGTGTATAGTTTGATGAGTTTTGACAAATATATACACTCATATAACCCCCATCCAATCAAGATATAAAACATTTCCACACCCACAAAGTTCCCTCTTGTCCCTTTCCAGTCAATCCCCATTTCCCCAAAGCAACAACTATTCTAATTTCAATCTCTGTGGTTTTGTTTTAACTGTTCTTGAACCTCATATAAATGGAATCGTAAGTATAAATTCATCTAGGTTTGGCTTCTTTCACTCTATGTAATTCTTTTGAGATTCAACCATGTTGTTCTGTGGAATAGCAGTTCCTGTATATTGTTGAATAGTACTCCATTGTATGGATAAACAACAACTTACCCATTCACTTATGATGGACATTTGGGTTCTTTCCAGTTTGAAACTATGTCAACTAAATCTGCTAAGAACATGCTAGTACATGCTAGTACATGCTAGTACAAGCTAGTACAAGCTAGTACATGCTAGTACATGCTAGTACAAGCCCTTTTGTGGATATTTCTAGAAGTGGAATTATCAGGTGTAACTTTAATTTCATAAG
Organism: Eubalaena glacialis; assembly: GCF_028564815.1. Lineage (NCBI taxonomy): Eukaryota > Metazoa > Chordata > Mammalia > Artiodactyla > Balaenidae > Eubalaena > Eubalaena glacialis. The sequence goes on from NC_083717.1 coordinate 67,408,322, forward strand.
AAACTGACATACAATATTCCAAAGTGGTTGTACCATTTAACCATCTACCAGGGACAGTTGCTCTATAGCCTCACCAATACTTGGTATTATCTTTTTTGTGTCATTATAATTTTAATAATTAAAAAGAAATAGCACAATCACAAAAGTTGCAAGTACGGTACAAAGAGTATTTTTCTTTCACCATTTTAGAATAAGTGGCCAACCTGGTGCCCCAACTCCCCCTAATTCTTTAGTGTGTATTTAATACAAACAAGGACATTCTCCTACATAACCATCATAAGTAGTAAGTTAATATTGGTGCATCACAACCATCTAATCCTCAGACACTACTCAAGCTTTAACAATTGTCCCAGTAATGTTCTTCCTAGTAAAAGGATCCAGTTCAAAAAGTATACATTGCATTTAATTGTCAAATGTCTTTACTCTCCATCAAACTGGAACTGTTCTTGTTTCCTTTTTTACAGTTTTGAAGTGTCCATGCCAATTATATTGTAGAATGGCCCCAAATTGAGGGTTTCTGATCTTTCTTCACAATTACATTCACGTTATACATCTTTGGCAAGATTATCACAGAAGGTACATGACTTTAATTTGTCCTTTTACTGATGATGTTCATTTTGATCATCTGAATCCCCAGTGGGATCACCCTCTTCACTATGCTTACTCTCTGACACTCCACTCCTGATCACGCCTCTACCAGAACACCCTACTCTCCTTGCTCAGGTTCAAGCTTTGGGCCTCCCGTCCAAGTAGATGACCTTCTTAGTCCACTTAGGCTCTGACTCTACATGCTTGGCTCAGGCTCTAACTCCCCATGTTGGGCTGTCTCCTGTATGGACTCTCTGCTCTTCCTGTTCAAACTCTGACATCCAACACTGGGCTTCCCTCTGTACAAGCACCGGTCTCACCCTGCTTATGCTCTAATATGCCACGTTGGACTGTCCCTGAACATGGTTGCCCCCTCACCCTCCTAGAGCGCTGTTCTAACCCACTGTGGCTGTTCCCTCTCCTCCAGTCTCCACTGTGTGGCACCTACCTTGCTTTGCTGCACATAATGGCCTGAGGACTGAATCATTTGGAAAGGGAATGAAAGGGAAGAACAAAAGGAAAGAGGAAGTGGTGTGGAAGTATTGTCATTCCTTTAAATCTTAGTTACTCTGAAGGGTATGACATGGTAGTCATTATGTTTTTAATTTGCATATCTCTGATGACTAATGATGTAGAACTTCTTTTAAGTGCTTATTGGGCATTTGTACACCTTTTGTCAAGTGTGAAGTTTTTGCCCATTTACAAAGTGTTTTTTCTTTGTCTTATTGATTTGTAAGAGTTGCTCATAAAGTCTGGATCCAAGTCCTTTTTAAATGTGTGTATTGAGAATGTATTCATCCACTCTTTGGCATGTCTTTTTATTTTCTTAATGGTATTGATGATCAGAAACTTTTACTTTTTATGAAATCCAATTTATGAGTTTTAAATTTCATGGCTAGTGGTTTTTGTGTGTCATCTGAAATATTTGTCCACCTCAAATTCATGAAGATATTCCCCTGTATTTTCTTTTAAAGGCTTTAAAGGTTTAGATTTTATGTTTAGATCTTTGATGCATCTCAAATTAATTTTTGTGTATGCTGTCAGACAAAGGCCAAGATTACTTTTTTTCCATAGAGCTATCCAGTTGTGCCAACATTTATTGTTGAAAAAGATCTTCATTTCCTGATGAATGATCTCAGCTATTTTGTCAAAATTCAATTCTCATATATGTGTGAATTTATTTCTGGACTCTCTGTTCTGTTTCATTAATTTGCAGTGTACCAATGTACTAATAACCCCATTGTACTTGATTACTGTAGCTTTATATTCAGGTGGTGTAAGTCCTCCACTTTTGTTCTTTTTCAAGATAGTTTTTGCTATGTCCTTTGGATTTCCATTAAACTTTAGAATCAGTTTCTTGATTAGCTACAAAAAAATGCTGCTTGGAATTAGGATAATGTTGAATCTGTAGTTCAAATTGGGGAAAATTACCACCTTAATAGTATCAAATTTTCTATTCTAGGAACATTATACATCACCATTCATTTAAGACCTTGTTAAATTTTCTCACCATGATTTATAATTGTGGGGTAAATGTCTTACAGATTTTTCATCAAATTTATTCCCAAATAATTTGTTTTTGAATGATATTGTTGTGTTATTTTTTAAAGTTCATTTTTTTCTATTGTTTTTGGTAGCATATACAAACACAGCTGATTTTTATATATTAACCTTGGATCATGCAATGTTCTTTTTTATATTGAAATATAGTTAGTCTACAATGTTGTGTTAGTTTCAAGTGTACAGCAAAGTGATTCATTTATACATATATATATATTCTTTTTCAGATTCTTTTCCATTATAGGTTATTACAAGATATTGAGTATAGTTCCCTGTGCTATATAATAGGTTCTTGTTGTTCACCTGTTTTATAATGTGTATGTGTTAATCACAAACTCCTAGTTTATCTCTCCCTGCTCCCCTCTCCCCCCGACTCCACTATCCCCTTTTGTTTTCTATGTCTGTGAGTCTATTTCTGTTTTGTAAATAAGTTCACTTGTATCCTTTTTTTTAAAAAGATTTCCCATGTAAGTGATATCATATGATATTTGTCTTTCACTGACTTACTTCACTTAATATGATAATCTCTGGGTCCATCCATGTTTCTGCAAATGGCATTATTTCATTCTTTTTAGAGCTGAGTAACAGTCCATTGTGTATATATATATATATATATACAAAATCTTCCTTATCCATTCATCAGTCGAGGGACATTTAGGTTGCTTCAACGTCTTGGCTATTATAAATACTGCTGCTATGAACACTGGCATGCATGTATCTTTTTCAATTAGAATTTTCTCTGGATATATTCCCAGGAGTGGGATTGCAGGATCATATGGTAACTCTATTTTTAGTTTTTTAAGGAACCTCCATACTGGTCTCCATAGTGGCCGTACCAATTTACATTCCCACCAACAGTGTAGGAAGGTTCCACTTTTCTACACACTCTCTAGCATATATTTTTTTAACATCTTTATTGGAGTATAATTGCTTTACAATGTTGTGTTAGTTTCTGCTGTATAACAAAGTGAAGCAGCTATATGTATACATATATCCCCATATACCCTCCCTCTTGCGTCTCCCTCCCACCCTCCCTATTCCATCCCTCTAGGTGGTCACAAAGCACCGAGCTGATCTTCCTGTGCTATGCAGCTGCTTCCCACTAGCTATCTATTTTACATTTCGTAGTGTATATATGCCAGTGCTAATCTCTGACTTTGTCCCAGTTTACCCTTCCCCCTCCCCGTGTCCTCAAGTCCATTCTCTACGTCTGCGTCTTTATTCCTGTCCTGCCCCTAGGTTCTTCTGACCATTTTCTTTCTTTTTTTTTTTTTTAGATTCCATATATATGTGCTAACATATGGTATTTATTTTTCTCTTTCTGACTTACTTCACTCTGTATGACAGATTCTAGGTCCATCCACCTCACTACAAGTAACTCAATTTCATTTCTTTTTATGGCTGAGTAATATTCCATTGTATGTATGTGCCACATCTTCTTTATCCATTCATCTGTCGATGGACACGTAGGTTGCTTCCATGTCCTGCCTATTGTAAATAGTGCTGCAGTGAACACTGCGGTACATGTCTCTTTTTGAATTATGGTTTTCTCAGGGTATATGCCCAGTAGTGGGATTGCTGGGTCATATGGTAGTTCTATTTTTAGTTTTTTAAGGAACCTCCAGACTGTTCTCCATAGTGGCTGTATCAATTTACATTCCCACCAACAGTGCAAGAGGGTTCCCTTTTCTCCACACCCTCTCCAGCATTTATTGTTTGTAGATTTTTTAATGATGGCCATTCTGACTGGTGTGAGGTGATACCTCATTGTGGTTTTAATTTGCATTTCTCTAGTGATTAGTGATGTTGAGCATCCTTTCATGTGTTTGTTGGCAATCTGTATATCTCCTTTGCATAAATGTCTGTTTAGATCTTCCACCCATTTTTGGAAAGGGTTGTTTGTTTTTTTAACATTGAGCTGCATGAGCTGCTTGTATATTTTAGAGATTAATCCTTTGTCAGTTACTTCGTTTGCAAATATTTTCTCCCATTCTGAGGGTTACCTTTTCATCTTGTTTATGGTTTCCTTTCCTGTGCAAAAGCTTTTAAGTTTCATTAGGTCCCATGTGTTTATTTTTGTTTTTATTTCCCTTTCTCTAGGAGGTGGGTCAAAAAGGATCTTGCTGTGATTTATGTCACAGAGTGTTCTGCCTATGTTTTCCTCTAAGAGTTTTATAGTGTGCAGTCTTACATTTAGGTCTTTAACCCATTTTGAGTTTATTTTTGTATATGGTGCTAGGGAGTGCTCTAATTTCATTCTTTTACATATAGCTGTCCCGTTTTCCCAGCACCACTTATTGAAGAGACTGTCTTTTCTCCACTGTATATTCTTGCCTCCTTTATCAAAGATAAGGTGACCATATGTGCGTGGGTTTATCTCTGGGCTTTCTATCCTTGATCTATATCTATATAGTTCCATTGATCTATATTTCTGTTTTTGTGCCAGTATCACACAGTCCTGATTACTGTAGCTTTGTAGTATAGTCTGAAGTCAGGGAGCCTGATTCTTCCAGCTCTGTTTTTCTTTCTCAAGATTGCTTTGGCTGTTCGGGGTCTTTTGTGTTTCTATACAAATTGTAAAATTTTTTCTTCTACTTCTGTGAAAAATGCCACTGGTAGTTTGATAGGGATTGCACAGAATCTGTAGATTGCTTTGGGTAGTATAATAATTTTTACAATGTTGATTCTTCCAATCCAAGAACATGGTATATCTCTCCATCTGTTTGTATAGTCTTTAATTTGTTTCATCAGTGTCTTATAGTTTTCTGAATACAGGCCTTTTGTCTCCGTAGGTAGGTTTATTCCTAGGCATTTTATTCTTTTTGTTGCAGTGGTGCATGGGAGTGTTTCCTTAATTTCTCTTTTGGATTTTTCATCGTTAATGTATAGGAATGCAAGAAATTTCTCTGTATTAATTTTGTGTCCTGCTACTTTACCAAATTCATTGATTAGCTCTAGTAGTTTTCCGGTAGCATCTTTAGGATTCTCTATGTATAGTATCATGTCATCTGCAAACAGTGACAGTTTTACTTCTTATTTTCTGATTTGTATTCCTTTTATTTCTTTTTCTTCTCTGATTGCTGTGGCTAAAACTTCCAAAACTATGTTGAATAATAGTGGTGAGAGCGGGCAACCTTGTCTTGTTCCTGATCTTAGAGGAAATGCTTTCAGTTTTTCACCATTGAGAACGATGTTGGCTGTGGGTTTGTCATATATGGCCTTTATTATGTTGAGGTAGGTTCCCTCTATGCCTACTTTCTGGAGAGTTTTTATGGTAAATGGGTGTTGAATTTGGTTGAAAGCTTTTTCTGCATCTATTATCATATGGTTTTTATCCTTCAGTTTGTTAATATGGTGTATCACATTGATTGATTTGCGTATATTGAAGAATCCTTGCATTTCTGGGATAAACTCCATTTGATCATGGTGTATGATCCTTTTAATGTGCTGTTGGATTCTGTTTGCTAGTATTTTGTTGAGGATTTTTGCATCTATGTTCATCAGTGATATGGGCCTGTAGTTTTCTTTTGTTGGGACATCTTTGTCCGGTTTTGGTATCGGGGTGATGGTGGCCTCATAGAATGAGTTTGGGAGTGTTCCTCCCTCTGCTATATTTTGGAAGAGTTTGAGAAGGATGGCTGTTAGCTCTTCTCTAAATGTTTGATAGAATTTGCCTGTGAAGCCATCTGGTCCCGGGCTTTTGTTTGTTGGAAGATTTTTAATCACAGTTTCAATTTCAGTGCTTGTGATTGGTCTGTTCTTATTTTCTATTTCTTCCTGGTTCAGTCTTGGAAGGTTGTGCTTTTCTAAGAATTTGTCCATTTCTTCCAGGTTGTCCATTTTATTGGCATAGAGTTGCTTGTAGTAATCCCTCATGATCCTTTGTATTTCTGCAATGTCAGTTGTTACTTCTTCTTTTTCATTTCTAATTCTGTTGATTTGAGTCTTCTCCCTTTTTTTCTGGATGAGTCTGGCTAATGGTTTATCAATTTTGTTTATTTTCTCAAGGAAACAGCTTTTAGTTTTATTTATTGTTACTATTGTTTCCTTCATTTCTTTTTCATTTATTTCTGATCTGATCTTTATGATTTGTTTCCTTCTGCTAACTTTGGGTTTTTGTTGTTCTTCTTCTTTCTCTAATTGCTTTAGGTGTAAGGTTAGGTTGTTTATTTGAGATTTTTCTTGTTTCTTGAGGGAGGATTTTATTGCTATAAACTTCCCTCTTAGAACTGCTTTTGCTGCATCCCATAGATTTTGGGTCATCGTGTTTTCATTGTCATTTGTTTTTAGGTACTTTTTATTTCCTCTTTGATTTCTTCAGTGATCTCTTGGTTATTTAGTAGTGTATTATTTAGCCTCCATGTGTCTGTAATTTTTACAGGTTTCTTTTCCCATAATTGATATCTAGTTTCATAGCATTGTGCTCGGAAAAGATACTTGATACAATTTCAATTTTCTCAAATTTACTGAGGCTTGATTTGTGACCCAAGATATGATCTATCCTGGAGAATGTTCCATGAGCACTTGCAAAGAAAGTGTACTCTGTTGTCTTTGGATGGAATGTCCTATAAATATCAATTAAGTCCATGTGGTCTAATGTGTCATTTAAAGCTTGTGTTTCCTTATTTATTTTCATTTTGGATGATCTGCCCAATGGTGAAAGTGGGGTGTTAAAGTCACCTAGTATTATTGTGTTACTGTCGATTTCCCCTTTTATGGCTGTTAGCATTTGCCTTATGTATTGAGGTGCTCCTATGTTGGGTGCATAAATATTTACAGTTATTGTATCTTCTTCTTGGATTGATTCCTTGATCATTATGTAGTGTCCTTCTTTGTCTCTTGTAATAGTCTTTATTTTAAAGTCTATTTTGTCTGATATGAGAATTGCTACTCCAGCTTTCTTTTGATTTCCATTTGCATGGAATATCTTTTTCCATCCCCTCACTTTCAGTCTGTATGTGTCCCTAGGTCTGAAGTGGGTCTCTTGTAGACAGCATATATACAGGTCTTGTTTTTGTATCCATTCAGCCAGTCTGTGTCTTTTGGTGGGAGCATTTAATCCATTTACATTTAAGGTAGTTATCGATATGTATGTTCCTATTACCATTTTTTTTAAGTTAAAGAAATTTATTATAGCATTGTTTATAATATTTGCTTAAATATGGGGAAAACAGAAGATTGATTAAATATGCTATGATTCCTCCACAAATGGAATACTATTTAGATTTAAAAATGATGATGCGTATTTCCATTTCCTGACATGGAAAGACGGTTATGAGATACTGTTAATGAAAACAGTAGGTTAACAAAACTGTTTAAAGTGTATAGTCCCATTGTTTAAAATCTAAGTATATATAGATTATATATTCTCTCTGGGTCATGGAGGGTTTTTTAAAATATTTTTATAATGTTATACTTTAGCTTTTATATAACTCTTCATGTATTTCATGTATCACTTCTATAATCATAAAAAAGCCAATCACCTTGTTTCTAGAAGTTTAGAGCACTGAAACTCTTCCCAGGCGCTAATATGATTCCCTTCAGAAAAACCTACCAGCAAGAAGACTTTTCTGTTCTCCATCTCAGAGAACACCTATGTGACTGATTTTGCTAGAAACATGAGGAGAACATTTACTGTAACACAATAAGTGCTATCTGATACTCAGAACTATCCAATGGTCATTGCCTCATGGCCTCCAACACCATATTCCCCTACTTGTTCAGCTTTTTTTTTTTAATTTTTGATTTATTTTTGGCTGTGTTGGGTCTTCATTGCTGCACATGGGCTTTTCTCTAGTTGCGTCGAGTGGGGACTACTCTTCATTGCAGTGTGCGGGCTTCTTGTTGCAGTGGCTTCTCTTGCTGTGGAGCACAGGCTCTAGGTACGCAGGCTTCAGTAGTTGTGGGACACGGGCTCAGTAGTTATGGCTCACAGGCTCTAGAGAGCAGGCTCAGTAGTTGTGGCTCATGGGCTTAGTTGCTCCGCGGCATGTGGGATCTTCCCAGACCAGGGCTCGAACACATGTCCCCTGCATTGGCAGGCAGATTCTTAACCACTGCACCACCAGAGAAGTCCCTTGTTCAGCTTTTTAATCATTGGTCATCTGAGAGCACTTGCTTTATGTCCTGGTGGCCCCAAAAGTCCTCTTTCAGTATGTGGAGTTGTCTTTCCAAAGAACAGAACCTCCAAACTCTGGAACTCCACAGCCCAGAGGCCCTCCTTTCAACGTGCTGCATCTCCCCTTCCACGCAGGTCCTAAACAGAGCCCCCGCCACACGCTTGAACGTCGCCCCGCCTAGGCCCCGCCCCACGCTCCTATTACCATTTTTTAATATTTTTGGGTTTGTTATTGTAGGTCTTTTCCTTCCCTTTTGTTTCCCGCCTAGAGAAGTTCCTTTAGCATTTGTTGTAAAGCTGGTTTGGTGGTGCTGAATCCTCTTAACTTTTGATTGTCTGTAAAGGTTTTAATTTCTCCATCGAATCTGAATGAGATCCTTGCTGGGTAGAGTAATCTTGGTTGGAGGTTTTTCCCTTTCATCACTTTAAATATGTCCTGCCACTCCCTTCTGGCTTGCAGAGTTTCTGCTGAAAGATCAGCTGTTAACCTTATGGGGATTCCCTTTTATGTTATTTGTTGCTTTTCTCTTGCTGCTTTTAATATTTTTTCCTTGTATTTAATTTTTGATAGTTTGATTATATGTGTCTTGGCGTGTTTCTCCTTGGATTTATCCTGTATGGGACTCTCTGCGCTTCTTGGACTTGATTGACTATTTCCTTTCCCATGTTAGGGAAGTTTTCAACTATAATCTCTTCAAATATTTTCTCAGACCCTTTCTTTTTCTCTTCTTCTTCTGGGACCTCTATAATCCGAGTGTTGGTGTGTTTAATGTTGTCCCACGGGTCTCTGAGACTGTCCTCAATTCTTTTCATTCTTTTTACTTTATTCTGCTCTGTGGTAGTTATTTCCACTATTTTATCTTCCAGGTCACTTATCCGTTCTTCTGCCTCAGGTATTCTGCTATTGATTCCTTCTAGAGAATTTTTAATTTCATTTATTGTGTTGTTCATCATTGTTTGTTTGCTCTTTAGTTCTTCTAGGTCCTTGTTAAACGTTTCTTATATTTTCTCCATTCTATTTCCAAGATTTTGGATCATCTTTACTACCATTATTCTGAATTTTTTTTCAGGTAGACTGCCTATTTCCTCTTCATTTATTTGGTCTGGTGGGTTTTTACCTTGCTCCTTCATCTGCTGCATATTTTTCTATCTTCTCATTTTGTTTAACTTACTGTGTTTGGGGGTCTCCTTTTCACAGGCTGCAGGTTCGTAGTTCCCATTGTTTTTGGTGTCTGCCCCCAGTAGGTGAGGTTGGTTCAGTGGGTGATGTAGGCTTCCTGGTGGAGGGGACTGGTGCCTGTGTTCTGGTGGGTGGGGCTGGATCTTGTCTTTCTGGTGCGCAGGGCCACGTCCGGTGGTGTGTTTTGGGGTGTCTGTGAACTTAGTATGACTTTAGGCAGCCTCTTTGCTAATGGGTGGGGTTGTGTTCCTGTCTTGCTAGTTTTTTGGCATGGGCCATCTGGCACTGGAGCTTGCTGGCCATTGCGTGGAGCTGGGTCTTAGTGTTGAGATGGAGATCTCTGGGAGAGCTCTCGCTGATTGATATTACGTGGGGCTGAGAAGTCTCTGGTGGTCCAGTTTCCTGGACTTGGCCCTCTCACCTCTGAGGCTCAGGCCTGACACCCGGCCGGAGCACCAAGACCCTGTCACCCACACGGCTCAGAAGAAAAGGAACAAAAAAAAGGAAATAAAATAAAATAAATAAATAAATTTTAAAAAGAGAGAGAGCCACCAAACCAATAAACAAATCCACCAATGATAACAAGCACTAAAAACTAAACTAAGAGAAACATAAAAATCAGAAACAAATCAGTCACAGAAGGCAAACCTCAAGTCTACAGTTGCTCCCAAAGTCCACTGCCTCAATTTTGGAAACATTCTTTGTCTATTCAGTTATTCCATAGATGCAGGGTTCATCAAGTTGATTGTGGGGATTTAATCCGCTGCTCCTGAGGCTGCATGGAGAGATTTCCCTTCCTCTTCTTTGTTCGCACAGCTCCTGGGGTTCAGCTTGGTTTTGGCCCCACCTCTGCATGTAGGTCACCCTGAGGCATCTGTTCCCTGCCCAGACAGGAGGGGGTTAAAGCAGCAGCTGATTAGGGCTCTCTTGCTCACTCAGGACAGGGAGAGTGAGGGGTACCGTAGTCATAATTGGAATGCAGGGTGAGCCTGGGCGGCAGAATTCAGCATGACATTGCAATAGCCTGAGGCATGTCGTATGTTCCCCCTGGGGAAGTTGTCCCTGGATCTCAGGACCCTGTCAGTGGTGCGCTGCACAGGCTCCCAGGGAGGGTGTGGGTAGTAACCTGTGCTTGCACAGAGGACTCTTGGTGGCAGCGGCAGCAGAGTTAGCATTTCCTGCCCCTCTCTGGGGTCCGAGCTGATAGCTGCAGCTCACGCCCATCTCTGGATCTCACTTAGTCAGTGCTCTGCCTTCTGTGGGCACAGGGGGAAGGAATCCCCTCTCCTTGTGCACCCCAAAACAATGGTCTGTTGCCTCTTCGGCAGGTCCAGACTTTTCCCCTGACTCCCTCCTGGCTTGTTGTGGTGCATTAGCCCCCTTCAGGCTGTCTTCATGCAGCCAGCCCCAGTCCTCTTCCTGGGGTCTGAACTCCGAAGCCCAAGCCTCAGCTCCCAGCCCACACCCGCCCCAGCAGGTGAGCAGACAAGCATATCAGGTTGGTGAGTGCTGGTCGGCACCAATCCTCTGTGCAGGAAGCTCTCCACTTTGCCCTCTGCATTCCTGTTGCTGCACTCTCCTCTGTGGCTCTGAAGCTTCCCCCCCCGCCCACCGCCTGTCTCCACCAGTGAAGGGGCTCCCTAGTGTGTGGAAACTTTTCCTCCTTCACAGCTCCCTCCCAGAAGTGCAGGTCCCATCCCTATTCTTTTGTCTCTGTTTTTTCTTTTTTTCTTTTGCCCTACCCAGGTATGTGGGGATTTTCTTGCCTTTTGGGAAGTCTGAGGTCTTCTGCCAGTGTTCAGAGGTGTTCTGTAGTTGTTCCACATGTAGATGTATTTTTGATGTATTTGTGGGGAGGAAGGTGATCTCCATGTCTTACTCCTCTGCCATCTTGAAGGTCTCCCCTCGAGCATATATTATTTGTAGACTTTTTGAAAAATGGCCATTCTGACCAGTGTGAGGTGATACCTCATTGTAGTCTTGATTTACACTTCTCTAATAATTAGCAATATTGAGCTTCTTTTCATGCTGGCCATCTGCATGTCTTCTTTGGAGAAATGTGTATTTAGTTCTTCTGCCCTTTTTTTAAAATTGGGTTGTTTGGTTTTTTTATATTAAGCTGTGTGAGCTGTTTGTATCTTTTGGAAATTAATCCCTTGTTGGTAGCATCATTTGCACAAATTTTCTCCCAGTCCATAGGTTGTCTTTTTGTTTTGATGATGGTTTCCTTTCTTGTGCAAAAGCTTTTACATTTAATTAAGTCCCATTTGTTTATTTTTGTTTTTGTTTCTATTACTCTAGGAGACAGATCCAAAAAACTATTCCTGTGATTTATGTCAAAGAGTGTTCTGCCTATGTTTTCCTCTAGGAGTTTTATAGTATCCAACCTTACATTTAGGTCTTTAATCCATTTAGAGTTTATTTTTGTGTATGGTGTTAGGGAGTGTTCTAGTTTCATTCTTTTGCATGTAGCTGTCCAGTTTTCCCAGCACGACTTATTGAAGAGACTGTCTTTTCTCCATTGTATATTCTTGCCTCCTTTTTCACAGATTAATTGACCATAGGTGCATGAGTTTATTTCTGCGCTCTCTATCTTGTTCCATTGATCTATATTTCTGTTTTTGTGCCAGTACCATACTGCTTTGATTACTGTAGCTTTGTGGTATAGTCTGAAGTCAGGGAATGTGATTCCTCCAGCTCTGTTCTCCTTTCTCAAGATTGTTTTGGCTATTTGGGGTTCTTTGTGTATCCATACAAATTTAAAACTTTTTTGTTCTAGTTCTGTGAAAAATACCATTGGTAGTTTGATAGTGATTGCATTGAATCTGTAGAATGTTTGGGGTAGTATAGTCATTTTCACCATGTTGATTCTTCCAATCCAAGAACATGGTATATCTTTCCATCTGTATGTGTTGTCTTCAGTTTCTTTCATCAGTGTCTTATAGTTTTCGGAGTACAGTTCTTTGCCTCCTTAGGTAAGTTTATTCCTAGGTATTTTATTCTTTTTGATGTGATTGTAAATGGGATTGTTTCGTTAATTTCTCTTTCTGATATTTGTTGTTAGTGTATAGAAATGCAACAGATTTCTGTATATTAATTTTATATCAAGCAACTTTACAGAATTCATTGATGAGCTCTAGTAGTTTTCTGGTAGCATGTTTAGGATTTTCTACATATAGCATCATGTCATCTGCAAACAGTGACAGTTTTACTTCTTCTTTTCCAATGCAGATTCCTTTTATTTCTTTTTCTTCTCTGATTGCTGTGGCTAGGGCTTCCAAAACTATGTTGAATAAACGTGGTGAGAAGGAGGGAGGGGCAAGATGGCGGAAGAGTAAGACGCGGAGATCACCTTCCTCCCCACAGATACATGAGAAATACATCTACACGTGGAGCTGCTCCTACAGAACACCCACTGAACGCTGGCAGAAGACGTCAGACCTCCCAAAAGGCAAGAAAATCCCCACGTACTTGGTCTGAGCCGTGTGG